>NC_092716.1:206639042-206951441 GCF_047496885.1 Scyliorhinus torazame
TGCGAGACGGCTCACACTGTGTCAGTATTTTTCTCGGATGTCTTCTCCAAATATTCGTTTTTTTTTTAAATGAGGGAGTCACAGATGGTGACCAATTATAGTGGGTAATTGGCAACAAAGGACAAACAGACAGACATACGAGATCTTAAGCAAGATAATAACAGATATTATGTTTGCGTCCATAGAACTCCGGAACCTCAGGAACCCCAGAGGAAGAAAAAGAAGTAGACCGACAAAAGGAAAGATGAAAACAACCTTCATGCTTTTCACCTGGATCTCAGCGGGATCCCTTCAGTTGCGCGCGGACACTACCCCCCTGACCCCTACCACACAGGCCGTGAATGATTCCCACCCCTGCCATACACTGTACCCCGAGATAGTTAGTCCCGAGAAAAATTACCGATACACCAACCTGGTATGACAAGTTCATCACCTGGTATCCACTATCTTACATCGTAGAAGCACTCTTAGTACTGGCAATACTCTGCAGTGTCGTGCAGACACTTGGACTCAGAAAATGGCGGAGGAGAGCCTCCCGCAACCACACTCCGGTATACACAGTTAGATCCCCTATCTTCGGACTCCAACAAACCCCCCAACCCCTTTAAGTGAATTAAAGTGCATCCGTTTTTTTTGTGTGTGTTTTGTTCATTTAATAAAGAAATGTAAAACTCTGTGCTTGACTACCAAGCCAGAGAGACCTATATTGCTGCTATTTGTACAGTTTACTATGTTGTAGATTATTTTTGATTGGTTAAGTGAGGATAGTATATTGAGGATAGTTAGAGGTTCCAGTTTTTTTATTTTGTAATGCATGCCTGAATGTCATAGCGCCCCGGAGAGTTTTATATTGATGTCTGTATATAAAATAACTTAGGTAAAGTTGCAATTCATAGGACAGAGCAGTGTAGAACCTGTGAAGTGCTTATGGGTACCCAGCTTGGTCAGAGAACGAAGACGACGCAGTAATGTGATCCTTCACGCATTGCGTTGAAGATCACAAGGAGGGAGTGTAGCCATCTGGGATGGCCACTTCCCGATTACAAAATGGACACTTTGCAAAGATTGCAAGGAAAATGGATAATGCTGAGAAAACAAGCAGGTTCAGAGCTTGTCTGTATATTGGAGCCGCAGCTCCCAGACAAGACCAAAACTGTAGGCCCATTAGCATACTAATGGCCATCTCCAGGAACAAAAGAGTAACATTTGAGTAACCGATACTAAGGCAGACACTCCGGCGCCAGAGGAGACCGAAACAAAGCAGGCCAATGGTCACCTAGGACACGTCCAGCCATCAGGGCACCCACCCCTTTATTGGATAAAATCAATAGGAATGATCGAGAAATGGCCCAATTGATTGGGGCCAAGATCAAGGATCGCCCAAAAGAGCGCGAACCCCCTTTGGGCATAAGAAGGAGCCCCCAAGAGAGAATCGTTCTATTGGACCCGGCTCTCACCGAGGAGAGACCAGTCCACCAGCTGCACCAGAAGCAAGTAAGTCCAAGGTCAACGCATGCTACCAGACAGACGACCTTAGCTGTTCCCCTCTACAACTTCGACCCCAGCAGCCTCAGAACTGAACAACGGCCATTGTTCTGAGTGGGAGCCCAAAGCTAAGTATAGGCTTTAGCAGTAGTGATAGTTTAGTCTGTAGAGTTTCATGCATGAGTATATTTAACTGTGTGTGTAAATAAATAAGCATTGACTTTGAACTAACTAACTGGTGTATCGAATCTTTGATCAGTATTCGGTTTTGAACCTTGTGGCGGTATCGAAAGATACCTGGCGACTCTTGAGCAAACATAATTAGAATTAAGAAAGGTGACCATATTGACCACCATATTCAGAGCCAACCAAAGAGAGCAACACCATAACCCAGTAACCCCACCTGATCGTTTTTGGACACTAAGTGAAATTTGGCATGGCCAATCCACCTAACCTGCATATCTTTGGACTGTGGGAGGAAACCAGAGCACCCGGAGGAAACTCACACAGACACGGGGAGAAAGTGCAAACTTCACACAGACAGTGACCCAAACCGGGAATCGAACCTGTGACCCTGGAGCTGTAAAGCAACAGTGCTAACGACTGTGCTATCGTGCCACCCTTAATATCTCAGAAGACTGTATACCTTAAAGAGGAAACAAATGTAGGGAATGGTGGGACCAAGGAATGATCTGAAAACAAGAACAAGAATTTTAACCAAGAGCCAATCCAGGTAAGTGAGCACAGGGCTGATAGATGAATGGAATTTGGTGTGCGTTAGGAAGAGGGCAGCAGAATATTGGATAAGTTTACATTTGTGTTGGTTGGACAATGGGATCCTGGGGAGCAGTGCACTGTCAAGTCAAGTCCAGAGGTAATAAAGGCATGGATTCTGCAGCAGATGAGTGAAGCTGGGTGGAGTCAGGTAATGTTACAGAAATGAGAATAGACGGGCTTAATGATGGCTCAGCTAACAGAGCAGAAGCCTTTCTTGGGATTAAGTACAACACCAAGGTTGCAAATAGTCTGCTTCACCCTCCGACAGTTGCGAGGGATGGGCTGGGAGTTGAGAGCGAGAAAAAAAGGTTTGTGGAAGGACAGAAAACAAAAGCTTGTCTGTAAGGGTCCTTCACGTTTATTCCGTGTTTATTTCCTTATTTCCCCTTTTTTTTATTTTGCTGTTATTATTTTGATACATGGGTGTCATTTTAAGGAAAGCAATCTGTATCTTTAAGGCAAGCGGAAGATTCCAGAATTCAAGGAGAGATCATGGGCAGTATGGTAGCAATGGGCAGCATTGGTACTCCTCCTGGTGGTGATTGGATCTTATTCCACTGGGTTGTTTTTCAGAGTCCCAAGGTTTCAGTTTTGATTCAGGCAGCAGAAGAGACAGAACCAACCAACTGTCTCTCTAAAAGATGGCTGTGAGTGCTATCTTTCTCCAGAAAGCCTGTAGGTGCTGTATTCCTGAAACCATAGAGACCGGGTACAAACCACAAACTGAAAGCCACATTTTGTCAGAAATAAGGTATCTCTCCAGAAAAGCCTGTGAGTACTTCATTTCTAAACTACAGAGGACCTGAATGAATCCACAGAGAAAACCATTACAGGCTGGAAACCAAAGACTTTAATCTGCAAGCTTGCCTTGAAGAAAGTGCGCTAAAAACCATCATCTCAAACAAAGACTCATTCGTCCTTTCACTTATGATTTTTACCCCTTTCCACCCCTCTGTGTTTGCCTGTCTTGTGTGTGTGTGTAGAGGGTGGGGGCAGATTAAGATAGGGATTAGGAATTCACTTATAGTTAATCTGTTGTAATTGCTGCAAATTTCATTATGACCCTTGTTATAACTAAACAGTAATCATGTTTACATTTACAAGCCTGGTGACTGTGATTATTGGGCAGCCAAGAGCCAAAGACTTTGGTTACTTTTATAAGAATTATTGGTTAATTCACTTGTTTTGTGACTCCAAGGCACGTGGGGCAGGAATTGACCGCGTACTAGCCAAGGGTGTCATAACATGTCACAATAATTTGTTGGAGGCAATTGCTACCCAACCCATAGTCAATGTCAAACAAGCAGCCTGATAATTTAGAGAGAGTGAAAGTTTTGAAATAAGTGGCGGTGATGTAGAGCTGGGTGTCATTGATGTACATGTGGAATTTGACAGGGCGGGATTTTCCGGCCCGCCCACGGCATGTTTTCTGGTGGCAGAGGTGACTCGCCATTGTCCACTAGCAGGATCTTCCAGTCAGGCCGAATACTATGGCATTTTGTGTGGCTAACCCATCCCACCACTGGGCAACCTGGCACAGGAAGTGTCACCTTTGGCAGGACTGGAAAACCCCGTCAGCGGGAAAGGCTAGTCAATGTTGATGGTGGGAGATTTCATGATGTTTAACGCTCTTGAACATCAAGAGACGATGCTTAGATTTCCTGTATTTGTGAATGGACAGTTGTGTGGTGTGAATGTTACTTGCCACTTATCAGATCAAGCCTGAATGTTGTATAGTTCTTGCTGCATGTGAGCAGGGACTGCTTCAGTTTTGAGGAGCTGTGAATGAGACTGAACACTATGCAGTCATCAACAAACATTGCACTTGTCACTTCTAACCTTTTGTTGGAGAGGCCCTAAGCCTCCTGCCTCTGCTCCACCGACTTGATCTCCATCCTAAGCGTCTCCACTGCCTTGGCCAAATCCTCTGAAGCCTCCTTCCTCTGCTACTGAAACTTGCCATTGAGGAATTCCACCAGCAGCTCCGTCGACCACTGGGAGGGCAGCGCTGTCCCCTTGCTCTCCGCCATCTTCTCCTGTGCCGCACCACAAATTCTTTCTTGCTCCAGCTGCTCTCTCTTCCTCATGGCACTCCTCATCCAATGAGCCATACACCGGCCCCACCAGAGGAGCATTACATTCCCTGGGCATTCATGCATCTTTTGCCCTCAAACACCACACAATTCTGTTGGGGAAGGACCAAAAAAATCCACCTTGAGCGGGAGCCACCAAGTGTGCAACCACTCACTCCATGGCCGCCACCGGAGGTCTGTATATTTTGCATATATAATATACTCAGCATGACCTACTGAGAGTTTTCCATATTGTTTTTATTTCATATTGCCAGCATCTGTGGTATTTGGCTTTTGTTATAAAGTTTCGCTAGAATAGGTTACCTAATTAAATTCCAGTATAATCTCCAGTCTGTTACATGGCATATAATCAAAAGTCAAATATATTGCTGTAATAAGTCCCTGAAATGCATTCAACTTGAAGATGGACAGAACATGGGAAAAAGCCAACAAGATGCGTTATTTATACTTTGTGCTATCTACTGCATGCTGGGACAGGGGGGCACAAGCCAGAGTTGAAATAATCCCCTTAGACTACTTGAACTCTGGTCAGTTGCCTAACTCTAATTTTCAGGATAGTCCATTCTGTAAATCTCAAAGTGATTCCATTCACTGTAAGGGAACCAATTATTTCAGACTAATTTGAGAATCAGTCTGGAGTTCCCTTACACTGCATATTTTGTAATATCCCACATGGGGCCTATGGGGTGGGAATGCTTCTCTTCCCCATGCTGATGAGAAGTACGAGCTCACCCGCTAGGGGTGGGGTATCTCAATTACCCAGGTCGGCCAGTAAGGCACCGGCAGGGGTCTAATTAGGAATGTAAATATACCATTTGTAAATAAAACTTTGTTCTTACTTTTATTCAGTTTGGATTCCCCCGCCCTTATTAAAGCTTTCCCACTGACAATTGCAACATTATTGTATAAATTAATCAGTCACTTAAGATTAATTTCCTAATCGGTACAATGTATATGTTGCCATTGAGAATGATTGCAACTGCGATGACACAAGCATGGGCTGCTACAATGACAATATTTTCTGACAAGCAACAAACACGTGCATAATTGTTTTTCCTTCAAAGCAGAGGAAACATAGCAGCCAGCTAACACACAGTAAGGTCGCGCAAACATCAATTTGATAATGAGCAGATGATATATTTTTGTGACGTTGATTGAGGGATAAATATTGATCAGGACACCAGGGATAACAAAATACCTTGCTCTTTGTTGAAATCGTGCCCTGGGTCATTTTAACATTCACCTGACATGGCAAATGGGGCCTTAGTTCAACATTTCATCCAAAAGACAGCAGCTCCAACACTGCAGCATTCTTTTAGCACTGCACTGAATTATCAGCCTTGATTTTTAAGCTCAAGTTATTTAGTGGGAACTCGAACGACAACCTACTGATTTAGAGGCAAGAGTGCTACCAATTGGCTATGAAAGAGAAAGCTCCACCATTTCATTCAAAGGATCTGCTGCTTCGCAATAGACTGCATGAAACTGTGATCAATGTAATAAATTATCATATTTTATACTTTTTGCTGTAAAGTTATTAAAACGTGGGTTAGGATGCATAGAGACAGTATGAGGTGCGATTAAGTTATTGTAAAAGTAAGGTAATCACTGATATGCAGGTGAAGTGTTATGCTCATAGATCTTGAGAACCACTTACTTGTTTACAGGCAGCTAGCTAATGGAATATTGTTTATGTTTGAAGAAGTATGGGATGTAGAAAATTTATGAGGGACATTGTGTTACATCCTGGCTAAACAAATCAATAAACATCTTGTAAGAATACACAAAAGTATGCCTAATGCTTTGGGTACAGATGATGCAGTTAATCGGATCTGTCTGAAAAGTCAATTGGTCCTAGAACCCTCATTTGACCAGAGGTGTGCCAGTCATGGGGGAGGACAGAAAACAGGGCCTGGGAGCACCCCTAGAACTGGGAGAGATCATGAAGAGTATAAACTCCATGCAGGCGGGGAAGGCTCCGGGACCAGACGGGTTCCCAGCAGACTTCTACAAAGCATTCACGACAGCACTGCGGGAGATGTTCACAGACTCACTGACGAGGGGCACACTGCCACCTACACTAACCAAGCCTCAATCTCGCTAATACCTAAGAAAGACAAAGACCCAACTGAATGTGGTTCATACAGACCCATCTCGCTACTTAATGTAGATGCCAAAATATTGGCCAAGATCCTATCAAAAAGGCTAGAAGACTGCATACCAGAGGTGGTCGCAGAGGATCAAATGGGCTTTGTCAAAGGTAGACAGCTAACAGGGCAGCACGGTGGCACAGTGGGTTAGCCCTGCTGCCTCACGGCGCCAAGGTCCCAGGATCGATCCCGGCTCTGGGTCACTGTCCGTGTGGAGTTTGCACATTCTCCCCGTGTTTACGTGGGTTTCGCCTGCTGAATGTGAACATGACCCAAACCAGGGACAGATCACCTGAGGCGATCGTCTGCCTGGACGCAGAAAAGGCCTTTGACAGAGTCGAATGGAAGTACCTTATAGACGTGCTGGAGCGGTTCGGGTTAGGAAAAGAATTCACCTCATGGGTGAAGCTCCTGTGCAATGCTCCCATGGCAAGCGTATGGACAAACAACAACAGCTCCCAGTACGTTCAGCTGCACAGAGGTACCAGGCAGGGATGCCCGCTGTCACCGCTGCTGTTCACCCTAGCGAGCGAACCATTAGCGATCGCTCTCAGAACAGCAAAGAACTGGAGGGGGATCCAAAGAGGAGGCAGAGAGCATAGGGTCTCGCTCTACGCGGATGACCTGCTCCTCTACATCTCGGATCCATAAAACAGCATGGAAGGAATCATCACGCTCCTGAAAGAGTTTGTTGCCTTCTCCGGCTACAAATTCAACAGTGTGATCTTCTCAGTGAACCTGCAAGGGGGAGGGGCAGCATTGGTGGGAGTGCCGTTTAAACGAGCCCAACACAACTTCCGCTACCTAGGGATCCAAATCGCTCATGACTGGACGGGGATCCACAAATGGAACCTGATCAGCCTGACAGAGGAAGTCAAAAAGGACCTGCAGAGGTGGAACACACTCCCACTCTCCCTGGCAGGGAGAGTACAGACGATCAAAATGAACGTACTGCCCAGATACCTCTTCCTACTAAGATCCATCCCGATCCATATCCCCAAGGCCTTTTTCAACGCACTGGACAAATTAATCATGGCGTTTGTATGTGGGGGAAAGAATGCTAGGATCACAAAGAAGGTTCTACAGAAAACAAAATTGAGGGGAGGGCTAGCCCTCCCAAACCTACAATTCTACCACTGGGCAGCGACGAGTGATGGGATGGAGAAAGAAGCCAGAGGCCGAGTGTGTGCATGTGGAGGAGGCCTCCTGCAAGGGGACCTCCCTCCGGGCTCTCACCACGCGGCACTCGCATCCCCGCCCAAGAAGCACTCCAGCAGCACAGTGGTGATAGCCGTCCTCCAGACATGGAACCAACTACAGCAGCAATTCGGACTGACCAAAATGTCCAACAAAGCCCCCATCTGCAATAAACATAGGTTCACACCAGCACTCACTGACGCCACCTGCAAAAGGTGGAGACAGACGGGGGGACATTGACCGTCAGGGATTCATACACTGATGGTACAGTAACAACACATAAGAACATAAGAACATAAGAACTAGGAACAGGAGTAGGCCATCTGGCCCCTCGAACCTGCTCCGCCATTTAATGAGATCATGGCTGATCTTTGTGGACTCAGCTCCACTCTCCGGCCCGTACACCATATCCCCGAATCCCTTTATTCTTTAGAAAGGCATCCATCTTTTTCTTAAAAACATTTAAAGAAGGAGCCTCAACTGCTTCACTGGGCAAGGAATTCCAGAGATTCACAACCCTTTGGGTGAAGAAGTCCCTCCTACTCTCCGTCCTAAATCTACCTCCCCTTATTTTGAGGCTATGCCCCCTAGTTCTGCTTTCCCCGACCAGTGGAAACAACCTGCCCGCATCTATCCTATCTATTCCCTTCATAATTTTATATGTCTCAATAAGATCCCCCCGCAATGAGTACAGTCCCAGTCTACTCAACCTCTCGTCATAATCTAAACCCCTCAACTCTGGGATCAACCTAGTGAATCTCCTCTGCATTCCCTCCAGTGCCAATATGTCCTTTCTCAGGTAAGGAGACCAAAACTGAACACAATACTCCAGATGCGGCCTCACCAACACCATATACAATTGCAGCATAACCTTCCTAGTCTTGAACTCCATCCCTCTAGCAATGAAAGTAAAAACTCGATTAGCCTTCTTAATCACCTGTTGCACCTGCACACCACCTTTTTGCGATTTGTGCACCAGCACACCCAGGTCTCTCTGCACAGCAGCATGTTTTAACATCTTACCGTTTAAATAATAATCCATTCTGCTGTTATTCCTCCCAAAATGGATAGCCTCACACTTGGCAACATTGAATTCCATCTGCCAGACCCTAGCCCATTCACCTAACCTATCCAAATCCTTCTGCAGACTTCCGGTATCCTCTGCCCTTTTTGCTTTACCACTCACCTTAGTGTCATCTGCAAACTTTGACACATTGCACCTGGTCCCCAACTCCAAATCGTCTATGTAAATTGTGAACAACTGTGGGCCCAACACTGATCCTTGAGGGACCCCACTAGTTACAGGTTGCCTACCAGCGAAACACCCATTTATCCCCACTCTCTGCTTTCTGTTAGTTAACCAATCCTCTACCCATGCTACCACTTTACCCTCAATGCCATGCATCTTTAGTTTATGCAGCAACCTTTTGTGTGGCACTTTGTCAAAAGCTTTCTGGAAATCCAGATATACCACATCCATTGGCTCCCCGTTATCTACTGCACTGGTAACGTCCTCAAAAAATTCTACCAAATTAGTCAGACACGACCTACCCTTTGTGAACCCATGCTGCGTCTGCCCAATGGGACAGTTTCCCTCCAGGTGCCCCGCTATTCCCTCCTTAATGATAGATTCCAGCATTTTCCCTACAACTGAAGTTAAGCTTACCGGCCTATAATTACCCGCTTTCTGCCGACCTCCTTTTTTAAACAGTGGTGTCACATTTGCTACTTTCCAATCCTCTGGGACCACCCCAGAGTCTAGTGAATTTTGATAAATTATCACTAATGCGTTTACAATTTCCCTAGCCATCTCTTTTAACAGTCTGGGATGCATCCCATCAGGGCCAGGAGACTTGTCTACCTTTAGCCCCATTAGCTTGCCCAATACTGCCTCCTTAGTGATTACAATCATCTCAAGGTCCTCACCTATCATATCCTTATTTCCATCAGTCACTGGCATGTTATTTGTGTCCTCCACTGTGAAGACTGACCCAAAAAACCTGTTCAGCTCCTCAGCCATTTCCCAGTCTCCTATTATTAAATCTCCCTTCTCATCTTCCAAAGGACCAATATTTACCTTAGCCACTCTTTTTTGTCTTATATATTTGTAGAAGCTTTTACTATCTGCTTTTATGTTCTGAGCCAGTTTACTTTCATAGTCTACCTTACTCTTCTTTATGGCTTTTTTAGTAGCTTTCTGTTGTCCCCTAAAGACTTCCCAGTCCTCTAGTCTCCCACTAATTTTTGCCACCTTGTATGTTTTTTCCTTCAATTTGATACTCTCCCTCACCTCCTTAGATATCCACGGTCAATTTTTCCCCTTTCTACCGTCTTTCTTTTTTGTCGGTATGAACCTTTTCTGAACACTGAAAGATCGCTCGGAAGGTTCTCCACTGTTCCTCAACTGCTTCACCATGAAGTCTTTGCTCCCAGTCTACCGTCGCTAGTTCTTCTCTCATCCCATTGTAATCGCCTTTGTTTAAGCACAAAACACTAGTGTTTGATTTTACCTTGTCATCCTCCAACTGTATTTTAAATTCCACCATATTGTGGTCGCTCCTTCCAAGAGGATTCCGAACTATGAGATCAGTAATCAATCCTGCCTCATTACACAGGACCAGATCTAGGACCACTTGTTCCCTTGTAGGTTCCATTACATACTGTTCCAGGAAATTATCCCGGGCACATTCTATAAACTCCTCCTCAAGGCTGCCTTTACCAACCTGGTTAAACCAATCGATATGCAGATTAAAATCTCCCATGATAACCGCTGTACCATTTCTACATGCATCCGTTATTTCTTTGCTTATTGCCTGCCCTACCATAATGTTACTATTTGGTGGCCTATAGACTACTCCTATCAGTGACCTTTTCGCCTTACTATTCCTGATTTCCACCCAAATTGATTCAACCTTGTCCTCCATAGCACCAATATCATCCCTTACTATTGCCCGGATGCCATCCTTAAACAACAAAGCTACACCACCGCCCTTACCGTCCATTCTATCCTTTCGTATAGTCTGATACCCTTGGATATTTAACTCCCAGTCGTGACCATCTTTTAACCATGTTTCAGTAATGGCCACTAAATCATAGTCATTCACGATGATTTGCGCCATCAACTCATTTACCTTATTTCGTATACTACGAGCATTCAGGTAAAGTACACTTATGCTGTTTTTTATGTCTTTGTTATGAATCCTAACACGTTGATCAGTAACTTTTCGCAATTTATTTTTCCTCTTACCCTTTCTCCTAATTTTCCTTGTCTTTGAACCCATATGTCTACATAATAACCTGTCACGTAACCTGCTGCCTTGATCTCCATTGACCATTATAGTGTCCATAGCTTTACACTTCCCTTCCCCCCAACTTGCTAGTTTAAAGTCCTTGTGACCAACCTATTTATCCTATTCGCTAGATCACTGGTCCCAGAATGGTTCAGGTGAAGACCGTCCCAATGGTACAGGTCCCTCCTGCCCCAGTACTGATGCCAATGCCCCATGAAATGGAATCCCTCTTTCCCACACCACTCCTGGAAGAACTGACACAGAGATTCCAACTAGCTAAAGGCAACAAACTCAGATACCTGCAGCTTAAAAACTTCCTACGGAAGGAGACAAGGACATAGCCGCGACCACCACGACAGACAATATTAGAAGAGCTGGGGGCAGCACGGTGACTCAGTGGGATAGCCCTGCAGCCTCATGGCGCCGAGGTCCCAGGTTCGATCACGGCTCTGGGTCACTGTCCGTGTGGAGTTTGCACATTCTTCCCATGTTTGCGTGGGTTTCACCCCCACAACCCAAAGATGTGCAGGCTAGGTGGATTGAACATGCTAAATTGCACCTTAATTGGAAAAAATGAATTGGGTCCTCTAAATTTATAAAAAAATAAAAATAAAAATAAAATATTAGAAGAGCTACTGGACACAGACATCCTAGGCAGAGGGAACTGTAGTGGCATGTATGAACGACTGCTAGAGAAGGCTGACTGGATACGACAAGGAGGAAATGGGAGGAAGACTTGGGGTTCAAAATAGGGCGGAGACTCTGGAGCGAAGCACTGCACAGGGTCCACTCTACCTCCACATGCGCGAGGCTCAACCTAACGCAGCTAAAAGTGGTACACAGAGCCCACTTGACCAGAACCCGATTGAGCAGGTTCTACCCGGAGGTGGAGGATAGATGCGAATGGTGCCAAGGAGGCCCGGCCAACCACGCCCACATGTTCTGGTCTTGCCCCAGACTTGCTGGGTACTGGACAGCCTCCTTTGAGGCAATGTCCAAAGTGATGGGGATGAGGGTGTAGCAATGCCCGAAAGTGGCGGTGTTTGGGGTATCAGACCAGCCAGATCTCTTCATGGACAGGAGGGCGGACACCCTTGCCTTTGCCTCCCTGATCGCCCACCGTAGAATCCTGCTTGGTTGGCGAACAGCAGCACCACCTAAAGCTGCAGACTGGCTGTCCAACCTGTCAGAATTTCCCGAAATGGAGAAAATCAAATTCACCATCCGTGGGTCGGAAGGTGGGCTTCCACAAATCATGGGAGCCATTCACCTGACTGTTCCGAGACCTATCTGTGGCCAACACATAAATAAATAAATAGCCAGTAGCCAGGGGGAAATAGCTAGGACAAGATAGAAAGAGGAAAGCGAGGGAGGACTGGGGAGTGGGGGGGGGGGGGGGGGGGAGGAGAGAGCAAGGTGAGGTAGAAAAACCCAGCAAGAAAAAATGGGGAGCAGCAGTGAAAAAGGGGGGAAGGGGGGCGGGGTCAGGGAGAGAGGAGCTGGAGGGGGGGTGGGGGGGCGGGGGTATAGGGAGGATTGTAGGCTGAGCCAGACAGATGGCAACAGACTGTGAATAGAGAAACCTAAGAGGGAACCTTTGTGACTGTACAATAAATGAAATCGAACAACAATGTATATAATTTTGAAAATGCCAATAAAAAGATTTTTTTAAAGCAAATTTGAACAGAGGTGTTTCAGTTTGGTTCTGAAAGGTTCTCTCTCCCAAAGATTCTGCACAGAGAAAAGCAAATGGAAACCCGGTTGTTAATTTTATTCATAAGTGGTATTTGAAATATATTGGTTTGCTTAATTGGAATATAGTGGCAGGTTTAGGAAGTAAGTTAAGGTTTTTTTCTCTTTTGCTAAAGAACTGCTATACCTGTTAACTGTAAAGCTATTTCACTGTTAAATTAAAGTTTGCTTCAACGTAAGATACCTATTGGTCGGCGTTATCACTCCTGTGGAGCAGTAACATTTCCTCACAGGTTTACAAATTGCAAATATTTGGGTTCTCGTCTGGAATCCTAACCCTGTGGACTTAACATATACTATTGTTGGTATATTTGATACCCTGCTTTGCCTGTTTGCTACTGTATATTATTTAACCTCTAAATAAAAGTAATGAAATAATCCTTGCGCGTGCTACTTAGTTTTCGTTTGACTTCTGGGGTGGTAGAAAAAGGTGGTGGGAAACACCCGCAATCTCTAGTAGGTGATTTCCCAGTGTTCTAGATCAATTAAACCTGGAAATACTATCATGTACACAAACACTTGACCACCCTCCCATCTTCCAATCTTCATAAACTTAATCTCATCTAAAACTCTGCTCCCCATATCCAAATTCACACTAAATCCCTGTTCACTCACCACCCCCAACGATGCTAACATTGGCACCCAGTCTGGCAATGCCACAATTTCAAAATGCTCATCCTTACTTTCAAATTCTTCAATGGGCTGTGCCTCTTCCTCTCTCGTTAATCTCCTTCAGTCCCAAAACCTTTGTGGATCTCTTCACTCCGCCAATTCTGGAATCTTGTGAACCCTCAATTTTAATCACCCTCACCACTGGTGGCTATGGCAGTCCCTAAGCCCCAGAATTTCTCCACCGTCAGATTTTATTTAAAAACCAAAAGTGCACTCTCAAGATTTTAAAAAGTTCCTTGATAAAAAGGTATTCTCCCCAAAGACTAAACAGTAAAACATTTGTTAGCTTGCTCAGTAATCAAAATAAACCACACATAGGATTTTGGAAAACTCTTTATTCCCTCTCTGTGCAGGGTGGCACCAGAAAAGACCAGCACAGGGGAAAACAGATCATTGGAAGAGAGTGTTCTCTGCTAAAAGCCAAAATGCATTGTTACTTTATTTTAACTCAAGCACAAAGACCAATTCTGAATGAAAACATGATGGCAGCACGGTAGCACAGTGGTTAGCACAGTTGCTTCCCAGCTCCAGGGTCCCAGGTTCGATTCCCGGCTTGGGTCACTGTCTGTGCTGAGTCTGCACATTCTCCCCATGTCTGTGTGGGTTTCCTCCGGGTGCTCTGGTTTCCTCCCGCAGTCCAAAGATGAGCAGGTTAGGTGGATTGGCCATTCTAAATTGCCCTTCGTGTCCAAAAAGATTAGTTGGGGTTACGGGGTTAAAGGGGATAGGGTGGAGGCTCGTCCAAGGGCCGGTGTAGACTCGATGGGCCGAATGGTCTCCTTCTGCACTGTAAATTCTATGATTCTATGTGTTGATTATAACGTGTTGCACTGATTGAAATAAGTGAACATACCAACCCTAATCTTTCCAAGTATTCACCTGGTTTGCCTTCAGATAGTTTCAATGCAAATGACACAAGCATCTGGTTTAGATTGTTCATGTTGCATCTCTGGGTAATTCTATCACAGCATGACACAATCTGTATGAAAGAAAAATGTTTAAACTCCTTACATGAGCTCAGGCAGCAGACAGCGATATTGAAACATCAGATGGGGGCTTAGTTAGATTTAGTTTATCTGGTCTCAAGCGGGAAAATAGGCAGCAAGACTTTGCCACCAGCCCCTGTACATTGTAATCTCCATCACTCCAGCCCAGGTCATGTCCCAATCTTGTAGGTCTTCCTTAAACGTAATACGTCAGGACTACTTCTTCCATCTGCCAGTGTCCATTCTACTGCCACTCTGGCATTGTCCATTGTACTGTCACTCTGGCATTGTCCATTGTACTGTCACTCTGGCAGTGTCCATTCTACTGCCACTCTGGCATTGTCCATTGTACTGTCACTCTGGTGGCGTCCATTCTACTGTCACTCTGGCATTGTCCATTGTACTGTCACTCTGGCAGTGTCCATTCTACTGCCACTCTGGCATTGTCCATTGTACTGTCACTCTGGTGGCGTCCATTCTACTGTCACTCTGGCATTGTCCATTGTACTGTCACTCTGGCAGTGTCCATTCTACTGTCACTCTGGCATTGTCCATTGTACTGTCACTCTGGCAGTGTCCATTCTACTGCCACTCTGGCATTGTCCATTGTACTGTCACTCTGGTGGTGTCCATTCTACTGTCACTCGGGTGGGGGTCCTACCTGGAGGATCATGTGACGAGTGGCTGGTTGGATCGTCACGCTCATTGAGAGAATGAGCAGGAACCTACCTCCAAAAAAGGAGGGATGGGGAGAAGAGGAGAAATGGAAAAAACGTTTGTTTTTTTAAAGCAGCAATTTGAATTAAAACCAACAGTTGCTGGAGTTTTGCCCACGACTGACAATCTTTCCATTGGAGTTTCACCGCACTAATATTCTGGTTGTCACAGATGTGTGACAGAGTAGTTTTAAATCAAGAAATCAAGTGAGGGTATATTTCGTGTTTCAATTGCTGACAGAAGTTATCAGAAGGGTGTTGTTCCATCTGTCAGGTCAGGTTTCTTTCACTTAGATTCGGGCTGTCCTGCACAATCTCTGTGGATGTGTTCAATGGACCGGCTACTTGCGTCTTACGATGATGACTCAATGAAGATTAAGCAACAACCTTGCCAAATGGTGTGAAATGTGTGATCAGCTTTAAAGTTGCTCTCCCCTCCCTCTCTGACAAGTTGCCCGTCAGTCTCAATCTATTCCTTGCCAGGCTGCTGATCGCTTGTCGCTTTTAAACCCCCTGATCCTCGGCGGCCTCTTCATCCGGTTGAAGCTCGGTTTGAACTGGAAGAGGAAATTGCACATGTTCTGCAGCTGTCTGCGACCCGCTCCGCTGTCACGTTTTTAAATTGAGTTGTTTTATTATTATTTCCGTCTCCCTCTCTCCGGGTGCAAATGGCAGAGCCCAAGTGGAAGCGCCAGAAAACGTGCCTGCCCATCTGCTCCTTCCATCAGCCGGCGCCTGGCAGCCAGGTGAAGCAGAACTACCCTGAGAGTGTGGAGGAGGCGGTGTGCGGGCTCATCACCCTCTTCTACCAGGTTTCCTACCGTTTCCAGGCTCTGGTAAGGCGGCGCTGGGGCGAGGGGCTAACTGGCTGGGTGGGTGGGCACCACCTTGCAATGGGACCTGACCAGCACGGAATTGCTGGTGAAGGAACTCGTTGGGCTGTGAAGAAGTATGTGCTGCCACTGCAGAGCAGAGTTATTCATTTATTTTACTGCAAACCCCAATTTAAAATTGGGAACCTTTCTGTTTTCTTAAATTCAGCGAGTTAGAAAAAGAAGCTAATTTACTTTTTGAGCCAAAATGGATGAACAGTGAACAAAGTTGTGCTGTGTACGGTATTGAGCATAGCTCGTCAACAGTAAAACGGCCCTCGTCCAAAATAGACCAGGGGGCATTTCCCTGCAATGTTAATAGCATTAATTCCAGAGGAGGTGGAGAAGTTTGACCCTGCTTCAGATATAATCCTAATGCCAAAATCAGTGCCCAAAGGGGGGGGGGGGGGTTAAACTTCCTGTGAACTATAAAACTCTTCAGTGTTTTAGAGATAGTGGGTTAGCTTACATGTCATCTCAAAACTAGCAGGGTTATGGAGAAAGAGCAGGGGATGAAAAGAGCATCCTTCCAGTGAGAGAAATTCAAATAAGAGGCGGGGGGGGGGGGGGGGGGGGATGGTGGAGGTGCAAATAATATGTGCAAGGTGCCGCTGGGCTCCAAAGTAGTGGCTAGTCACAAAATTAGCTACAGTATAAACACACCCCAAGTCTCAGTGAGGCGAAGTGTCATCAACATTTTTCATTTGTTAAATTCCGTGGAAGAGGCCCTGGAGCTCGCTGTATACTTTGACCTGAGCTTCAGTCATCTTATGTACTGTAAAACAAAGGCAGGCTTCTTTTTTTTTGGGGGGGGGGGGGGGGGGGTCGGTGGCGGCAGCAGCACTGAATTGTTAATAATTGGAGGTGGTTTGAAAAATGTGCCTATTGCAGCATTCCGGATTGGCAGTACAGGATTGGCTAATATTTCACTTTGAAAATATATGGCACCACAGCAAACATTGTATACATGGGAGGGGTTGATATGAGAACTAATCTACCCCTGCCAGTCATAAAGCCATTTAAGCCAAAAAGGAGGCCATTCTGCCCATCGAGTCAATGTCAACGCTCTGTGGAACAATCCAGTAGCCCTGCTAGTTTTTAGGTTCCCTGCAAGTTGTCCATCCTAATTTCCTTTTGGAATCATTGATTCACTCATGGGCAGCCAGTTCTAGGACACTACCACTTGAGCTAAATGATTTTCCTTGGTGAGTGTTAATTTTGAGAGGGGAATATATCATAATTAATTCAAAAGCTAATATTTGAATACAGATACTGTCCAGCGGCATTTGATAATAGATGGCAGATCGAAGTTAAACTGCCTTATTCACCTATCGGTGCTTAGTTATGAGAAGGTTTCCTTATTTTTAAATGTATAGGGAGATGGAAGCACTTGAGTTTAAAAAGAATGTCCAGGCCGGACAAGATTTGCAGTATACTGTGTCAATGATGTGTGACTAATCATTGAAGTATGATTCCTGATTTATGCTGGAACTTGTAATAATGTATACTCATTTAAGATGCTCCTCATATATCATAGCTGCTGAAGGCAATGGACAGTTTACTACTAAACCATACATAGGAGAAGACCTGCAGGTACAATTTTTGTTTTTCTCCTTTAAGATGTGCCTCATGGTCTATTTGACCAAGTTTTTGGCCATCGACCCTAATATTTCCATTAGTGGTTCAGTGTTATATTTTGATTCATAATGCCTTGTGAGGTGACTTTGAATGTTTTAGTATATTTAAAGGCACTATATAAATACAAGTTGTTGTTCTGTGCAGTGTATCAGTTGCAGCTTTCCAATTGGGTTCAACCTTCATGAGATAAGGGGCACTTACACAGCTTCAGATCATTACCCTGGTGCTCTAGCACTAATTAAATAGTGTGTGGACATTCCTTGGCTCAACAACCAAAGAATCGCCACTTGAAATGCCGCTGAGTCCATCAAGCTGCACCAGAGCAAGCATTAGGACCTTCAGAATTGGAGGAAATTTTAGGGCAAGGTTAAGTCTGGATATCACAAATTATTAGTAGTTTTGTGCAAAGATTTTTGTCCTGTATGTCAGCACAATTGGTTATCTCAATATTATTAGGTCAATAGTGAACTAAAAAGTAGCACTCTGTTGCTGAGTTTTCTACAGGAAACCTGACAAACTATTGTTACCATGACCAACAGATTTCCATTGTTACAGCGTTAGTGTAACAGCATTTAACATAGCAGAAACTTAATTTCCTGGCAATTGGGAGTCAGAGCTAAGCAGGAATTGGAGGAAAATTGAAGAAGTGGTTGAAGATACTGTCCACAGATAGATTTTAAGGTGAATTTGAAGACGGGAAAAGAGATGCCACAAGGTGATAAGTTGAAGGAGAGACCATGATGATGACTTTAGCATCTCTGCTGATATAGTGTGGATGCAGGGGGAAACAGGTTGCAGCAGAGTCAAAGAGTAGAGGAAGCAAACAATGAGGTAGGACTGACAGGAAGAGCAAGGATACAGACCAATGTGTAGATATCAGGGACTATTTTGAAATTGAATGTGTTTGAGAATGGGAGCCAATGGAGTTTGGCAAGGACAGGACCAGCTGGTGAGAAGAACTTCATCTGGGAGAGGTTCAGGCAGTAGAATGTTGGATGAGTTGGGAGTTTAATGAGAGTGGAGGTTCTGAGGACTATTGAGGAAGTTATTAAGAAAGTTGAGTAAGAGGATAGTCAAACAGAGATTGATGGGGAAGCATGGTAGCACAAGTGGATAGCACTGTGGCTTCATAGCGCCAGGGTCCCAGGTTCGATTCCCTGCTGGGTCACTATCTGTGCAGAGTCTGCACGTTTTCCCCGTGTCTGCGTGGGTTTCCTCCGGGTGCTCCGGTTTCCTCCCACAGTCCAAAGACGTGCAGGTTAAGTGGATTGGCCATGATAAATTTCCCTTAGTGACCAAAAAGGGGTTTTTGGGTTACGGTGATAGGGTGGAAGTGAGGGCTTAAGTGGGTCGGTGTAGACTCAATGGGCCGAATGGCCTCCTTCTGCACTGTATGTTCTATGTTCTAGATGAGGGTTTGAACAGAAATGGGGACATGATAAGATAAGAACAGACATTTCAGAGGTGGAAGCTATCAATCTGGTCAGGCTGAATGCAAAATTTCAATCTCAGCTCAAGATCGAGTTGAACACAAAATTACATAGGCCATCAATTTGAGTATATGCAGAGATCCAGGAAGCAGGATGAGATCCGGAGTTAGAACAAGTGCGGGGTTCAGGGTGATGAACAGCCATGTGAAGTAGAAGGGGAAGCATAATATCAGAACTTTATGGTGGGGCTGATTTAGCACACTGGGCTAAATAGCTGGCTTGTAATGCAGAATAAGGCAGCAGCGCGGGTTCAATTCCCGTACCAGCCTCCTGCCTCCCCAAACAGGTGCCGGAATGTGGCGACTAGGGGCTTTTCACAGTAACTTTATTGAAGCCTACTTGTGACTGTTATTATTATTATAAATGCTAGCCAGAATTCTCTGGTCATCAGGATTCAAGTGTTGTGATGTTGAAGCTAGGATTGAGAGTAAGATGGAAATGATCAGAAAAGCTACAGTGACTGGGGAAAGCCTATAAGCCATCTTGCACTTTGGCCTAGTTTTCACCTCAGCTCTTGCTGGTTTCTCTGTTCCCCCAGGCGTGTGTTTCTCGGCCAGCAGCAAAGACTGTCTTCCCACCGCTTGTGAATAGGATTTCACATTGAAACCACCCCACGCTGCACCGAAACCGGCTGACGGAACTGCGCTGCCAGCAGGAAAAGTGAATCCTAATGACTGGGGAATTCTAACCGTTGTTTCCGGTGCCCTAAATGTATAGAGATTAAAATCTTGAATCCTTTTTTAAAATCCTTCTACAGCATCACTTCATCTGAGCTCTGAAAGCTCCTTCAGCCACATATTCTTTGTTGCATCAATCTATTTTGTGACTGACATTTGTATCAGCCTTTATTTCCAATGTGCCACCATCTCAGCTCTGATAACTGGATCGTCTTTCCTAAACCCTCTCATCTCTACACTTTTGACCATTAAAAGACCCATCTTTTCAACCAAGCTCTCAATTACTTCTCTTAATTCATGATTTGTTTAATTGTTTCATTTTATTCTCTGCAATCTACCTTAGGATAGTTTCTGCATAGCATGGTCTAATTTAGGTGTTAATATTAACAAAGAACAACGAAAGGTACAACACATGAACAGGTCCTTCGGCCCTCCAAGCCTGTGCCGATCATGATGCCCTAACATTTATAAAAACCTCTGCCCTTACTCAGTCCGTATCCCTCTACTTCCCCCCAATTCATATATCCATCCAGATGCTTCTTAAATGTTGCTAATGTGCCTGCTTCCACCGCATCCTCTGGCAGCGTGTTCCAGGCACCCACCAGTCTTTGCGTGAAAAACTTACCCCGCACACCTCCCTTGAACTTTTCCCCTCTCACCTTCAACCTGTGTCCCCTTGTAATTGGCACTTCCACCCTTAGAAAAAGCCTCTGACGATCCACCCTGTCTGTACCTCTCATAATTTTGTAGACCTCTGTCAGGTCTCCCCTCAGCCTCCTTCTTTCCAGTGAAAACAATCCTAGTTTATTCAACCTTTCCTCATAGCCAACACCCTTGAGACCAGGCAATATCCTGGCAAACCTTCTTTGCACTCTCTTCAAAGCTTCCATGTCCTTCTGATAATGTGGTGAGCAGAGCTGCACGCAATACTCCAAATGCGGCCTAACCAAGGTTTTATACAGCTTGATCATGATTCCCCAACGCGTGGACTCAATTCCCCGGCTGATGAATGCAAGCATGCCATATGCCTTCTTAATCACTTTGGCCTCCTGTGTTACCACTTTTAGGGAACTGTGGACCAACACGCCCAGATCCCTCTGTAGGATAATGTTCCTGAGGGTTCTGCCATTTACAGTATAATTCATACCTAGATTTGATCCTCCAAAATGCATCACCTCACATTTGTCCGGATTAAACTCTATCAGCCATTTCTGTGCCCAAGTCTCCAATCTATCTATATCCTGTTGTATCCTCTGACAATCCTGGGCACTATCAGCAACTCGGCCAAACTTCATGTCATCCGCAAACTGATTAATCAGACCATCCAAATTTTCCTCCAAATTATTTAAATGTACTACAAACAGCAGAGGTCCCTGCACTGATCCCTGCGGAACACCACTAGCTACAGATCTCCATTCAGAAAAACACCCTTCCACCGCTACTCTCTGTCTTCTATAACCAAGCCAGTTCTGTATCCATCTAGCCAGCCCACCCCAAATCCAATGTGATTTTAGTTTTTGTACCAGTCTGCCATGTGGGACTTTGTCAAACACCTTACTAAAGTCCATCTCAACTCCCTCATCAATTTTCTTTGTCACCTCTTCAAAAAACTCAAGCAGGTTGGTGAGACATAACCTTCCCCGTACAAAACCATGCTGCCTGTCACTAACTAGTCCATTTTCCTCCAAATGTGCATATTTCCAGTCCTTCAGTATCTTTTCCAAAAGCTTCCCCACCACTGATGTCAGGCTCACCGGCCTATAATTTGTTGGATTGTTCCTGCTTCTTTTCTTAAACAAGGGAATAACTATTGGCTACTCTCTAGTCCTCTGGAGCCTTGCCTGAGGTCAAAGGGGATGTGAAGATATCTGTTAAGGCCCCAGCTATTCCTCCCCTTGCCTCCCAAAGTAACCTGGGATAGATCCCATCCGGCCCCGGGAACATGCCTATCTTAATGCAATTTAGGATACTCAACACTTCCTCCTTTGATATATTGACGTTCTCAAGAGAGTTCACACATCTATCCCTGACCTCAACATCCGCCATGTCCTTCACCCTGGTGAATACCGATACAAAGTATTCATTGAGAATTTCATCCACTTCCTGTGGTTTCATGCATAACTTCCCTCCATTGTCCTTAAGTGGGCCTACTCTTTCTGGTGCTATCCTCTTGCTCCTATTATATGTATAAAACCTGGGATTCTCCTTGACCTTGATTTTCCTTGTTGATGACATTTCATGGCCCCTTTTAGCCCTCCTAATTCCACATCTAAGTTCCTTCCTACTTTCACTGCACTCCTCAAGGGCTTCATCAGTTTTTAGATGCCTAGACCAATCGTATGCTTCCTTTTTCCTTTTGATTAAGCTTACAATTTCCCTTGTCATCCATGGTTTCCAAATCCTTCCATTTCTATCCTTCATTTTTCACGGACAAGCCTGTCCTGCGCTTTAATCAACCGGCATTAAAAAGCCTCCCACACGTCAGACATGGATTTGCCCTCAAATAGCTGCTCCCAATCCATATTCCCCAGTTCATGGCTAATTTGGATGTAATTGGCCCTCGCCCAATTAAGCACCCTCACCCTCGGCCACTCTTGTCCGAATGCATGACTACTCAAAATCTTATGGAATTATGGTCGCTAAACCCAAAATGCTCCCCAACTGAATCATTAATCACCTGGCCTGGCTCATTCCCCAGTACCAAGTATAGTATGGCCTCCTCCCTGGTTGGATTGTCAACATACTGCATCAAAAAGAACTCCTGGACACATCCAACAAATTGCACTCCATCCAAGGGATTCCGAATCAATATGGGGGAAGTCAAAATCACCCATCACAACTACCCTGCTTTTTTCACACCTTTTCAGTATCTGACTACACAACTATTATTAGAAGTTTCATTCTTTTCAACGAACTGTTATACCACGGTCCTGTCTGACTGTTCTGGGTGTTCAAGGAAGTATAAAAGATACCAGAGCACAATTCTAGACAACATTCCTCCCTACATCAACACCACTAGAAATGGATTACTTACTTTATTTCACTGGCATTTATGAGGTTTGGTGCAAAATGGCTGTTGCACCTGCCTACATTACAATTAATGAAAATTGCTTATTGTCACAAGTAGGCTTCAAATGAAGTTACTGTGAAAAGCCCCGAGTCATCACATTCCGGCGCCTGTTCGGGGAGGCTGGTAGGGGATTACCAACTTCAAAACAACTGTTATGCATGTCATATATTGTTGTATAAATAAGTCTTTCTATTTCCCTGTACTGAGCAGATTCCCTGTGACATTTTTCTTTGCATGGGGGAGAAAATGTTTGCGATATTTAGCTTCAAAAATGCATGTTTAAGACGATATGTCACTTTGAGCCTAATGTTCAAAGATAGCCACAAAGGAAGTATCCTAGTGATAAGATAACAGAACCAACTGCTCTTCCATTCACGGGCATCTGCCTGACTATGTGAAAAATCATCTCAGTGGGTCCTGTCCCAAATATACAAATCAAATCAATATATTACTGCCCCATCAACCTCCTCCCAATCAGCAATAAAGTGATGAACGCAGCCAGGAAGGGTGTGATCAGGTGGCATCTAGTAACCAAAAACTTGCTCACTGATAGTCACCTTGCATTCTAGCAGAAACCTAAACCTCATCACAGCCTCAGATGTGAACAGCAGAGCTGAATGCCAGAGGAGAACCAAGAGTAGCTGCCCTAACATTAAGGCAGCTCTCAATTGAATTTAGCACCAAGGGAAAATTGAGGTCAAGGTCCATCCAGTAGTTAGTGTCATAGTTAAAACAAGAAAGTGTAATGGTTGTTGAAACCCCATTATTGCAGCCCAGGAAATCACTGCAAAAGTTCCTCATGGAGGTGTCCCGAGCCCAGCTTCAACTACTTCATCAGTGGCCTCTCCATCATAGGATCAGGAGTGGGGCTGTTCACTGATCGTTCCACAGTATTATGTTGCATTTGCAAGAGTGAAGGAGCCCACATTAGTCTATAACTGGACCTGAACAACATCCACACGTAAGCAGATAAATGGCAGGTAACATTTTTTACAACCTAGTTAGTGCCTGTTCCTAACGAGTTCTAATCATGAAGGGACCAAGATTGGCTCGGTAAGGGTGCAACCTATTTCTCGGCTTTTCTTCCTTCTATTTGCTCCTCCCCTTTAGGGTCTGAAGAGGTCAACCACATACTGAGGACCATTTCCCCGTGCCCTGTACACTGACTGAACGCTTTAAATTTTGAATTCTCCAACATACACGTAATCGTTCTCTCTGGGAACGATCACGCAATAACGAAATGCTGCACAATTAGTCTTGAAATAAAAGTTCACACATTGTAAACAAAAGTGTCCCCTCCATCCTGAAGTGTTGGACACAGCTCCGTGTGTATTACGTTAGTCATTGGGCAATATTATTAGAATTTGGTATGGCCTATGGTATGGCTTACATAGGCGTAAGAACAAGTTTAAATCCGCCTGAATTGAACAAGCTTCGTTGTCTTTCAATTTGGAGTTGATCACAAAATGTGTGGAGGTAAACAGAAAGAGCAGCGATTGCTGTCGGCTCGCATATCGAGGGGCTGGAATAGTTACCATTCGGAGTAAATGAATGGACCATCAAGCGACTCAATCGGGGACAGTATTGATCTCTTCCTCCGACTGTGTGGGGGAACCACGCACCAGAGGACAAGACCATCCAGTCCCCACTCCTAAACCCCGTTGGCGCTTCTCTCGCATATTATGAATTCTATATACATGGCCTTCAAGAAACGAACAGGAAAAACAACTAATCCCTTTAGAATTTTGCACTTTTCTTTTTGGAGCAACGTTTTTTAGTATTTTCTATATTTACGTTTTATATTTGCTGTATCACAACAATAGCGATACTTCAAAAACACCGTATTGGCTGCATGGCGCGCTTAATGCAAATCTTTATTAGCAACTGATTGATTCCCCACAAGGTTTTGTATTCTCGATATCTTTGTTCTGTCAATGTTATAAAATTACTGTGGCTGAAATAATGGAGCGGGGGTTTCCCTCCAGTTGGAGTGCAGACTGGACTCTAGCTGGTGGTCAGTTGACCTGTTTGCTGACCTTCACTCACGACGCTGTTTTCTCTTTTATCGCCAGGCGGAGATCTTCGAGCAAAATGACGTTGCTTTGCCCAGAGTTTCTGGTTATTTCCAGAAAGTGGCGGATGAGGAGGAGCACAACGCCGAAATCCTGCTCGAGTACCAGAAGGAGCGAGGGGGTCACTACTGCGCCAAGGACATTAAGGTATCGGCAAGTGTCCGGCGAGCTGGCAGATCTGCCAGTACCAGAGCAGGCCAAACGAAACCCACACCGTCACAGGGAGAACGTGCAGACTCCACACAGACAGTAACTCAAGCCGGGAATCAAACCAATGCCTGGAATGGTATAGTTGTCTTATGAGGAAAGGTTGGACAGGCTAGACTGTATCCACTGGGGTTAAAAAACATAAGAGGTGACTTGATTGAAACCGATCAGATCCTGAGGGATGTGAAGAGAATGTTTCCCTCTTGTGTGAGAATCTAAAACTAGGGATCAACTCTTTAAAAATAAGTTGTCGCTCATTTAAGATGGCGATGAGGGGGAATATTTTCTCTCAAACAGTCGTGAGTCTCTGGAACTCTCTTCCTCAAAAGGCAGAGGAAGCAGAGTATTTGAATATTTTTAAGGCAAAGTTGGATAGATTTTTGAATAACAAGGGAGTGAAAGTTTAGCGGGCATAAGCAGGAATGTGGGGTTACGGTGACAATCAGATAAGCCATGATCTTATTGAATGGCAGAGTAGGCTCGAGGGGGCGAGTGGCCTGCTCCTGATCCTAATTCGTATGTAACTGCGAATCTAACTCAAATCATCTATTTACTTCTCCTCCTCTCCCCCCTCCCCCAAGATCGGTGTTTGACTCCCATGCGCCATGTCAGCTCAAACCTGACCTGCTAGTTATTTATTACTGCTTCAAATTTAGAGGTGATATTGTGCCATTGATATCCATTGTCAGTACCAATCAGTCACCAGAGCTACTTCATCTTAATCATATTACGGTCCAATCCAGCAGCAATTTGAATGTCTCAGTGACATGCCTGATAGATTTGCTCCTTAAGTATGAATAAGAGTCTAGCAGAGAGATGTGTGCTGTTTATATAGCACCCCCTTCCTTACTGATGTCCAAAAGATCCTGGACAGCCAATGAAGTACTTTCCAAATAGAATCGGTCTTTACCAGAATGTACATTGTCAGAGACTTCCAAAGCAAAAAGAAAGACTTGCATTTATATGGTGTCTTTCAGGACTGTCTGGCAACTCAGGGAGCTTTATAGCCATTTGAAGTACTTTTGATGTGTAGTCAAAGAATGTAGCAGCCAAATAGCAACCAGCAATGTGATTACCACCAGATAATCTATTTCTAGAATTTCCAGGTGGTACTGGCATCGCGGGGACCTGGGTTCCAATCCCACCATGACCGATGGTGAAATTTGAATCTACTAAAAGCTGGAATTAAATGTCCAATAACGACCATGAAACCATTGTCCATTGTCACTAATAGGGGAGGAAATCTGCCGTCCTTATCTGCTCTAGCCTACCTGTGACTCCTGACCTACAGCAATGTGGTTGACTCAAATGGCCAAACACGCCTCTCAGTTCAAGGGCAATCGGCGATGGGCAATAATCCCTTAAATGAATTAGAAAAAAGAGAAAAATTGTCCAGCACGCCAAAAGCACTTTTGAGAAAGTGCCCTTGGGCCATCTATGCCCATCTGCGATAATGATGCACTCCCTCAGTACTGCATTGGGGGAGGGGGGGGGGGTGTTAAGATTATTGTAATGTAAACATCACTTTGGCATTGTGCCGATGATCCGCCTCAGAAAACTCCAAAAAACAGGGGGGAATTTTTGACTTTTCCGCCAAGGTTGGGGGGGGGGGGGGCAGCGGGAGGACCCAGGCACTCCCTTACATGACTATTTTTTCCGTTGTAATGTTTCCTTGCAGAAACCCAGTACCGAGTCGGTGCAGAACATGCGCCAAGCGCTGGATCAGACAATTCAACAGTGGAAAACGGTGGCCACCTTCTTGGAAGAACTCTGTGCGCTGAGCAAAAGCTGCACGGACCCCCACACCACCAGCTTCATCAGGAAACGCCTCCTCGTCCCCAAAATACAACAGATCAAAGTGGCCGGCGACTTGATCACCAACGCAACCCGGCTGGGCTGCACAGATGAAGGGCAAGTTAGCTTTGGGGAATACCTCATTGACCGGCTGCAGGAGGAGTTGCAGAAGCCACCTGCCTGAGAGGGTCATCGTTTTTCCTACGTCCCATAAAATGCCAAAGATCACAACCTTTCAATCTGCATTGCTACCAGCTCACTCCTTTAGAAAGATACTCTATTCTTCTGGGCTAATTATTGCCATTTTTTAAAAAAAACAGAAACATTTTATAGTGTTCCATATAACTTATATTTTTTAAATAATATGAAGATTGATAAATCGCGGAAATTAAATGTTGCTCTCAGTAAAGCCTGCACGCTCCATTAGGACCCCAGGTAACCTGCACACTCGCTTGGCAGAAGCGTGGGGAAGGTGATCAGGATAGGGACCACTTACAAAGAGTATTTAGGTACAATGTCGTCAAGGTATTATTTTCAGATTTAATTGTAAAGAATAACGAGGCCAGATTAAGATTTGGATTCAAATATGGCCCTATCCCTTTACCCAAGTACATCTGTTAATGTTACATTCCTCCAGTTAACCTTATCCTGGATAATGGCCCATATCCTAACACGGGAATATCGAGGTGACTGAAGAGTGGTCTTTTAAAGAGACGCCCTTTTCTCCATATGTAGTATGGGTAATCCTAGTAAAACCGCACCATCATAGATCGGTCCTTACGTCCAGATTCCTGCCCCTGCACACAATTACAAACCAAGACTGTAAGACTATCTGTATTATCTACAAGTTTTGATTGCTTGTCGCCCCTACAGTTGAGTGTTTGAAAGGGACCAAGGGGTGGTGTACTCGGTATCCCAGTACAGATATTCTCTGCGTGGGCCAAGCTTCCACTGCATTTATGCCGCTTTTTCAGACAAATGTTACCTTTCCACTGAACTTAAAAGTGGAACCTTTCATTCTTGGATTAGAGCAAATTGACGATAGAGATCTATTAAGTGCAATGGCAGCAACTTATTTCATACATTAGTTTCCTAACTGCTCTTGTGCTAGACTGCATTGTTTTTGAACTATAGCAGTTAATTATATTGTAGTTCAGAACGGGGTCTTCCACTTAAAAACGTGTGAAACATACACTACAGGTGGGGGCTCGGTGTCACATTTAGGTGGGATAGTTTACTGGGGAAGGCATAAATCATTTTATACAGTTACGGGATATGGATGGGGGCGAGACTCGGTTTTACGATATAAGTGGGTTCTGGGCAAGTCCTCAACTCCGAGGATTAATGTACAATGGCTTTTAAAGCACATAGTGAGAACGTTTGGTGACATTTGGATCCTTTCATTCTCTCTTCCCCTTTAAGAATGAGGAAAGGAATTTAAAATGAAGGGATGGGGCATTCGAGCAGGGGATGGTGTACTCCTTAACAACTTTGTTCTTCCCTCCGCGAGACGTGTATCTGTCTTCGCTTGAAATCGCAAAGGCACCGACAGCAATGACAAGTGCGGCCGGGCGCCCTTGCAATGTCATCCATTCAATACCGCAAACATTTTTAGCACTACAATTAAAGTACATTTCTTCCACCTGTAAGAAGCCGAACGATTCTGTCGCAGTATACATTTTTTCTGGAAGCAAAGTTTTTGAAAACTATTTTCTAAATATTTTTTCCTACAGCTCCTTTCGCTGTCCTGCTTAACACTCCATGGGAGGAGGGGGCGGGGTTCACAATTGCTAAACTGTATTGTGGAACTGGTTCACGATCTTCTATCTCACTGGCCCCAGTCAGTACTCAATATCCATGTGCCAGTGTTTCTAGGTTGCTCTGGGTGGGTTTTTATGTGCGTTTATACCGGTGGAATTCATCTCGCTGTTTTACAATCGATACACTTGTTTGTACCCAGAATCAAATAAAGAATCTGAGAAAAAAAGAGTGCCTGGTTTCATTTGAATCCTAAAATCGCTGCATCGGAGGCCACACGTTTACCTTGCGCATCTTTAACTCGTATTGGTTTAAAATTCATGCCCGGAGTGCGAAAGTTTTCATCACCATTCCATGGCTGTCTGTCCCAGTCTTTGATGCAATCAATATAATTCACCCTAAAAGCACACTACTCGCAATATCGGTGCAAAATTAATAGCTGATTTCCGATTCAGTGCAGTCAAGGTGTGTAAGGTGCCACCACAATAACCATTCCAGCCCGCACTCTTCACATTCCCGGCCATTCCATGTTGCCAGCAGCCAGTCCCACTCCAGACGTGCCAATGTGGGTTGCCGACTTCTGACCGGGAGAAAGTTACACAGAAGAGCAATCGCTTCATTATTCTCCAAAGTCAAAGCTCTTCTGTGGGCTTTTGTGCAAGTATAATTTTATTAAAAATACCGGAGCTAGCCACAGGGGAAAACATCCCACAAAATGCCAGGACTTCGCAAACGTTCTAGTTTAATCAGCCGGAGCCCTGGCAGACTGCCCCGCCGTCACAATCTAGCTGATATTCCCGGATATAAGTTCCATTGCCAGAGTCGCTAGAATAATGACAGCCAATTATATATTAGTGCATTTTACTGAGGGGAACGTTCTGCACACGGGCAGCAAGAAAGTTGGTCCCCAAACCGAAGGAGAGATTAGAAATGACCGAAAACTGGAAGAAAAGATGAAATCTCCGGCTGGAAGAGGGAGATGAGGGAACATTGCAGAGTGAGGTGGGGGCGCCACTAATGGCAGATGGAGGGAGAGGGCCAGATACTAAGTTGAAGAAGGTTACAGAGAATGGCGATGCCATGAACGCATTAAATCATAGAAATTACAGTGCAGAAGGAGGCCATTCGGCCCATCGGGTCTGCACCGACCCTTAACCGAGCCCACCTAACCTTTTTAGACACAAAGGGCAATTTAGCATGGCCAATCCATCTAACCTGCACGTCTTTGGACTGTGGAAGGAAACCGGAGCACCCGGAGGAAACCCAGCAGACACGAGATGAACGTGAAAACTCCGCACAGACAGTGACCCAAGCTGGGGATCGAACCCGGGACCCTGGAGCTGTGAAGCAACAGTGCTAACCACCGTGCTACCGTGTCACCCTAAAGGTGAACTTATGAGGTACATGGGGAGGTTTTTTGTGGATGACCGACGAGCAACACAGGAGAGCAGTTGAGGTAATGGAATTTGGAGGTGATGTAAGCGGTGGGTGGTACTTTCAATGAACACTCATTCCCCTCTTCTGCTACCTTGTCACTGCTGCCGAGTACTGGCCAGCTGCCGGCTTCTGTGATCGCTCCCAATTCCACATCAGTTTCAAGCTTGGGGACTGTCCTTGGTTGGTCGTAAAATGTCCACCTTCAAGTAAAATTCCAAAAGATGTGAAAACAGGTCCATACAAAACAGTCGGCAACTAAAAGCGGAATTGGATTCATTGCAAAGATCTCACTACAGCTCCTCCACACAATGGACAAGGGTTGGTCAACGCGAGTGATACACTGGAGCACATGGCATGATGAGGAACACAGACTCAGCAATAGAGGAAGATGGGTTCAGGCACACCACCCTGTATGTACAGAGGGAATGTTTCGTGGGTCAACGAAATAAAATGTTTCATAAGAACATAAGAACTAGGAACAGGAGTAGGCCATCTGGCCCCTCGAGCCTACTCTGCCATTTAATGAGATCATGGCTGATCTTTGTGGACTCAGCTCCACTCTCCGGCCCGTACACCAAATCCCTGAATCCCGTTATTCTTTACAAAGGTATCTATCTTTTTCTTAAAAACGTTTAAAGAAGGAGCCTCAACTGCTTCACTGGGCAAGGAATTCCAGAGTTTCACAACCCTTTGGGTGAAGAAGTTCCTCCTAAACTCGGTCCTAAATCTACTTCCCCTTATTTTGAGGCTATGCCCCCTAGTTCTGCTTTCCCCGACCAGTAGAAACAACCTGCCCGCATCTATCCTATCTATTCCCTTCATAATTTTATATGTTTCAATAAGATCCCCCCCCCCCGCATCCTTTTAAACTCCAATGAGTACAGTCCCAGTCTACTCAACCTCTCATCATAATCTAATCCCCTCAACTCTGGGATCAACCTAGTGAATCTCCTCTGCGCTCCCTCCAGTGCCAATATGTCCTTTCTCAGGTAAGGAGACCAAAACTGAACACAATACTCCAGATGTGGCCTCACCAACACCCTATACAATTGCAGCATAACCTCCCTAGTCTTGAACTCCATCCCTCTAGCAATGAAAGACAAAACTCAATTAGCCTTCTTAATCACCTGTTGCACCTGCACACCAACTTTTTGTGACTCGTGCACCAGCACACCCAGGTCCCTCTGCACAGCAGCATGCTTTAACATCTTACCGTTTAAATAAGAATCCATTCTGCTGTTATTCCTCCCAAAATGGATAGCCTCACACTTGGCAACATTGAATTCCATCTGCCAGACCCTAGCCCATTCACCTAACCTATCCAAATCCTTCTGCAGACTTCCGGTATCCTCTGCACTTTTTGCTTTACCACTCATCTTAGTGTCGTCTGCAAACTTTGACACATTGCACTTGGTCCCCAACTCCAAATCATCTATGTAAATTGTGAACAACTGCGGGCCCAACACTGATCCTTGAGGGACCCCACTAGTTACAGGTTGCCAACCAGAGAAACACCCATTTACCCCCACTCTCTGCTTTCTGTTAGTTAATCAATCCTCTACCCATGCTACCACTTTACCCTCAATGCCATGCATCTTTAGTTTATGCAGCAACCTTTTGTGTGGCACCTTGTCAAAAGCTTTCTGGAAATCCAGATATACCACATTCATTGGCTCCCCGTTATCTACTGCACTGGTAACGTCCTCAAAAAATTCTACCAAATTAGTCAGACACGACCTACCCTTTATGAACCCATGCTGCGTCTGTCCAATGGGACAATTTCCCTCCAGGTGCCCCGCTATTTCCTCCTTAATGATAGATTCCAGCATTTTCCCTACAACTGAAGTTAAGCTTACCGGCCTATAATTACTCGCTTTCTGCCGACCTCCTTTTTTAAACAGTGGTGTCACGTTTGCTACTTTCCAATCCTCTGGGACCACCCCAGAGTCTAGTGAATTTTGATAAATTATCACTAGTGTGTTTACAATTTCCCTAGCCATCTCCTGCATCCCATCAGGGCCAGGAGACTTGTCTACCTTGAGCCCCATTTAGCTTGCCCAATACTGCCTCCTTAGTGATTACAATCATCTCAAGGTCCTCACCTATCATATCTTTATTTCCATCAGTCACTGGCATGTTATTTGTGTCTTCCACTGCGAAGGCTGACCCAAAAAACCTGTTCAGCCCCGTCTCCTATTATTAAATCTCCCTTCTCATCTTCCAAAGGACCAATATTTACCTTAGCCACTCTTTTTTGACTTATATATTTGTAGAAGCTTTTACTGTCTGCTTTTATGTTCTGAGCCAGTTTACTTTCATAGTCTACCTTACATGAGAACAGAGCGTGAAAGACACACATTTACATTTTAGCCGGCCATTAAAAGCTGGCCCTCGGAGAATGGGTGATAGTTACTCACACATTGGCGTGGGGAATACCTTACTGGGATTCGAAGCGGTGTGTATAAGCCCGCTTCATTGGTGAGAGGCGCTATAATGTGATTATTAGCGCCAGATCAGTCATTGGACAGTTAACTCCATCTACCGGATTCACCCAACATGTCCAGCCTTGCTGGTAGCAAATGGCCTGCAAGAAAGATTTCACACCACCGTATGTCCAAGAAGCTGCCAGGCTACATACTGGACACATGGGGCCTGATGCGTCAAAGTGTGGAGGTGATGGGGAGGCGGGTGTAACGATTTCTCCGCGTTACAGACACCTCTTTGAACCAATCCCCGGGGATGTCGTTCTATCCTCACATCATCCTCTATAATGTTTTTTTTAAAGATGGAAAAATCGTTCTGGTTTTCCACTTTTCTAGAAATTTGGTTATAAATTGGATGTCAACTTTCAAAAACCATCTCCAGCGAAATGTATTCACACCACGCGTCGGCAAATGTCATTTTAGTATTAAAACTTAAACATCTACATTTAATTTAATAATTCGATAATCTCCGCGGGGTTTAGACATTTTTTTCCAAATAATCATTGGTCCAAATGAATGAAAACACCACGTTCCGCCTGTTTGGCCGAGTATATATATAATTCCTTTTAAATACTGAATTCAGTGCAGCAAAGACAATTGTCTCGTGAGATACAAATCGGGCCAGGTCACCACAAAATAATTTACATCTCCATCGACCATTTCACCTCGCAGACACTGACTGGACAGGGGTTGCCCTGTTTAAGCGAGTTCGTTTGAATGTGTTAGTTAAGCGTTGAAAACGACGCCGGAGTTCCTGGGCTCTTTTGAGGCTGATCAATCCGTCAAGGGGAAACACGCGCGATAATCTTTATTATTTTAATTCTCACGTTTTAAACCCGAATTGAGCAACACCACGCTGGCGACGTTGAAAATAGAAAGAGAAAAAATTAGAACTCCGCCTTTCAAAATATGTTTTTAAAAAGCAACGCATGCACGCAAGTGGTTAGCATAAATTGTATTTAATGAAACCCTCGGGGAAAATTGCACTTGTCGCTGCTGTGAGGAGAGAAATACGAAAGCTCTTGTGGACAGGGCTGGTGTTTAATAGTGTGATAGCAGCCAGCCTGACTGACTGACCCAGCCACCGAGAGCCTGGGCCAATGGGAAATGGGCCAGCCCCGGACCCTGAATAAGGCAGCCTCCGGCTGAAGCCATCCGATTGGTTGATGGAAGAGTTTGGGCGTTCGAGGACTCTGTCCCACAGCCCCCAGAGTTCGGAATAAATAGGGCAAAACTTGCACTGCACTGAGCACAGGTACCGAACGGTACGTGAGCGATATAGCCAAGGGCAACACAATCCTAACATTAAGAGGAAACGAGAGGAAGGTCCTTTTTTAAAGATAAGTTCATTAGGATCCCAGGCCGCCCCATCATGGAGATAACGGACACCTCTCTGTGCTCCTTCTCGTCTGCTGATGACTTCTACGATGACCCCTGCTTCTCCACTTCAGACATCCACTTTTTCGAGGATCTAGACCCCAGGTTAGTCCACGTTGGGCTCCTCAAACCCGACCAGGGACCGGCCGAGGACGAGCACATTCGAGCCCCGAGTGGGCACCACCAAGCCGGCCGCTGCTTGCTTTGGGCTTGCAAGGCTTGCAAGAGGAAAACAACCAACGCCGACCGCAGGAAAGCGGCCACCATGAGAGAAAGGAGGCGCCTCAGCAAAGTGAACGAGGCGTTTGAAACCCTCAAGAGGTGCACGTCCACCAACCCGAACCAGAGGCTGCCCAAAGTGGAAATTCTGAGAAATGCGATCAGGTACATCGAGAGCTTGCAGGCCCTCCTGAGAGATCAGGACGAGAACTATTTCTCAGTCATGGATCAATACAGTGTGGACTCAGATGCCTCCAGCCCACGATCCAATTGCTCTGATGGAATGGTAAGAACGTTGTGATGGGTATATGGAGAGACATGCACGCAATATCAATATTGAAAGAGATAGAGAAAATGAAGGGCAAATCATTGTCAATTACATCTTTAACATTTGAACGATTGATTTCGTTCGACTAAATTGCTTTCAAGGTTTTATGTGCCACAATTTCGTAAAGTAAATATATAAACATTATTAACACTCCTTGTATCTTAAGTCCACGCGGAAGGAATGCTGCCTGATAGATTTTCAGATTGTTTTGTCTGCATTTAAAGCCAGATGCAAGAACGGTTTAGCTGCGATTAGATTCCCATCTCATATGAACCGTTTAAAATATGTCAGCCCCCGGACAACACAAAACAAACAATTCGCTGGTCACTCCAGTTCAAGGCACTGTGACTGACCTGTCTGGTGCTCTTTTTGTTTTGCAGTTGGATTGCAGAGGCCCCACGTGCACCAGGAGACGCGGTCACCTCGACAACACCTACTTCTCGGAAACGCCAAACGGTGAGTACGTGTTTACTGGCCAGAGGGAGCCCAGATCGCAGCAAACTAAATAAATAATACAAATCACACGCAGCGGGGTCCCACCCTGAGAACGAAGCTGCACGACACAGCCAAGTGGTCAGTGTAAATCCAGTGTATGACGGTGGGAACATTACATTACATTAGTAGAGAGAGAAGCAAATCGGTCTCAATGTGACACATCTGGCATGCGGTGTGGAGGCATGAACAATTGCTTGATTTTCAGAGAAATATATCCCGCATTGCATTTATATTTTGACCTCCAATATGGAGCAGCAATAATTGTGCCCAGTGTCAGACTGATGTTTTTCAGAATATTTATCCCTTCCTTTGTTGTATTGGTTGAGAAGTTGTCAGCGGTTAATTCGATTCGCTAGTTTCGAAATGACACGGGCTGCTGTTTCTGTAGCGCGTTGGCAATTGAGCTCCTTCCAGCCGAGTGTTGCCGTCCTTCATTGTCTCCCATTGCAATGTGTTTAGATTCGAGAACTGGCAAGAGTTCCGTTATTTCAAGCCTGGACTGTCTCTCCAACATCGTCGAAAGGATTTGCACGGATCGACCGACGTGTCCGGTAATGATAGTCCCAGGCGGGACGGTGGGGAGTCCCACATCTCCCCGGGAAGGGGCCACTTTGAACGACCCCACAGGTATTATACCATCGCCCGACGGATGCACCCGCATCGAGATTCCGACTGACAACCCCATCTACCAGGTGTTATAACGGGCTGAGGGTAACCGCCCAGACACTCTTCGGTACATTTGACGATAACGATTGAACCCGGCTGAGGAGAAGGCGGCACCAGGTTAGAGAGAACGGCTCATAGCCAGAAGTGAGGCTAGTCATCCAAGAACGGACTCACAAAACGGTGTGACCCACACTCTCCAGCCACATGTACTAAAGCCTAACCAAACACAGATTTAATTCTTGTCTGCATTTAGAAACAAAAACGTGTTTCTTTTTTTTTCTATTTTTCCTTCTTGAAATGCATCCCAACAAAAAAAATCAAAACGTAATGTGGACCACTTTTTGTAAAGCTTTGTGTATAATTGTAAATAAGAGTTGCCTTTTGCCAACCCATTGAAATATTTAATGTCGCTTGTTTATAGAAATGCTTGGTTTGATGTGCCAAACTAAATTTATATATTTATATATTATCAGTGTGAATGCCAAGACTGTTTCAAGAAATGCGAAATAAAAAAAAGGTATTTATAAAAAAAAAAGTTTTCCCCTTTTCTGCACAAGTTCTGGCACTCCAGCCAGTGACTTGCCATACTGAGAAACTTAACTGTGAGCGTTTAAGTCTCATAGAAAGAAGCAGAGATTTTTATTCAGGGCGAGTGTCTGCTCCACTTGTATGCCTGTGCGTTGAGGCAGGTTCAATCGAGGCATCCACAAGAAGGCATTGGATGAGTACTTGAGTAGAGACAGTGTGCCGGGCGAAAGGCTGGGAGGATGGCAGTAAACCATGATGCTCGTTTGGAGAGCCGGTGTATACACCGTGGGCCAAATGGCCTCTTAATGCACTCCTAACAATTCTGAGATCCCGTGAACACAATCCAAAACACATGATCAAGTTGGCCCTGTCTCAAATGTGTGGGCAACATTGCATTTCAATAAAACCCTGAATGGGCTGTCAGACCTCCTGTGGATGCGCGAGGGGTCAGGAGGGAAACTCCTTTCTGTTCTCGAAGTGGCAGTGGCCTTGATCTCGTTTTATAACGAAAAAGACAGCAGCCACTGGCCGACAAAGAAGCAGAATAAACCAATGTTTAAAAAAATAACCCAATTTTCTATTCCTAACACTCTGAGATTTAAAAAAAATATGGCAAGTATGGAATATATTACCAGGTGCTATTATTCCTGTTGCTCCCGAACTATCCTTACCTCACATACCAGTCACAATCGGTCGGAAATGTGAAATGAAATTCTTCCCACACGTTAGAAAATGAGCTCCAGAGACCAGACTCAGCAGCAGGAATTCATCAAGTCCAAGGTCGCTGAAATGTGCCTTTCAAAGCAACATGGATAGAGTGGTGGAATGTGATCTTCAAAACATTGCTCAGGATCCCGAAATAATGGAATACTGGTCACTGTGAAGCAGGGAGCTCTAATTTATCTCATCCCAAAATCGGGATTGCAAAGAGCAGGCGGCAGGCGGACAAGCCAAGAGCCCGAATAAGAGCAACATGTGATTAGACAAAAAAAATATGTCAGAGCCAATTTAAAATGCAGTCCGAAATTTAGGTAAAGTCCGCCGTGTTTCGGGGCCCGGTTTGACTCACATTTACCGCCAGCCATTGAATATCTCAGCAAAAACCAAACCGTTTGTTAAATGCCCCCAACGCATGGTGGCACATTAGACTTTCCAGTGTCTTCAGAGCGCCGCGGAGGACACTGCACCCGGTTAACAGTGAGCAACCTTCATTCCCATTCAGAAACAATCCTGAGGAACTGATTTGATACGTAGTTCTTGTAACGACTTCTTTCATTATGTTATTGGAGGTTGGACTCGGGACTACATGGGTCAAAAAAGGCGAGCCCCGCTTGTGCATTTTGTGTATTTTTCTTTAACGAACGTGAACTATTTGACATCTTGAACAGCGAAAACACTCGGCCCTGTGTTAATGACATTAACTCAGACCAACAGAAATAGCCAGAGATCAAAGCTCAGCGTTAGGGAATGGTGGATCTTAATCCCAATCTTTATTCAGCGTTATTTAACCCCACTTGGGCCCACAGTGGTGTGGAAGGACATCACTTTGACAGCATATCTCCAACACTCGGAACAAATTGCATTTGCTGATTCTTTACAAGCTTCCCAGTTTGCAAAACTGCCTCCGTCTTTTCGCGGGTAAGATGGTACAGTATTCATTACACATATTACACTTCAATAATTTATTAATGCTGGGGCAGGTACATTGCCTCCTACAGCATCCCGTTAGAGGCGTATTCTAACGAATCCTTCACACTGATACTGCACCCACACTCGGTTTCTTTTTCAATTCCCTCCCGATTGACTGAGGCACCTTGCAGCCTTGCCAGCTACCCGCTGCTGCAAGCGTTCACAGCGGCCATTCATTCTAAATGAAGTGATACACTATCAGGAATTGCATGGACTATGCAGAACAGGACCAAACCATTCAGCATTTCATGTGCTCAACTGGGGCCTCCTCCCATCATTTTGTCATTGAACTCTCCCAGCTCCGTTTCCCCCGCATTCCGATCTTTTCCCTTTTGTGCATCCCGATATTTGCCTCATTTTAGGCGCGAGAACGACAGCCTCGCCACTCTATTCATGAAGGGACATCCTGGGTATTCCGTGTTTGATTTCTGGCTTTCTGAGCTTCTAATATTGGCCTTTACCTTTGCTTTTCCAAACCAGTGGAAACTCTGCGCCTCATCTTTCAAATATATGTCATACTTTAAAACAAATTCACTGGGTCAATTCCAGATTTCCCATTTCAGCCTCTTCATCCTTTCCTGACAGGTCTTGCCTCACATTTCTTGGATCATCCCGGTAAATATATTTTCACTCTTTCCAGTACCTCAATTTAATATATATATTGTGGGTATTTTTTAATAATATGGGGAGGAGACGTGTACACAGTACTTCGGGTATTCCCCTGCAGAGTTCTACAGTGTTTTTAAAATATTTTATTCAAGGGATTTTCATTTGCGCAAATAAAAGCAGAAGAATAACCAAACAACATTATAAACAACCAACGCCCACTCCCCCCCCTGCTCCACTAACACCGCCCCTTCTCCCATCCTGCCTTCCCCATTTTAACCCTCTCACCCCCCCCCCCCCCCCACCCCCTTTGCTAACCCCTCAAACCCTCTGTTAAAGAAATCGATAAATGGATTCCACCTCTGGTCGAGCCCATCGACCCACCCCCTCAAGATGAACTTGACCTTATCCAGGCTCAGGGATTCTGCCAGCTCGCTCACCCACACTCCTGCTTTCCGCGGCTCCGAATCCCTCCACCCAAGCAAGATCAGTCTCCGGGCTATCAGGGAGGCAATGGCCAAAACTTCCCTCATCCCCTGGACTCCCGGATCTTCCGACATCCCGAATATCCCCATCTCTGGACCAGGGGCCACCTCCACCCCCAGCAGATTCCGCAATTATTACACACTGAATGAAATGCTTGAAGACTTCTCTGGTTCTCACAAGATAGATACCTGGAGACTCGATCAGTCTTTTCTATATTTCTCCTTCCCGCTGTGACAACCATGACCTTAGTTGAGGTCAAGGAGTTCAACAACGACCGGAAACTGAATCTAGGGTTAATTTCCACAGTTTTTCCATCACCCACCATACATTTAGCAGAAGTTCAAGGTAGTCCCTACATAATTGGCAAAAGTGGGTGTTTATAAGGTTCCTGCAAGTTTTCTAGTGAGCAGTCAGTGGCTAGTGGTATTGTCACTGTAGTAGTAATCCAGAAACCCAGGGCAATGCTCTGGAGACCTGCGTTCCAATCCCACCAGATTGTGGAATTTGAATTCAATGTAAAAAATCTGGTATTAGAATTCTAATGACAGTGAAACCACTGTCAATTGTCGTAAAAACCCATCTGGTTCACTAATGCCCCTTTAGGAAAGAAAATCTGTCATTCTTACCTGGTCTGGCCTACATGTGACTTCAGACCCACCAGCAATGTGGTTGACTCTTAAGTGTCCCCTCAGGGATGGGCAATAAATGCTGGCTCAGCCAGTGATGCCCACATCCCATGGATGAATACTTTTAAAAAAGTCAGGAAAAGTCTCACATCAAAATATCTCATATCAAAATAAGACTAGCAGAGTCTTTACTCAAGTAAACCACTTTATTTTCTCTTAATCTATTGCAAAACATTGAATGACACACTTCTAATCACATGATTCTATTTTGCAGATAGAATATCACATGGGATGTTTATCTTATGAACTCACTGTGCAGCACTTCTTACAAATACGTATGTACAGATCTTGTTTACCGTGCTCAGAAGATTGAAATAATTCTCACCCTCACAGTGATTTGATTTCATTAATCCAAAAAAGTTAAAGAACATTTTTCACCGAACCAACAGGAACACATAGTTAACCATATAATCCCAATCAATTGGAATAAACATTTAACTATCTACAACAAAACCAGAGGAATAGAAAATTATCTATATACATCGCAGCATATTGTAGTCCCACATCAAAATTATAATGGGTATCCTGACTTTTTTTTTTAATTGGGAAAAGGTTATATAATTGCGAATCAACTCAATTGATAATGTAGTGTGATGTAAATGATGCTCAGAAATTAACCTGTATTTTTGATCAGCACCCGAGGACATAGTATGATTTCTCTCAGGAATCAATTATGAAATCTAAAATATATTTATAAAGGATGAATATATAGGTGCTTTCCATCACATGCTTTTACTTTGCAGATAGAATTTCACACAAACTGATATCACGTCATCCATCTTCCATAGCAAACCAAAATACTGCCGATGCTGGAATTGGGAAATCAAAGGAGAAAATGCTGGAAATACTCAGCTGGTCAGACAGCGTCCGTGGAAAAAGAAGGTGATGACCTATCCTCAGAATTGGAAGATGCTGGAGATATTACAGGGTGTTAATCAAATACAAATGTAGTGGAGAGGGGTGGGTGGTGTGGGAAAGAGAGAGAAAAGCAGAAAAAGGGGAGATGTGATAGGAGAGAAGGCCAGAATGATTAAATGATAAAACGGATGATGGTTCAAGGCAAAAGACAAGTAAAGATGGATATAGAGAATCTAATTCTTATCAACTGCTGCTATCTGAAAAACGAGAGCAGTGGATATGATCAGAAACTGTTGAACTCATATTGAATCCAGGAGACCGTAAAGCAGAGGTGGATTTACTTCATTTCTTCCCCCGCCCCAAACCACACACCACTCCCTCCCATCCTTGCCCCACAGAACACAAAGGCGGAATCCACAAAACCACACAAATTGATCACTTATCAGAATGATGGTAAAGATGGTCAATATTGCGATGTGTGTGTCTTGAGGCAAGCAAACATGGAACTTGATGATGAATAACTCGATGGAACATTCAGCCAATGACATCACTGCAGAACAGGCTAGTGCAGGACAGAATGAGCCAGTCCACAGCAAGATACTCCAGTCAACAAGATGCATTCACTGCCATTCAGTATATTTCACGGAGTCCCATTCAGTTTCAAAAATAGAAGTTAACTTCTACTCAAATACATAACCTTAATTTTATTATTTTAGCTAGTGAGGTAATAAGATTGACAAATTGATTTTTTATAAAACTGGAAGCTATGAAGACCTTTATGCAAACTTGCAACTTTAGTTGGAAGTGTGCAGAGAACTGTTTAATTAGGACTATACTGGAAGACAGAATTAAGGGGCAGGATTCTCTGTCCATTCACAGCATCAGAGATTCTCCTGTCCCGGCGCAGTGAATGGGAGATTTGGCTGAGTGACACATTCTCCATCCTCGCTAGCAGTGGTAGTGGGCAGACTCGCAACGGAGAATCCTAGTCAAGGTGTTTGCCAATTGTCAGCCAAAATATACCCAGCGCTTTGTGAATTTTGAATACGTTTTATCCAGGTAACTCAATGTCATTCTTAAAGACAAAGTAATCTCAATTAAGTATGATTAACACAAAGAAAGAATTCTGTGCTGAAAAAAAATGAAGGATCAAGCTACTTAAATTAGTAGATTGCATTTGGAAATCACTGCCTCACTTGGAAATTGCTAAATGCATGGGAAACATTTCTAAATTGAAGTCTTTTGGGGATTTTCTCAGTGGTTTTTGAATAATAAATGTTATAAGATGCCAGAAGAACTCCCTGGACGGGATTCTCTGCTTGCCGACGACAATTTCGTAATCGGCGATCGGGCGGAGAATCCCTTTTTACGACCGAATCGAGGGCGAGGCCTGTTTTCGGATGCTCCGCCCCCTCCAAAACGGCGTCATCATTGAATACGCTGCATGCCGCTGGGGCGGCTGCAGGACATTAACTGAAGGCCCTCCACCGATGCTCCCCCCCGCCCCGATGGGCCACGTCCCTGACAGCGCGGGGCACGTGTGGTCTCAGCATTCGGGAATCCGGTGTGGCAGCTGCGGACGGTGTCCAGCGCCTCCAAAGTCGGGCGGGAGCCTTGCTGCTGGTCGGGGGCGCTTCGGCGAGGGCTGGGCGGACTTGTGTGGTGTGGCCCGGGGGATGCGAAGCGGTGTCCAGGGGGGCGCTATCTGGCAGATCGGGTCCACGCACAGCCAGCACCATGTTGTGCGACGCGACCGCTGCAGGTCGTCGCCGTGCGCATGTGCGACCACGACCCGGCAATTCTCTGGCTGTTTATATCAGGAAGGCCGGGCGTTTTACGTGGCACGGCTGCTAGCCCCTCACCGGTCGGAGGATCGGTGTTGGGGCCTCGCCGATTTTTCCCACGTAAAATGCCACAGATCCTCCAGACATAACCCCACCCTCCTGTCCCTGGTGTATCTGGTGAGCAGCGGGCAGAACAAGGCAGCACCACACCATCCAGGACATCCGAGGAGCAGCCGGGTCCATCCAGGCCGGGCTGCCCCAGGAGACATGCGCCAATGGGGGCACTCGTCGCAGGGCAGGAGTCACAGCAATCCGCTTCCACTCCTGCTGTACCGTCTGGGGAACCACCTAGGCCTGGTGTTAGGGTCCGTAAGGCCAGAATATTAGACACCAGTTAAGTTGGCACGGGTGCAGGGCACAGTTTAGTTATAGGGGCTAGGGCACAGACCGTATATACCACTTCACATTAAACACCTGTTTAGGCGGTCAGTGATGGCCACTGAGAGTGAGGGGTGGAAACGAGTGAGGCCCAGTGGGTGGACCGTGTAGTCCCCCCCTCTCCGCGACCGCCCCATCACCCTGTAGTCAGCGATTCGAATGGGCCATGTGATGGACTGGTCAGCTCGCATGCAGGGATCACACAGGTGGAAGGTGTGACTGTAGGCATGATTCTGACATTGTCAAACAATGTGGAGCACGGAGCTCATCGCAGAGCGGGCTGTCATCATCCTCCATCCCATGGACCAGACCTGCTGTCACTGGCAACCCAGTGCCCCAGCTCGTAGTGCCGCAAGTATGTATAATGGAGGGGGTGTGCATGCGGGTGGTTTGGTGGTGTGGGTGAGGGTGTTCGGTGGTGTGGGAGGTGAGGGTGGTTGGCGGTGTGGTAGGTGAGGTGGCCGGGGTGAAGGGGTGTGGTATTGTGGTGTCCGTGCCCCTGCCCAGCAACCCCGCTCCCGCCTAGTTGGTGAAACGTGTGTCGACTAATGTGTCCCGTGCTCGCTGGCCCTGGTGATGGTGTTGTGCGGCCTCCCATGCCTGGCCAGCCCCCATGTCCCGCTCATTGTCCCCCTCCCCCTCGTCCTCCTCGTCCGGTCAGGCATGCCCTTGCTTCTCATCCTCCTCCAACACATCGCTTCTCTGCTTGGCTATATTGTGGAGGATGCAGCAGACCACAACGATGTGGCCGACCCTCCTGGCCTCGTACTGGAGGCCCCCTCCAGAGCGGTCCAGGCACCTGAAACGCATCTTCAGGACCCTGAAGCACCTCTCGACCACACCCCTAGTCGCACAATGGGCATCAGTGTAGTGGTTCTCCGTGTCGCTCTGTGGCCTCCTTATAGGCTTCATCAGCCAGGACTGCAACAGGTAACCCCTGTTGCCCAGCAACCAGCCCCGCAGCAGGTTTGGGGTGGGGGGGGGGGTCCCTCGAACATGTCGGGGATCACAGATTGTGCCAACATGAACGAGTCATACACACTGCCTGGAAATCAGGCGGAGACGTGCAGGATCCTCATCTGGTGGTCACAGATCACCTGAATGTTCATGGAGTGGTACCCCTTCCTGTTCATGAACAGCGGCCTGTTATCCATCGGTGGTCACAGGGCGACATGCACCCCATCAATTAACCCCTGGACCTGGGGCACCCCGGCGATGGCGGCGAAGCCTGTTGCCCAGGCATCCTGGTGGGCGCGGTCCACAGGGTACTTACTGTATGTACCGGTCCGAAAGGACATACAGGGCGTCAGTGACGGCGTGGATGCACCTGTTCGCCGATGCCTGTGAAATTTAGGACAGGTCCCATTCAGTGACTTGAAAGACCCCGTTGCATAAAGGTTGAGCACCATCGTCAACTTGACGGCCACCGGGAGTGGGTGCCCTCCCCCATTCACCTGCGGTGCCAGGTGTGCCATCATGTGGCAGATGTGTCGGACAGTCTCCCTGCTCCCTACTCTGTGGGGAGTTCCTTTAGTTGGGGGGGACATTTTGGGGGGTTTCTTTAGTTAGGAGGTCTCTGTGGGGGTTTTCTTTTGTTAAGAGGACTCTTGGAGGTGGATTATTTCTGTCAGGAGATTGGGATACCTGGGGGTTTCCTTATTCAAGGGGTCCCGGGATGGGTTCCCTATTACAGGCGTCCCTGGGGAAAGGGGAAGAGCCTCCCTATGCATGAGATCCCTGGTCTCCCAATTCAGGGGGTCCTTGGGTGTCTCCCTATGGGGGAGGTCTCCTATTCAAGGGGTCCTGCGGGTGGTTCCCCCTATTCATGGGGTCCTGCGGGTGGGTCTCCCTATTCAGGGGGTCCCTGTAGAGTTCCCCCTATTCAACTGGTCCTTGTTGGGGTCTTCCTATTCAGGGGGTCTCTGGGGGGGTTAACCTCCTTGTTCAGGAGGTCCCTGGAGGATCTGACTGTTAAGGGAGTCCGGGGGGGTGGGGGTGGGGAAGTCTCCCTCGTTACGAAGTCCCTGAGGGGGCAGGGTGGATCACCCTTGCACTTGGGGAGGGGTGGGTACCCAAGCAATCAGCGGTGGGGGCTGCTTTATGGTGCGGGGAGCTGCTTTGCGGTGTGGTGGGAGGGGGTACTGGGGTGGGAGACTGGCTGAGGAACTTCGCTATCGGGCCATCCAATCGAAATGGCAGCTGGATAGCGGGAATCCCTTGTATTCTTCGCCATGCATAACTGTGCATGGCAAGGGATGTGGAACTGCTTCCCAATTTACACTCCCAGGCGGAATGTAGATTGGTTGCAATTCTCCTCTGGCGGGAGAACGTGAGGCGGGATCTCCATTTCAGAGACTAAGTGCTGACGCTGGGACTGTCTCAGTTGGGTTCCACGGCCCTGAAAGTGGCGCTGGAGCTATTCAGGATTTGTTCATGGGCTAGCACCGGTGCCACTTGGAACTACTGCAATTCCAATGCAAAGCGCCGTTCAATTCGCCAGGGCTGGGATTGGCACTCGAGAGGCTGACAAGCTGCAGCTGCATGCAACCACTCCACTCCCCACACACTCATTCCAGCCAAGAAGATGGCACCCCGAAGAGTGGGACCCTGTTTTGCAGATGCGGAGCTTGAGATCCTGCTGGATCCCATGGAGGAGAGGGGGTCCAGCCTGTTCACCATGGTAGGAAGGAGGCTGCCAACCATCACCGCACACCGGGCCTGGGTGCCGGTTGTCAGACGCCATAAGCGCCGTGGGCCCCACCACCAGAATCGGCCAGCAGTGCCGGAAAAAGCTGCACAACCTCCTCAGGGCAGCTAGGGTGAGTAACCAGCACTGTGCCCCTGGCACCACCCACCATCCCATACACCAGTACCCCTCCCCCACCCAGCGGGTGAACCCCGTCCACCGGCAGTCTGCTCGCACCCCACCCTGCACCACACGCCAACACCCACATCGCCCGCAATGGCCGGTTGCCCTGTACACGCAGGCCACCAGCTGCCCACCCCCTGTGCTGCCCACGTCCGACTGCCTCACACTTTGCATTTTCTATCCCCCCTCCCAGGAGCAGCCGGCGCACAACCACAGGGAGAGAGAGAAGGCTGAGAGGCGGGGGTGGGGGGGGGGGGCCTGCCAGACCTGCGGCCCCCTCACCGTCGAGGAGCAGCGGGCATCGGACTGGTGGGTGGGTCCGGAGAACGGGCAGTCGCCTATGCGGAGGTCAGCATCGAAGAACCAAGTGAACCCCCATTGAGTTGTAGTGTCCCTGTGGCACGCATGGCACCACTGCCCACATGACCCAGCACCCTCCCACCCCAGCACCCTACCACCCTCTACCCCCAGCCCCCTACCACCTCCAACCCACCCCACCACTGCCACCCCACCCCTCCACAACCCCAACCCGCAATCCAACCATGTTTCATGTCTTGTGTCTTGCAGGATCACCAGGCGATGAGGCGAGATCTTCTGGTGCCACATACCCTGGCCACAACCCAGGACATGCCAAGCAACAAAGCAGGACCGGACAGCGATGCGAGCCCCTCCCCAATGCCAGCCCGCGACATCCCAGAGCATCAGTCTGGATTGACACCGACTTTCCATCACAGCTATCTCCAACACCCTCCACCATTCCAGAGACACGCAGCTCGGTTGGGCATTATAGTGAAGAGGCTCCTGCGGCACTATCTGGTTGCACCACACACATGCAGTGGTACATCAGGTGGAGGTAAGAACCCCTGAGGGGTGGATCAGCAGAGGGCGTCCCGACTCAGGGACCAGCTACCATCCAGATGGGTCTCAGGCTTTTGGAAAGGGCGGTCCCATCGATGCTGGAGAGAGCCAGGGATTACATGAGGGCTCGTCAGCAACCATCCAGCAGCTGCAGGTGCAGTTGGAGGAATCCAACCGTGTTCAGGGCAGGAGGCGGTGTCAGCCATGTGTGCCACCCAGGTCAAAACTGAAAATTTGGTGTCTGCGGTGGAGTCCTTGGGGGTGAAGGTATCGGCCGTGGATCAGGATGTACAAGGCCTGGGGTAATCTGTGCGGGCAATGGCTAAGGCACAAGGCGCTGTTTCAGGCAGCCATGTACCAGGGCCACCTGGACATGACAGTAGCGCTCCAGAGCCTGGCCCAGCCACAACAGCTCAGGGTTACGGGCGTCGACGGTATTGCCCGGGCGCTGGCTGACCTGAGCCAGTCACAGAGGGAAATGGCACGGTCCCTGTGCTCCATGGCTGCGAGCATTGAGACCCTGGTTGGGATGAGAGCTGGCCTCCAGGATTGGCTGGGCCAGGTGGCGGGGGAGCACCCGCAACTCACTCCGGCCGCATCCCCATCCCAATGAGTAGCACGTGGGCCATTTGACACCTCAAAGGAGGAGGAGGTGATGGGGCCCATATGGGTGACCCCTGCAGGGTAGGTGCCAGAACACTGCAACAACTCTGAATCCCTCCCTCCTGTCCTTGGTGGGTCCGATGGTCAGCAGGAAGAACAGGGTGGCACCACGGACACCCGAGTGACTGCTGGGCCAGTCCAGGCCTGGTCGCTCCAGAGGATGGCCGCCAAAGGGGACTCAGGTCACAGTGCAGGAATCACAACAGACTGCCTCCACTCCTGATGTACCGCCTGGGGAACCACCTAGGCATAGCGTTAGGGTCCATAAGGCCAGAATGTTAGACATCAGGTAAGTTGGCATGGGTGCAGCACACAGTATAGCGACAGAGGCTAGGGCACAAACCTGTAGAAACATGTCCACCTGTTCACAAAGGTTCCAACCTGCTTCAGTGCTCAGTGCAAAATTAGGAAACAATTAGGAGAAAAGTTAAGAGGAAAAATAACTTAGGAGAGGTTACTGATCAAGATGACTAACCAGGGGAAGGCAGTAGTAGCCAGCCTCATGGCACCGTGGCTGGCTCTGCTGCACAGAAGGGCGGGAAAAAGACTCAGGGCTATAGTCATAGGGGATTCAATCATAAGGGGAGTAGACAGGCGTTTCTGTGGTCGAAAACGAGACTCCCGAATGGTATGTTGCCTCCCGGGTGCACGGGTCATGGATGTCTCAGATCGGCTGCAGGACATACTGAAGGGGGAGGGTGAACAGCCAGTTGTCATGGTGCATATAGGCACCAACGAGATAGGTAAAAAACAGGATGTGGTCCTACAATCAGAATTTAGGGAGTTAGGAGATAAATTAAAAAGTAGGACCTCAAATGTCGCAATCTCAGGATTGCTACCAGTGCCACGAGACAATCAGAGTAGAAATTCAAGAATAGTCAGAATGAATACATGGCTTGAGAGATGGTGCAGGAGGGAGGGGTTCAGATTTTTTTTGGGACATTGGAACCGGTTCTGGGCGCAGTGGGGACCATTACAAATCGGATGGTCTACACCTGGGCAGGACTGGAACCAATGTCCTAGGGGGTGCTTTTGCTAACACTGTTGGGGAGGTTTTATACTAATGTGGCAGGGGGATGGGAACCAGATAAGGAAGTTAGAGGTCAGTAAAGAGGCAGCAACTAAAGCCAGTAAGGTACTAGATAATAAACCCAATGTGACTAAGGGTAAGAGTAGACAGGGAAGAGATGATGAATGCAAAGGGGCAGGTGGCCTGAGGTGCATTTGTTTCAATGCAAGAAGTGTAGCAGGTAAGGCAGATGAACTTAGGGCTTGGATTAGTACCTGGGAATATGATGTTATTGGTATTACGGAGACTTGGTTGAACTGGCAACTAAATATCCCAGGGTATAGATGCTTCAGGAGGGATAGAAAGGGAGGTAAAAAGGGTGGAGGAGTTGCATTACTGGTCAGAGATGATATCACAGCTGTGATTAAGGAGGGCATGATGCAGGATTCGAGCACTGAGGCAATATGGGTAGAGCTAAGAAATAGGAAGGGTGCACTAACATTGTTGGGACTTTACTACAGGCCTCCCAAAAACGAGCGCGAAGTAGAGGTACAAATATGTAGACTGATTGCAGAAAAATGTAGGAACAATAGGGTGGTCGTGATGGGAGATTTTAACTTCCCCAACATTGAATGGGACTCATGTAGTGTTGGAGGTGTAGATGGAGCAGAATTTGTAAGGAGCATCCAGGAGAGATTTTTAGAGCAGTGTGTAAATAGTCCACCTCGGGAAGGGGCCATACTGGACCTGGTATCGGGGAATGATCCCGGCCAGGTGGTTAAAGTTTCAGTCAGTGATTACTTTGGATATAGCGATCACAATTCCGTAAGTTTTATAATACTCATGGACAAAGACGAGAGTGGTCGTAAAGAAAGAGTGCTAAATTGGGGAAAGGACAAATATAACAAAATACGGCAGGAGCTAGGGAATGTGGATTGGGAGCAGCTCTTGAAGGGTAAATCCACATTTGAAATGTGGGAGTTTTTTAAGGAAAGGTTGATTAGAGTGCAGGACAGACATGTCCCTGTAAAAATGAGGGATAGAAATGGCAAGATTAGGGAACCATGGATGACAGGTGGAATTGTGAGACTAGCTAAGATGAAAAAGGAAGCATACATAAGATCTAGGCGACTTAAATCTGATGAAGCTTTGGAGGAATATCGAGAAAGTAGGACAAATCTCAAACGTGCAATAAAGAGGGCTAAAAGGGGTCATGAAATATCTTTGGCTAACAGGGTTAAGGAAAATCCCAAAGCCTTTTATTCGTATATAAGGAGCAAGAGGGTAACTAGAGAAAGGATTGGCCCACTCAAAGACAAAAGAGGGAATTTATGCGTGGAGTCAGAGGAAATGGGTGAGATTCTTAATGAGTACTTTGCATCGGTATTCACCAAGGAGAGGGACATGACTGATGTTGAGGCTAAGGATGGATGTTTAAATACTCTAGGTCAAGTCGGCATAAGGAAGGGGGAAGTTTTGGGTATTCTAAAAGGCATTAAGGTGGACAAGTCCCCAGGTCCAGATGGGATCTATCCCAGGTTACTGAGGGAAGCGAGGGAAGAAATAGCTGGGGCCTTAACAGATGTCTTTGCAGCATCCTTGAGCATGGGTGAGGTCCCGGAGGACTGGAGAATTGCTAATGTTGTCCCTTTGTTTAAGAAGGGTAGCAGGGATAATCCAAGGAATTATAGACCAGTGAGCTTGACGTCAGTGGTAGGCAAACTGTTGGAGAAGATGCTGAGGGATAGGATCTATTCACATTTGGAAGAAAATAGACTTATCAGTGATAGGCAGCATGGTTTTGTGCAGGGAAGGTCATGTCTTACAAACCTAATAGAATTCTTTGAGGAAGCGACAACGTTAATTGATGAGGGAAGGGCTGTAGATGTCAAAAACATGGACTTCAGTAAGGCGTTTGATAAAGTTTCCCATGGCAGGTTGGTGGAAAAAGTGAAGTCGTATGGGGTTCAGGGTGTACTAGCTAAATGGATAAAGGACTGGCTGGGCAACAGGAGACAGAGAGTAGTGGTGGAAGGGAGTGTCTCAAAATGGAGAAAGGTGACTAGTGGTGTTCCACAGGGATCCGTGCTCGGACCACTGTTGTTTGTGATATACATAAATGATCTGGACGAAGGTATAGGTGGTCTGATTAGCAAGTTTGCAGATGATACAAAGATTGGTGGAGTTGCAGATAGCGAGGAGGACTGTCAGAGAATACAGCAAAATATAAATAGATTGGAGAGTTGGGCAGAGAAATGGCAAATGGAGTTCAATCCAGGCAAATGCGAGGTGATGCATTTTGGAAGATCTAATTCAAGAGCGGACTATACGGTCAATGGAAGAATCCTGGGGAAAATTGATGTACAGAGAGATCTGGGAGTTCAGGTCCATTGTACTCTGAAGGTGGCAACGCAGGTCGATAGAGTGGTCAAGAAGGCATACAGCATGCTGGCCTTCATCGGACGGGGTATTGAGTATAAGAGTCAGCAGGTCATGTTACAGTTGTATAGGACTTTGGTTAGGCCACATTTGGAATACTGCGTGCAGTTCTGGTCGCCACTTTACCAGAAGGATGTGGATGCTTTAGAGAGAGTGCAGAGGAGGTTCACCAGGATGTTGCCTGGTATGAAGGGTGCTAGCTATGAAGAAAGGTCGAGTAGATTAGGATTGTTTTCGTTGGAAAGACGGAGGTTGAGGGGGGGACGTGATTGAGGTCTACAAAATTATGAGAGGTATGGATAGGGTGGATAGCAACAAGCTTTTTCCAAGAGTGGGGGTGTCAATTACAAGGGGGTCAAGATTTCAAGGTGAGAGGGGGAAAGTTTAAGGGAGATGTGTGTGGAAAGTTTTTTACGCAGAGGGTGGTGGGTGCCTGGAACGCTTTGCCAGCAGAGGTGGTAGAGGCGGGCACAATAGCATCATTTAAGATGCATCTAGACAGATATAAGAACGGGCGGGTTACAGAGGGAAGTAGATCCTTGGAAAATAGGTGACAGGTTTAGATAAAGGATCTGGATCAGCGCAGGCTGGGAGGGCCGAAGGGCCTGTTCCTGTGCTGTAATTTTCTTTGTTCTTTGTATAAGTGAAATTTACCTGAATGCTCGTAGTATTCGGAATAAAGTAAATGAGTTGATGGCGCAAATCATCGTGAATGACTATGATTTAGTGGCCATTACTGAAACATGGTTAAAGGATGGTCACAACTGGGAGTTAAATATCCAAGGGTATCAAACTATTCGGAAGGACAGAGTGGATGGTAAGGGAGGTGGTGTAGCTCTGTTATTTAAGGATGACATCCAGGCAATAGTAAGGGATGACATTGGTGCTATGGAGGATAAGGTTGAATCCATTTTGGTGGAAATCAGGAATAGTAAGGCGAAAAAGTCACTGAATGGAGTAGTCAATAGGCCACCAAAAAGTAACATTATGGTGGGGCAGGCAATAAACAAAGAAATAACTGATGCATGTAGAAATGGTACAGCAGTTACCATGGGGGATTTTAATCTACATGTCGATTGGTTTAACCAGGTCGGTCAAGGCAGCCTTGAGGAGGAGTTAATAGAATGTATCCGCGATAGTTTCCTAGAACAGTATGTAATGGAACCTACGAGGGAACAAGCCGTCCTAGATCTGGTCCTGTGTAATAAGACAGGATTGATTAATGATCTCATAGTTAGGGATCCTCTCGGAATGAGCGATCACAATATGGTGGAATTTAAAATACAGATGGAGGGTGAGAAGGTGAAATCAAACACTAGTGTTTTGTGCTTAAACAAAGGAGATTACAATGGGATGAGAGAAGAGCTAGCTAAGGTAGACTGGGAGCAAAGACTTTATGGTGAACCAGTTGAGGAACAGTGGAGAACCTCCAAGCGATTTTTCACAGTGCTCAGCAAAGGTTTATACCAACAAAAAGGAGACGATAGAAAGAGGGAAAATCGACCGTGGATATCTAAGGAAATAAGGGAGAGTATCAAATTGAAGGAAAAGGCATACAAAGTGGCAAAGGTTAGTGGGAGACTAGAGGACTGGGAAATCTTTAGGGGGTAACAGAAAGCTACTAAAAAAGCTATAAAGAAGGGTAAGATAGATTATGAGAGTAAACTTGCTCAGAATATAAAAACAGATAGTAAAAGTTTCTACAAATATATAAAACAAAAATGAGTGGCTCAGGTAAATATTGGTCCTTTGGAGGATGGGAAGGGAGATTTAATAATGGGAGATGAGGAAATGGCTGAGGAACTGAACAGGTTTATTGGGTCGGTCTTCACAGTGGAAGACACAAATAACATGCCAGTAACTGATGGAAATGAGGCTATGACAGTTGAGGACCTGGAGATGATTGTTATCACCAAGGAGGTAGTGGTGGGCAAGCTAATGGGGCTAAAGGTAGACAAGTCTCCTGGCCCTGATGGGATGCATCCCAGAGTGCTAAAAGAGATGGCTAGGGAAATTGCAAATGCACTAGTGATAATTTACCAAAATTCACTAGGCTCTGGGATGGTCCCAGCGGATTGGAAATGAGCAAACGTGACACCACTGTTTAAAAAAGGAGGTAGGCAGAAAGCGGGTAATTATAGGCCAGTTCGCTTAACTTCGGTAGAAGGGAAGATGCTGGAATCTATCATCAAGGAAGAAATAGCGAGGCACCTGGATGGAAATTGTCCCATTGGGTAGACGCAGCATGGGTTCATAAAGGGCAGGTTATGCCTAATAATTTAGTGGAATTTTTTGAAGACATTACCAGTGCGATAGATAACGGGGAGCCAATGGATGTGGTATATCTGGTTTTCCAGAAAGCTTTTGACAAGGTGCCACACAAAAGGTTGCTGCATAAGATAAAGATGCATGGCATTACGGGTAAAGTAGTAGCATGGATAGAGGATTGGTTAATTAATAGAAAGCAAAGAGTGGGGATAAATGGGTGTTTCTCTGGTTGGCAATCAGTAGCTAGTGGTGTCCCTCAGGGATCAGAGTTAGGTCCACAATTGTTCACAATTTACATAGATGATTTGGAGTTGGGGATCAAGTGCAATGTGTTCAAGTTTGCAGACGACACTAAGATGAGTGGTAAAGCAAAAAATGCGGAGGATACTGGAAGTCTGCAGAGGGATTTGGATAGGTTAAGTGAATGGGGCTCGGGTCTGGCAGATAGAATACAAAATGTTGACAAATGTGAGGTTATCCATTTTGGTAGGAATAGCAGCAAAAGGGATTATTATTTAAATGATAAAATATTAAAACATGCTGCTGTGCAGAGAAACCTGGGTGTGCTAATGCATGAGTTACAAAAAGTTGGTTTACATGTGCAACAGATTGAGAAGGCAAATGGAGATTTGTCCTTCATTGCTAGAGGGATGGAGTTTAAGACTAGGGAGGTGATACTGCAATTGTATAAGGTGTTAGTGAGGCCACACCTGGAGTATTGTGTTCAATTTTGGTCTCCTTACCTGAGAAAGGTCGTACTGGCCTGGAGGGTGTGCAGAGGAGATTCACTAGGATAATCCCAGAGCTGAAGGGGTTGGACTACGAAGGGAATGTTATGAAGGGAATAGATAGGATAGATGAGGGCAGGTTGTTTCCACTGGCGGGTGAAAGCAGAACTAGGGGGCACAGCCTCAAAATAAGGGGAAGTAGATTTAGGACTGAGTTTAGGAGGAACTTTTTCACCCAAAGGGTTGTGAGTCTCTGGAATTCCTTGCCCAGTGAAGCAGTTGAGGCTCCTTCATTAAATGTTTTAAAGATAAAGGTAGATAGTTTTTTGAAGAATAAAGGGATTAAGGGTTATGGTGTTTGGGCCGGAAAGTGGAGCTGTGTCCACAAAAGATCAGCCATGATCTCATTGAATGGCGGAGCAGGCTCGAAGGGCCAGATAGCCTACTCCTGCTCCTAGTTCTTATGTTCTTACGTTATGTTCAGTCAAAAGGGATCGCCTGCATTAGGCTGGCTGCAGAGGGGGAAGTGGGGGGTGGCCGTTGGAGGAGGGCACAAGCCAGCGCCCCCGGTTCAGCCAGCGCAAAGCCCCTTGTCCAGCACCCCCGACCCCATTCCCGTCCCCACCTCTGCCACCCCATTGTTTGGATGGGACTGTGTGATGGGATGGCCAGCTAGCACGCAGGGATCATCCAGGTGGAAAATGATACCTCGGGTAGGAATCAGACGTTGTCAAACGATATGGAGCAACCAGAGCTCATCGCAGAGCGGGTCGCCATCAGCCTCCATCCCATGGATGAAACCCGCTGTCACTGCCAACCCAGGGCCCGCACGCAGCCTCTAGCGAGGCAGGAGAGACTCGCGGAGGGAATTGCAGGTCATGGAGGGTTGGTGCAGGAAGGCTGGACATGGAGGGGATGGTTGACTGGGGTTTGGGGGCTTGTGGGGATGGGACGGGATGTTTGTGCCGCCGTTGGCCAGGCCACCTAGTCGGAGAACTTCCAGGAGATTAGAGCGTCATGTGCGCGGCGGCCCTGTCACATGCGTTGTGTGGCCTCCTGTGCCTGCCCAGGCCCCATGCAGTGCCCTTCCTAGCCATTCTCCGCATCCTCCTCGTCGGATGAGGGCTGGCATTCATCCTCCTCCTCCAACACGTCACCCCTCTGCTGCGCGATGTTGTGAAGAGCGCAGCAGGCCACCATGGTGTGGGAGACTTTCCTAGCCCTACACTGGACGGCCCCTCCAGCGTGGTCCAAGCATCTGAACCGCATCTTCAGGATGCCGGTACACTGCTCGATCACGGGCCTGGTTGCGGCATGGGCGCCATTGTAGCAGGTCTCTGCATCAGTCTGTGGCCTCCAGATAGGTGTCATCAGCCATGACTGTAGCGGATAACCTCTGTCGCCCAAGAGCTAACTGCTCACCCGGGGTTGCACCTCAAAGATGTCAGGAACAGTCGAGTGTGCCAGGATGAAGGGGTTGCTTCATGAAGGCGATACTGCCTGCGTATCAGGCGCAGACGTGCATGATGTGCATCTCCTGGTCACATACCAGCTGCACATTCATGGAGTGGTGCCGCTTTCAGTTTGTGAAGGCCATCTCCGTATGCCCGGTGCTCCTTGGGGGACATGTATCCCATTGATCACCTCTGGACCTGAGGCATCCCAGCGATGGAAGCGAACCCTGCTGCCCGGGCATCCTGGTGGGCTCGGTCCACATTGAAGCCAATGTATTGTGTTGACTGGGCATACAGGACCTCCATGTTGGTGCAGATGTACCTGTGCATCGAGGTCTGTGAGATTCCGACAGGTCCCCACTCGATGCCCGGAAGGCAAACAGGTTCAGGGTAACAGTCACTTTGACGGTTACCGGGAGCAGGTGCCCTCCCCAATATTCGCACGGTTCCAGGTGCTTCATGATCGATATACCATGCGGTCTCCCTGCTCAGCCAGAGTCTTCGACGACATGCCTGGTCTGGCAGGTCCTCGAAGGACAGGTGCTGCCGGTACACATGGAGCCTGATGCAGCACCTCCTTCCCACCTCCTCCACAGCCCGTTGGGCAGCGGTCCCCCTTCCTCACAGGCCCTGTTCCTCTGGAGCTGTCTCCGCTGCTGCAGGGCTCTCTCCAAGCAGCTCCTCGTCCTACAGCCTCAGTGCATCCCCATAACTGCAGGGCAAGGCAAATATCAGCCACTTCTGGTTGGATTCTGAAATCCATTGTCTGCAGGGGGTGAAAGGCAGACATGTTAGCATGGTGCATACCCTCATGCCCAACTAAGTCCAATGGGCTACACAGTGGCCCCGGCCTGCACTGCAGCCCAGGTTACATGGTGACCCCGGCCTACAATGCAGCCGCTGCCTCCGCATGTCCCCCTTCCGCCCCCCCCTCTCCCACCGACCTTTCCCCCTGGCACTCTGCCCTCCGCACCACACCCCTGGTCCCATCGGTGCTCGACGCCCATCCCTGCCAGCTGGCGTACAGGTGGCTGGTGCTGCCTATGCCAGCGGTACACTATGCTGCCCCCCTCTGGTGTCCTCCTGCTGGAGCTACTGTGGGCACCCCCCTTGGTGCACCGCATGATGCCCCACTGGCAGATTGACACCTGGTTGTGGGTGGGGCAGTGTTTGTGGTGGGATGGAGGGGGTTTGGAGGGATTGGGTGGGTGTTTGGCGGGGGAGTGGATGGTGGGGGCACCCACACAGCCAGTGTCATTCTGCGCAACCATAGGCCACGTTGGGCGGTTAGCATGGTGCGCGGCAATGGCGGTCCTTGCCCGGACACTCCGGTCCATGGGGGACACCCCAACCTCATGGCTCATCTCCTGGTCACCCTCCGCTACTGCCCCCAGCCCTGCCAGATGTCCCTCCTCAGCCAGCCATGCCAGCGGCAGGAAAGGCAGCCCATGGTCGCGCCTCTAGAAACATGTTCTACCTCCCTTCTCTCCCTCAGCAGCCGGTTTCATGATTTTTCAAACCACAAGTAAACCTCGCCCTTGGCAATTCCTCCTGTCAAAGGCAGAGCATCACAGGAGCCCCAGAGACTACCGGGAAGGGCCTGGTTACGACATGCCAACAGTGTTTACTGTACGTGCGGCTTAGAACGCATTCATGCTGCTGTCAAGGCACCAGGGCATGACATTCCGTCAAGGGCCCAGTGCCGGCCTCAATTTTCTGCTGATGCGCAATTCTCTGCCTCGCGATTCTGGCGTCACTGGACAGAGAGTCCCATCCATTGTCTCCCAAACAGAGAATCTCACCCTATGTTCCTTTGTCTGAAGCACTCCAACCAGAAGAAATGATTTCTCTCTACCCTATCAGTTTTCCTTAATATCTTGAAACCCTCAATCAACCCATCTCCTAACCACCTAAATTCCTGGGAATACAACCCTCGTTTGTGTAATCTCTGCTTAGAATTCAATTCTTGGTGTCCAAGTACGATTGTGGTAATTCTACTCTGCAATCTCTCCAACTGTAATGGCCCAAATCTTCCCATCAGCCTAGGAACCGTTCCATCTAGTGCTGATCAATCAGAAAACCACGCACTTTAATGGCCTGTCTCCCGACGCAGCAGCCAGAAGTCACCACTCAGCGCAGGGATCCATGCCGTCACTGAAGAAGAGAACTAGCAGAATACATACTCCTGTCTTCTGCCCTTGGATAGGGTACTAGCTGCTGGATGATAAGTTTAAAGGTCCAGTTTGAATGTTAATGAATGGATGAATGACTACGTGAGTAAAGTAGGTAGGTAATGGGTACATTGGCAGTATGGAGGGTGTAGGGCATAGATGAGCAGTCAGGGGGGCATGTCAGGGGAGTAAACAGATCAGGTTGGAGGGCTAGTCGGGTAATTGGAGAGTTGGTTTTGTATTTACCCAGATGTTAGACAATGTCTAATATTTCCTTCTATTCAGGTAAGAACCATGGATTTCTCCAAGACTCTACCTCAGTCAGGTACATTCATGGAGGGTCCCAGGGAACAGGGGAAGTGCCTCTCAGAAGTTGTAACTTCCCGGGAAATTCCCACATACGTCAGTGTGACAGGACTTCCACAGGGATCCAGCATGCATCACCGTCATATATCCGGCTACTGATGGTCCAGGTCTCTTTTGAAGACCAGCACTGCTACAACGCAAGAAACAGGACAACCATCGTGCTCACAGCACGATTCCACAAACAGCAATGCGATAAATATTCATTCTAAAGAGGACATTTATACATAAGGGGATAGACAAGGCCTTAGGTAGAATTTTTATCCAAAAGCCAGCAATGCAACAGTGCAACAGTCCCTCAGCACTGAAGTGCCAGTCTGGATGATGTACTCAAGTCTCTGGGGTTAGTCCCGAATCAAAAACGCTCTGATTTGGGGGAAGGAGCATGACCAGAACCATAGCTGGTACAAAATAGAAAAAAATAGTGATGCAATGCCTCTGGTAGCTCGATTAAACTCACAGCCATGAGCTGGCAGCAACAGGTTGGAACATTCAGAAGCGTGGAATCATTTTACAAGACACTGTGTACATCAATATCAAATGGCCTAGCACGTCACATGATGTATCATCACTTTCTGACATGATTAACGTGACAGTCACTCTGCACATTCTCTTCAGCCCCGTTCATTGATCTTCTCCCCACACCCTCGCCCAACCCCCACCACCATGACAAGTTTTATTTTCGCTCATCGGACCCCCATTTTGCAGCAGCGCTGATGATGGCAAAACTGTTACAAGTTCGCCATTGTCACCACTCAGAAACTGGTAGCCAACATCTGAAAGTCTGCATGCCTGCAGTTAAACAAGAACATCTAGACGTCGCTTTCAGTGGTCTCATGCTTCTTCACAGGGTGTGATGTTGAGATTGCACCTCAACCCCATTACAGTCATGCAATCGATTAGAAATGACTGAATTGATGACAATTTGCCTGTTTCACAGTTAGCCTCATTGTAAAACCCTTGAAAATATTTCACCTTGTTCAATGAGGTGTGACTGAGATTTTAACAGCGTAATAAGTTCATAATTACTGCTGAAAAGTTTCTCTGATCCAGAAAAACGAATACTTGTGAAATTTCAAATTTCGTCATTGCAAAACAAAATTCCACATTTTAAAAATAAAAATGTTCTTTAACTGCGTATGCTTTTTGAGCTTTAACTTTAACCCCATATGTATGTCCTATTCATTTACTTCACTCTGTAATGTGAAGGATAATCAGTGCATTTTATTCCCTTGTTGGCTCTTGAGAATAGTTTAATGTGATTGGCGCTAATCCTGCTTGATAATGTCCCTCTTGCTGGATGTCATCGACTTGTTGCCAGTTTCAATCTAACATTGAGAATGGGAAATCCACACTGCAAAGATTCACACTGCAGAGCGATTACTAGAACCTTAGTTAGGCCACACTTGGAGTATAGTGTTCAATTCTGGTCGCCACACTACCAGAAGGATGTGGAGGCTTTAGAGAGGGTGAAGAAGAGATTTACCAGAATGTTGCCAGGTATGGAGGGCATAAGCTATGAGGAGCGATTGAATAAACTCGGTTTGTTCTCTCTGGAACGAAGGAGGTTGAGGGGCGACCTGATAGAGGTCTACAAAATTATGAGGGGCATAGACAGAGTGGATAGTCAGAGGCTTTTCCCCAGGGTAGAGGGGTCAATTACTAGGGGGCATAGGTTTAAGGTGAGAGGGGCAAGGTTTAGAGTAGATGTACGAGGCAAGTTTTTTACGCAGAGGGTAGTGAGTACCTGGAACTCGCTACCGGAGGAGGTAGTGGAAGCAGGGACGATAGGGACATTTAAGGGGCATCTTGACAAATATATGAATAGGATGGGAATAGAAGGATACGGACCCAGGAAGTGTAGAAGATTGTAGTTTAGTCGGGCAGTATGGTCGGCGCGGGCTTGGAGGGCCGAAGGGCCTGTTCCTGTGCTGTACATTTCTTTGTTCTTTGTTCTTTGTACTGGATCTTTCTTCAAAGCGAGTGGCAAGAACTATTGTTTCATCATTTACCCACAAAAGCCAAGACTTTGCATTTTATTGGCACTACCAGGGTTGTGGTTCTGGTGAATTTTTCATTCTTCTTTCTCATGAGCTACAAATAACCACCTAACTCATTGCTGTACTTGCAGTTTTGTTTTTAAATCAAGACTTAGGGGGTTTCCTCTTTAATTCATTCTTTTGCAGGATCTCAAAGTGATGGAATACCCTTAGCTCTCAGTATTTCCTTCTTTCCACAATGCGTAAGCATTTTAAAGAATCTAACCTTTCTACATTACTAGTATCCTGTAATACAGGCTCTCATCATTCATCTAAGTTTCACAATTTTATGAGGTTAACATTCTTTGCTGTCAATCTTTGATCTTTTCACAAGGTCGCGCATGGGAGACTGATCAAGAAGAGCCCATGGGATACAGGCAATTTGGAAAATTGGATCCAAAATTGGTTTAGTGACAAGCTGGTTGAAGGTTGTTTTTGTGACTGGAAGCCTGTGTCCAGGGATCAGTGCTCGGTCCCTTGTGGTTTGTAGTGTACATTAATGATTTAGATGCGAATATGGGTGGTATGATCAGTAAGTTCACAGATGACACAAAAATTGGTGGTGCGGTAAATAGCGAGGAGGAAAGCCTTAGATTACGAGGTGATATAGATGGGCTGGTCAGATGGAGAGAACAGTGGCAAATTTTTAACCCTGATGTGTGAGGTGATGCACTTTTGGGGGGGGGGGGATCTAACAAGGCATAGGAATACACAATGAACAAGATGCTAGAGGTCGACTTCCGGTTGCGGCGATGACCAGCTAAGCCGCACGTTTCGGCGGCTCCAGCTCCAACGGACCTTCGGGCTCTTTTAAGAGCCCCAACGGGAAATTTTCGCACGACGAAACCCGGTGTGGGGTGAGTTAATAGGGAGTCCCCCCCAACGAAAGAGGAAAATATCGGCGGCGGTGGCTACATCGCGAGGAATCCTCGACGATAGGGACAGAAAGGAAAAAGAAGCAAGATGGCGGCGGAGAAAGCCCAGGCGACATGGGGGCCCGATCAAGACGAATTTTTAAGACGGTGTGTGGAGCTACTAAAGAAGGAGGTGCTGACCCCGATGCTACAGGCAATTGAGGGGCTTAAGGAGGCACAAAGGACCCAGGAGACAGAGCTCCGCGTGGTGGAGCAGAAGGTGACGGATAATGAGGACGAGATCCTGGGCCTGGTGGTCAAAACACAGACGCATGAGGCGCTCCACAAAAAGTGCATTGAAAGGATTGAGGCCCTAGAAAACAGAGCACGAAGGAAGAACCTTCGGATCCTGGGTCTCCCTGAGGGAGTGGAAGGAGCGGACTGCGGGGCTTATGTGAGCACGATGCTAAGCTCGCTGATGCCCCTGCGCGCCCCTTAGAAGTGGAGGGGGCTCATCGGGTCCCGGCGAGGAGACCAAAGGCGGGAGAACCACCTAGGGCGACAATCGTGCGATTTCACCGCTTTAATGATAGAGAAGTGGTTCTGAGATGGGCCAAAAAGGTACGGAGTAGTAGATGGGAGAATGCAGTGGTACGGGTGTACCAGGATTGGAGTTCGGAGGTGGCGAGAAGGAGGGCGAGTTTTAATCGAGCCAAGGAGGTGTTACACAAGAAGAAGGTGAAGTTCGGGGTGCTGCAGCCGGCGCGACTATGGGTTACGTACCAGGAGAGACATCACTACTTCGAAACGGCGGAAGAAGCATGGACCTTTATTAAAGATGAGAAATTGGATCGGAACTGAGGGACTGATATTACAGGGAAATGTCACTGTCGATGTATATAGAGATGTAAATTGGGAAGGGGGGAGACACTAAGAAATGTGGGCGCCGGTTGGGGGGGGGAAAGAAGAGGTATAGGCGGAGGATGAGGAATGGGAGTGGGGTGGGAGAGGGAGCGGGTTAGCCCACAAGGGGCGGGTTAGCTACAGAGATGTTCCCGCGCCAGACAGATAATGGCGGGAAGATAGGCGCAAGGTAGATGGGAGTTCCCCACATGGGGGGGTCAAGGAGTGAGCAGGAGAAGCCGGGGTCAGTTGAAGTCAGCTGACTTGCGGAAGTAATATGGGGGGAGCAATCACGCTAGAGGGGGATCTGGCGGGGGGGGGGGGGGGGGGGGGGGGGGAGGATAACTGGGTTGCTGCTGCAGAAATCAAAGAGGAACTGGCTAAAGAAAGGGTGGTCAGGGCTGGAATGCGGCACCTGGGGAACGAGTGGGAGCGCGGAATCGGGACGTGGGACTGGCCTAGAGAGGGTGATGGCTAGTCGACACGGGAAGCGGGCAGGTAGCCCCCTAGTGAGGCTGATCACGTGGAACGTGAGAGGCCTAAATGGACCGATTAAAAGGGCCCGAGTGCTCGCGCACTTGAAAGGACTGAGGGCAGACGTGGCTATGCTCCAGAGACGCACCTGAAGGTGGCGGACCAAGTTAGGTTAAGGAAAGGTTGGGTGGGACACGTGTTCCATTCGGGGCTAGATGCAAAGAATAGCGGGGTGGCCATACTGGTGGGGAAACGGGTATCATTCGAAGCAAGGAGCACTGTAGCAGATAGTGGAGGCATATATGTAATGGTGAGTGGCAGGCTGGAGGGAATGGAAGTTGTGTTGGTTAACGTATATGCCCCGAATTGGGACGATGCGGGATTTATGAGGCGGAAGTTGGGACGTATACCGGACCTGGAGGTAGGAAACTTGATAATGGGGGGAGACTTCAACACCGTGCTGGACCCAGGGTTAGATAGATCCAGATCTAAGACCGGAAGAAGGCCGGCAGCGGCCAAGGTGCTCAAGGGGTTTATGGACCAAATGGGGGGAGTGGATCCATGGCGATTTCTTAGACCAAGGGCCAGGGAGTTCTCCTTCTTCTCCCATGTTCATAAGGTGTACTCCCGGATAGATTTTTTTGTTTTGGGAAGGTCGTTGATCTCGAGGGTGGAAGAAACTGAGTATTCAGCCATAGCTATCTCGGATCATGCTCCACATTGGGTGGACCTGGAACTAGGAGAGGAGAGGGAGCAGCGAGCACTTTGGGGATTAGATGTGGGATTGTTGGCGGGTGAGGGAGTCTGTGGAAGAGTGCGGGGATGTATCGAGAGGTACCTGGAGGCCAATGACGACGGGGAGGTCCGAGTGGGAGTGGTATGGGAAGCAATAAAGGCGGTGGTCAGAGGAGAGCTGATCTCCATCAGGGCCCACAAAGGGAAAACAGAGGCCAAGGAAAGGGAAAGACTACTGGGGGAGATCTTAAGGGTGGACAGGGAATTTGCGGAGGCCCCGGAGGAGGGACTGTACAGGGAGAGACGACGACTCCAGACGGAGTTCGACCTTCTGACCACCAGGAGGGCGGAGGTGCTGTGGAGGAAGGCACAGGGGGTGAGGTATGAGTATGGGGAAAAGGCTAGTCGCCTGTTGGCCCATCAGCTGCGAAAGAGGACAGCGGCGAGGGAGATAGGGGGAATTAGAGACGAAAAGGGAGCTACGGTGCGGAGAGCAGGGAAGATAAACGGGGTGTTTAAGACCTTTTACGAAAGACTTTATAGGCCCCAACCCCCGGAGGGAAAAGAGGAGATGCGGCAGTTCCTGGACCAATTAAGGTTCCCGAGGGTGGAGGAGCAGGAGGCGGAAGGCCTGGGGGCACCAATTGGGGTGGACGAGGTTACCAAGGGGCTGGGGAATATGCAGGCAGGGAAGGCTCCGGGACCAGATGGGTTCCCGGTGGAATTTTATAGAAAATATGTGGACCTGCTGGCCCCGCTGTTGGTGAGGACTTTTAACGAGGCCAGGGAAGGAGGGACTCTACCCCCGACAATGTCGGAGGCGACGATATCGCTAATTTTGAAGCGGGATAAAGATACGCTGCAGTGCGGGTCCTATAGGCCTATTTCACTATTAAATGTGGATGCCAAATTGCTAGCAAAGATGCTGGCATCGAGGATAGAGGACTGTGTCCCGGGGGTGGTGCACGAAGACCAGACAGGATTCGTAAAGGGGAGATAACTAAATGTCAACGTGCGACGGCTATTAGGGGTGATAATGATGCCCCCAGTAGAGGGGGAGGCAGAGATAGTGGCGGCAATGGGTGCAGAGAAGGCATTTGACAGGGTGGAGTGGGAGTACCTATGGGAGGTGCTAAGGAGGTTCGGGTTCGGGAAGGGGTTTATTAGCTGGGGCAAACTCCTTTATGGGGCCCCAACGGCAAGTGTGGTCACGGGTCGGCAAAGATCGGAGTATTTCCGACTATACAGGGGAACAAGACAGGGATGCCCGCTATCTCCATTACTGTTCGCTTTGGCAATTGAACCACTGGCCATGGCGCTGAGAGACTCCAGGAAATGGAGGGGGGTGATTAGAGGGGGAGAAGAACACCGAGTGTCACTCTACGCGGATGACCTACTGTTGTATGTGACGGACCCAGTGGGGGGGATGACAGAGGTCATGCACATATTGAGGGAGTTCGGAGATTTCTCGGGATATAGGCTTAACATGGGGAAGAGTGAACTTTTCGTGATACACCCTGGGGACCAGAGTAGAGGGATAGATGGCCTGCCTCTAAGGAAAGTGGAAAGAAACTTCCGATATCTGGGGATTCAGATAGCCAGGAGCTGGGGAACCTTGCACAGACTTAATCTGACACGACTGGTAGAACAAATGGAAGAGGACTTCAAGAGGGGGGACATGCAGCCACTGTCACTGGCGGGCAGAGTGCAGGCAATTAAGATGATGGTCCTCCCGAGGTTCCTATTTGTATTCCAATGTCTCCCTATACTGATCACGAAGGCCTTCTTTAAAAAAATAGACAGGAGCATCACGAGCTTCGTGTGGGCAGGGAAAGTCCCGAGGGTAAGGAGGGGGTTCTTACAACGTAGCAGAGACAGAGGGGGACTGGCGCTGCCAAATCTGGGCGACTACTATTGGGCCGCCAATGTGGCGATCATCCGTAAATGGATGATAGAGGGAGAGGGAGTGGCGTGGAAAAGACTAGAGAGAAAGTCCTGTAAAGGGACAAGTCTAGAGGCACTGGTGACGGCGCCACTACCGTTCTCGCCAAAAATATTTACCACGAACCCAGTGGTGGCGGCAACATTAAATATCTGGGGACAATGGAGGCGACGGAGAGGTGTGCTGGGAGCCCCGGTGGGGTCCCCAATCAGGAACAACCATAGGTTTGCCCCAGGGAGGATGGATGGAGGATTCCAGAGCTGGCACCAGTTGGGAATTAGGAGGGCGGGAGATTTATTTATAGACGGGACGTTTGCGAGCTTGGGAGCATTGGAGGAAAAGTATAAGCTACCCCGGGGAAATTTCTTTAGGTATATGCAGGTGAGGGCGTTCACAAGACAACAGGTGAGGGAATTTCCATTGCTCCCGACACAGGGGATCCAGGATAGAATGCTCTCGGGGGTGTGGGTCGGGGAGGGCAAGGTGTCAGAGATATACCGAGAGATGCGAGAAGAGGGGGAGGAGCTGGTGGGCGAACTAAAAGGAAAGTGGAAAGAAGAGCTCGGGGAGGAGATAGAGGAGGGTCTGTGGGCTGATGCCTTAAGCAGAGTAAATTCCTCTTCCTCGTGCGCCAGGCTAAGCCTGATTCAATTTAAGGTGCTACATAGAGCACACATAACGGGAGAAAGGTTGAGCAGGTTCTTCGGAGTGGAGGACAAGTGTGGGAGGTGTGGCGGAAGCCCGGCAAACCGCACACATATGTTTTGGTTGTGCCTGGCACTGGAGGGGTATTGGAGGGGAGTGACGGGAGTGATTTCGAAGGTGGTGAAGGTCCGGGTCAAACCAGGCTGGGGGTTAGCTTTATTTGGAGTTGCGGAAGAGCCGGGAGTGCAGGAGGCGAAAGAGGCCGATGTCGTGGCCTTTGCGTCCCTAGTAGCCCGACGTAGGATTTTACTCATGTGGAAGGAAGCGAAACCCCCCGGACTGGAGGCCTGGATAAACAATATGGCGGGGTTCATAAAACTGGAGCAGATTAAGTTTGCACTGAGAGGATCGGCTCAAGGGTTCACCAGAAGGTGGCAACCATTCCTCGACTACCTAGCGGAATGTTAGAGGGAAGATAGATGACCAGCAGCAGCAACCCAGGGGGGAGGGGGGAGGGGAAAGTTTCATTTTATGTTAATTGATTAGTTTATCATGTTGGTTAGTTACTTTTTAGTAGACTGTGGTTAACATGTTACATGTACTGTTACATTTTTCTTTTTGTTTTTATGTTTGATTTGTAAAGGGAAAAAATTGTGATCGAAAAATTTCAATAAAATATATTTCAAAAAAGAACAAGATGCTAGAAAGTGCAGAGGACCAGAGGGATCTTGGGAGTACAATTTCCACAAGTCCCTGAAGGCAGTATGACATGTAGATAAGATGGTTAAGAAGGCATATGGGGTACTTGCCTTTATTAGCCGAGGCAGAGAATATAAGAGCAGGGAGGTTATGATGGAGCTGCATAAAACACTCGCTAGGCCACAGCTAGAGTACTGTGTGCAGTTCTGGTCACCACACTATAGGAAGGATGTGATTTCACTTGAAAAGATGCACAGCAGATTCCCAAGATGTTGCCTGGGTTGGAGTGTTTCAGCTATGAAGAGTGGGTGGTTATGCTGCGGTTGATCTCCTTAGAGCAGAGAAGGCTGAGGGGGGGACCTGATTGAGGTGTACAAAATTATGAAGAACAAATAGATGGGCACAGAATTAAGGTAATGGGCAGGAGATTTAGAGGGTATTTGAGGAAAAGCTTTTTCACCCAGAGGGTGGTGGGAACCTGGAATTCACTACCTGCAAGGGAGTCGGAACCCTCCCAATATTTGATGACAGTAAGAAGTCTTAAAACACCAGATTAAAGTCCAACAGGTTTGTTTCGATGTCACTAGCTTTTGGCGTGCTGCTCCTTCCTCAGGTGAATGAAGAGGTATGTTCCAGAAACATATATATATATAGACAGATAAGATGGTTAAGAAGGCATATGGGGTATTTTTTTGATGAGTACATGAAGCACCATAGTAAACGAAGCCACAGACCAAGTGCTGAAAAATGGGATTAGAATAGATAGGTGCTTGATGGCTGGCGCAGACAGGATGGGCCAAAGAGCCTCTTTCAGTGCTGTAATACTCTACGACTCTATAACGTTAGCATAGAGATTCACTTTCCATTTCGCAGATGAATTCCTGATCTTGCCAATGCTACGGTGGGAAATTGTCACATCCAAAGCCAGGTACTTGCTGGCAAGGCGGCTCTAGCATCCACCCTCACTCCCTGCTGCTGAAACAGAATTGCCGAAACACCAGAGATCAGCTTACCTGACTGCCCACTCAGCCGGCATCAGTTCTTGAAAAATAAATCCATGTAAAATAAAACACCATGAGCTCCTCCTAGTGGTTCAACTGGGAAAGGCAGCTGAGCAACTCAACCTAAATCTGGTCTGTGTGCCTGAATTAACCAACTGGTCCCACTGTTACAATCTTGTAACTTGTCTTTCTAAACAAATATTGCAGAATATTCACCTACTGAACACTTCTGAGAAAAAGTAGGGTGATAGTGTTCTATTGTGAATAGGGACTAATTAAACAGACACCACAAACAGATCAGAAAATAATCTGATAACATAGGAAAACAAAAGTTGCACTGACTGCAACTGTCATGCTGATAGCCGCAATTCAAATTCCAAGGCAGCAACACGTCACCTTTCCAGCCACTGCAATACCTCAGCTTGGCCAAAAGATGGAGTGTTTCACCACAAGGACTCAGTTGGCAACCTCAGTATTTTGTTGGACGGCATACTCAAAGTAACGGTTCATCGATGCCACAAATGGCACCAGAAACTGTAGATTATGGAGAGAGAAGATTAATGTTTCCTCACACCTAATCATTTTCAAGTGACTGAAAATTGCAAGTGTGTGGACACTGAGTGAAGAAAGGATCACGGTCGGCTGCAACACCCATGATCAAATAGCCAGTGAACACACTCAAGTCTGGGCTCACACATGAACAATGGCCGCTTGATATGATGGGGATAGTTGAGCAAGTCCCTAGCTCCAGAAGGGGAGGGAAATAAAAGGCAGGGACATTTTACGTCAATTTCTGTACGGATTTTATTTGATAGGTAAAGGACAAATATTTAAAGTAACAAAAATAGCTCTGTGCTACATCTTTTAATATTAACCAAGCGTAAATAACATGATTAGTAGCATTGAGCAGCATGTAGCCCAAACATTCCTGCAACATCAGTTGCAGCAGATAAAGTTCCCTAGCTCTGCACTGTCGCAACAACATGGTACACGTTGCCATCACACATTTCAATGCTGATTACCGCCTACTACAATAATAATAATCTTTATTATTGTCACAAGCAGGCTTACATTAACACTGCAATGAAGTTACTGTGAAACCCCCACCCTTAGCTGATGGATCGGTTGAACACCACTTGGAATACACACTGTTATGGCACCCTGGGCTAGTACGCGATCAATTCCAGCCCCACATGCCCTGGAGTCACAACACAAGTGAATTAACCAATAATTCTTATAAAAATCCCCAAAGCCTTTCGCCCTTGGCTGCCCAATAATCACAGTCACCAGGTTTGTAAATGTAAACATGATTACTGTTTATTTATAACAAGAACTATAAAAAAATACGCAGCAAATACAGCTGGTTAACTGTCAGCTAATACCTAATTCTCACTTTAACCTGCCCCCATCCTCTACATGGACACAGAAGGGGCAAAAGCATAAGTGAAAGGAAGAAAGAGTCTGATTCAGATTATTGTTTTTAGCACACTTTTCTTCATAGCAAGCCTGCAGATTAAAGCGAGTGGTTTACAGCCTGTCATGATCTTCTCTGTAGATTAATTCATTCAGTTTCTCTAGTTTACAAATTAAGGTAGTGAGTGAACCAGCAAGAGGGAAAAACCTATTTGACTTTGTTCGCTCCAATCCTTCTCTCATAGATCTGTTCTTGGCCTCTTAGAGAGCACCCTCCATTGTGGTGTGTGGATCTGCCGCTATGTTAAATGGGGCAGATTCTGATTAGATCCAGCTGCGCAAAATTGTGCATGTATGAGGCCCTGTAGGAATAGGCAGCAGAAGAATTATATCCAAACACAATCTGTTACCTGATGGCCCAGTTCTTTCACTGTCATTAGGTCAATATCCTGGAACTTCCTTCTTAACAGCAGAGTTTCAGGAAGGCGCAACCACCTTCTTAAGGGCATTTAGGGATGGGCAATAATCGCTGACCTAGCCAGCATTGCCTACATCCCATGTCCGTCACTGTACCATTATCGAGCCAGATGATAAACCCCAGCTCATTAAATATAGGGGAAAAAGCCTCGAGCAGCATCAGGCATTCCTAAAAAATTTGAGATGGCAAATGAGGAAATGGCAACACTGACACAGTCAGTACCCGTATGCAGCAAAATCTGGACAACATTTAGGATTGAGCCACAAAATGGCACGTAACATTAATGCCACACTAGTGCCAGGCAATGACCATCTCCAACAAAAGAGAAGCTAATTATCTCCCCTTGGCGGTCAATGCCATTACTATCAGTGAATCTCCCACTAGCAACATTGAGGATTACCATGGTTCACACAATTAGCTGGACCAGCCATATAAATAAAAACAAAAAGATATATGCTGGATATACTCAGCATCAGCAGACAGAAACAGATTTAACATTTCAGGTCAAGTTGACCTTTCAGCAGAACTGAATATAGATCGAATTATAATTGTTTTTAAGCCAGTGGAAGGGGGCGATGGGTGGGGGTGTGGGGGGGGGGTGTGGGGGGGGAGCGAGTGGCAAGAAGCACAAATGAGTACTGATAGCTTTGAAGGACAGGATAGATCAACTTAAAAAAATGATGCAACAGGCAAAGAGAGTGCGCTAATATATTCAGATGAGGTGTGAAGAAACAAGACAAAAATCAACCAAGCAAATCAAAAAAACAACAAAAAGAGTTTAACATCTTTAAATCATAACCTCGGCATTCCATGTTGAGTCCAGAGGCTGCAGGATGTCAAGGCAAAAAGAGGTGCGATTCCTCGAACTTGCATCGAGCTCTGCTAGAGCATTGTAACAGGCCAAGGACATAAAGACAGGATGGGAACGTGGTTCAGAATTAAAATAACAAGCCACCGGAAACCCCAGGTCATGCCTGTGGACTGACCAGAGGTGTTCCGTAAAGCAGTCACTCAATCCACGTTGGTCCCCCCACTATAGGGGAGGCCATATCATGAACAGTGAATATAGTACAATACATTGAAAGGAGTGCGTGTAAATTATTGTATCACTTGGAAGGCGGTTTTGGGATCAAAGAAGGGCAGGTGTTACATCTCCTGCATTTGGACAGAGTGGTACTGCAGGGCAGGAAGATGGCATTAGGGATGATTGGTGAATGGACTAGGTGGTGTCACACAGGAAACAGCACCTTGGGAATGCTGAAAGGGGAAAACGGGAAGATGATGGTGGCATTGTGCTGGGGCTGGTGAAAGCGACAAGAGGATGATTTGTGAATATGGAGGCTGGTGGGTGGCAGGGGAGAGCAAGATATATAAACACTGTGGCTTCAACAGCATGTCAGAAGCTGGGAATTCTGCAGCAAGTTTTTAAAATTCCTTTAATGGGATGTGGGTATCTCTGGTTAGGCCAGCATTTATTGCCCATCCAAAGTTGCCCTTCATAAGGTGTTGCCTCTTGTAGGAGATGGTCATTGCCTGGTACTTGTGTGGCACAAATGTAATTTGCCCTTGTCAGCCCAAGCCTGACTCACGTCCTAACTTCCCAAAGCCTGCCCATCATCTATGAGACATAAGTCAGGAATGTGACGGAATACTCTCCACTTGCCTGGATGTGTGCAGCTCCAACAACACTCAAGAAGCTAAACACCATCAAGGACCAAAGCAGCCGGCTTGATTGGCATCCAATCCACCACCTTAACCATTCACTGCCTTCAAATCCGACAAACCAATGTGCAGTATCTACAAAATATTCTGCAGCAACACATCAAGGCCCCTTCCACAGCACCTTCCAAACCTATGACCTCCAACATCTAGAAGAACAAGGGGAGCAAATGTCTAAAAACATCTGCAAAGTCCCTCCATCCCCCCCCCCCGCCCCCCCCCCCCCACCACCAGTACCAAGAACCAGACTTTTGTCAATCCTTTGCTGTCACCTGGTCAAGTCAAAATCCTGCAATCCCCTTCCCAACAGCACTGTGCGTGTACCTGGATCACATGGACTTCAGTGGCTAATGGCAGCTTACCATCACCTTCTGACGTTTAATTAGGGATCAGCAATTGATGCTGGTTAAGCCAGAATCAGCAATGGTTCCATTGAACATTATCCAATGAACATTAAAAAATTGTTAGTTATCTGGACTGTGTACTAAATTCAAACCACCGTACATATAAAAAATAGAATGAGAGACTTGTCTTTTCTGATGACAGTTAATATGGAATGTAGACAACCTGTTATTTGTGCGTAAAAGCTCACATTTCGCTAGGTGAAATGATTGTCACGCAAGAGCTAAAATGACCCATTTGGCCTTTCGAGCCTGCTTTGATGGACCTCATCCACCTTCCTGGAGTCTGGTTGATGTACCTCACCTCCACTTTGCCCCACTACCTCCGCACCGTTAATTCCTTCACAGTATCGAAAAAGCTGTTGGCCTCTGTCCTGAACCTGGGATAGAGAGTTCCAAATATTCACAGCACTGAGTGAAGAAATTTCTCCTCACTGGAGAATGTCACCTTTCTTCTAAACTGCAGGAAGCAATCCAGGAACCTTTGTTACTCTCTCTTGGGCACGTATGTCCTTCATTAGACCGAAACTGCTGCTCCATGCAAGGGGGCATCTGCTGTCTGTGTACCGCAGCTGAGACACACACATGCACACACATGTCAGGTACCATGTGTGCTTATTTCCAGCATGTTGTTTTTATTTCAGATCACCTGTAGTATTTGGTTTTATTTCTGGTAAAATATGGGGGTTGCATCAAGTATAAAATGACTGCAGGTGACACCAAAAGGAAGGGGGCAAAAGGGTGCATCCTCCATGTGACAGCCTCATTTGGTTTTAGTGCTGTTAGTTAGTGCTGACCGAATCAAATTGCACATTCCAGGCAGTGGTGTACAGATGGTTTGTGTAGTAAAACTATTTCAGTGTGAAGCTCAATCTTTTAAAGAGGGCACATTTGCTGACAATGACATTTTGCCTCGTGACAAACCATATGTACACCACTTACCCAGCTTTCTGCCCGGAATGTGCAATTCGATTCAGTCAGTTGCAGCCAGGTTCTGGAATGAATGCTGTGTTGAAGCTTTTTTATTCGCATTGCTGAGCTTAGACCCTGCACAGCACTAACATCCGGCCTTAGACGACGGCGTGTCCTCTTTCTCAATGTTATCCATCACATTTGGGTTTTCTTCTACTTGTCGAAAGCTGACAGGAGGAACGGGGATTAGAATCTCACTTTAAATTTCTGCTATCTTGTTTTGCTGATGATGAGTCACCCAAATCACCTCAGCAATCAATATTAGAGGCAAAGCGGGAAAATTTACTTTATTTATTTTTTACATGTGGGCTTATTTATCAACCAGTAGATTCTTGAGGGGCCCGGTTTGCATCCGAAAACTCCTGGCAAATTAGCACTCCATTCAGAACTAAATAAATTAAAGTTTTTTTTCAGGCTTCTTCTTTAGTACATCTGGTGTGGAAATAAATTACTGTATGCCTCTGAAGAAAAAAGGTACAATATATCACTTCTACGTGAAGAACAGATGCTCGTAGCGACAAGTCAGTTTCTAAATTATCACCGTTATCTTTGCTGTTAGAGGCGACAAATTCATTAAATCTTACATTTAAGGTTGCTTTATCAGCAATGAAGCCTGAACACTCCATGTGATGTATAGCACAACACTGTTCTCTGTCAATTACTGGACGATTACAATTACTGGACGGTTACAGGCAGCAACACCATCTATAAATGTTTGGGTAGACCAAATGAGTAGCCTTTCCTTCTCTGATAATTAACTATGCCCGCTATGATCAGTGCCACCCGTCACAACAGCCTTGGACACACCCATACCCACTATTACAGCCTCGGAGGTAAGAGCTGCCTTCTTGAAAGTAAACCCGCAAAAGGCGAGGGGTCCTGACGGAGTCCCTAGGTGAGCACTCCCAGGGCCTGCGCTGATCAGCTGGCGAGTCTATTCGCAGATATCTTCAACACCTCACTTCACCGCTCCGAGGTCCCTACCTGCTTCAAGAAGACCACCATGATACCAGTATCAAAGAAGAACAAGGTAGTCTGCCTCAACGACTACTGACCGGTGGCCATGACGTCTGTTATCATAAAATACTTTGAGTGGCTGGAGATGGATCAACGCCAGCCTCCCTGATGATCTCGATCCATTGCATACCGAGGCAACTAATCCACAGCAGATGCCATCTCTCTGGCCTTACAATCAACTCTCGAAAATCTCGACAACAAGGACACCTTCAGACTGCTGTTCATAGGTTACAGCTCTGCCTTTAACACCATTATCCCAACAAGACTAATAACCAAAGTCTGCAACCTTGGACTTGACCCCTCCCTGTGCAGCTGGATCCTTGACTTCCTCACCAACAGACCGCAATCTGTCAGGATAGAATACACCATCTCCTCCACAATAGTCCTCAACACCGGGGCCCCGCAAGGATATGTGCTCAGTCCTCTACTGTACTCCCTGTACACACAACAATATGGCAAGATTCAACTCCAATTCAATCTACAAGTTTGCAGATACGACTGTGGTAGGTCGTATCTCAAACAACAACGAATCAGACTACAGAAGGGAGATAGATCACTTGGTTGCATGGTGTACCGAAAACAACTTCTCTCTTAATGCTGGAAAGACCAAGGAACTGATCATCGACTTCAGGAAGCGTAGCATGACACACCCCACCGTTTACATCAATGGCTCCGAAGTAGAGATGGTCGATAGCTTTAAGTTCCTGGGGATCACCATCACCAACAGTCTGTCCTGGTCCACTCATGGATGAAAGCCAAGAAAGCCCAACAACCTCTCTACTTCCTAAGGAAGCTAAACAAATTTGTCATGTCTGCATCGACTCTCACAAACGTCTATAGATGTGCCATAGAGAGCATCCTACCCAGCTGCATCGCAGCCTGGTATGGCAACTGCTCAGCCCAAGATCGCAAGAAACTGCAGAGTGTGGTGAACTCCGCCTAGCACCTCACACAAGCTTGCCATCCTCCCATTGTATCTGTATACACCTCCCGCTGCCTCAGAAAGGCAGACAGCATTGTCAGAGACCCCTCCCACCCAGGCTTTGCCCTCTTCCAGGCCCTTCCATCAGGCAGAGTATACAGAAGTCTGAAGACCCGCACATCCAGACATAGGAACAGCTTCTTCCCCGCAGTTACTAGACTCCTCAGCGACTCTCCCTTGGACTGATCCGTTCCCTGTAAGAAAACTATTCACAAAGCCCTATGCTGTTCATTTGTCCTTGTTCCACACTGTAACCAATCACACTTTGTTGATGCACCACTGTCGATGTACTCTATCGATTATTCTTTTGTCTCCTATGTACGTACTGTGTACCTTTCCTTGGCCGCAGAAAAATACTTTTCACTGTACTTCGGTACATGTGACAATAAATATTAGTCAATTAGTTATTAATACACAATGTTTCGGAAATGGCAGAAAATACGGTTTTATTCTAGTCACTACCAAAAAAAGTATAAAATGAAAAGGTAGCAAACAGGACTCAAATTTAACAAGAACCCGATTTGTTGGTCATCACCACCAAGATGAAAACACCAATTTCCTTTTATCGAGTTGCCTTACCAGGGTCACTGGTTGCATTTTACGCTTCATCCCCAAATATAATCAACCAGAACCGTTGTCAGCTCAGCGCCAACTCTCCACTTGGTTGGCTGCTTTTCAATATGCGCATAGTTCCTATAACCCAACAGCATGGGAATCAAGGTCCATGGACTGTTTATGGGATTTATCCGAATTAAAACCCAGTAATGCTGGAGAGAAGTGGGAGCTTACCTTCCCTCTTTGCAGAGATTATTGTAAACGTCCAGTCTCTGCAGTTTTTCTTTTCATCTCAAAAGTTATGTTTCTTTTCAAAATTACAAATGCTTAAAGACCATAGCACACCTTTTGGACAAATTGTTAACAATTTTAAAGGGCAACTGTCATGCACAGGTCTGTGGATGCAACTTGCAATGGAATCAATTGGCAAATCGCCTCCGTACCTATTCGGAACAATGGTTTCCCAAATAACTCCATAATCTTGATTCAACTTGCCCACCTGGATATCTATTCTACAGATTAGTCACACTCTGTACACGTGTCATGCAAGTATCAGTACTATTCGATTGGTGTGTCCTATAACAAGTTAATTTGTAAAGGAGGGGGCTTTAGTATTTTACAGTACCACCTATGTTTTCCCCTTGTAGCGTATCCACCATTCCATTTGGAAAATCTAGGCATAGATAGTCTTGAAATTCTTGTAGTCTCCATTTACAAGGATGAATCTTCACTCTTCCTCAGCACGGTAGTACATTGGTTAGCACTGCTGCTTCACAGCGCCAGGGAACCAGGTTCAATTCCCGGCTTGGTCTGTCCGTGCGGAGTCTGCACGTTCGCCCCATGTCTGCGTGGATTTACGGTTTCCTCCCACAAATCCGAAAGGCGTGCTTTTTAGGTAAATTGGACATTCTGAATTCTCTCTCCATGTACCTGAACTGTAGTGTGGCGACGAAGGCATTTTCACAGTAACGTCATTGCAGTGTTAATGTAAGTCTACTTGTGACACTAATAAAGATTATGAACTCAGCCCTCCAATATGCTTTTAATGCAGGAATGGTTTGTTGTGACCAGAGCTCAAGGTGTGGCTACAGCACAAGCGTGATTCTGTGCAACCTCAACACTTATCTAGGTATTGCAATACTGGTTCTGTTGCTCGCATCCCAAATTGTAAAAAAAAAGCCTTGGATGGTATTTTCCGAAACCTGATCCACTCCTTTTTCACCCCTATACTGTTATTTAAACTCCCTCACACCAGGTGTATTATCATTCCATAGTAAACAGAGTAACCAATCTGATCAAATCCACTCTTCAACTTTCCCATCTAGATCAATGAGAGAAATTGTTTTGAATGTCCCACAGGCGAACGTGTAGATCAATTTCCATTGTTATCAAGTAAAAAAAAACCACAATCCAACCATAGCAAGGCAAGTTGCAATAGAAGTTTAATGTTGGACTAGTTTTTTGAACATATAAATAGGTAAAAAGAAAACCAGTAGATGTAGTATATGTGGATTTTTAAAAGGTGTTTTATAAGCTGCCAGATGATACACAAGGGGAGAGCACATAATGGAGTGCAATATATTAACATAGATACAGAATTTCTTAGCAGGCAGGAAGAGGAGAATGAGGAACTATTTACAATCTGTATTAATCACTTACGTGAAGAAACAGAGTTATGTATTTAAGATTGCTGAAGAGAGATAAACAGGTTAAGTCAGTGGGTAACATGGTGGCAGATGAGTATAATATGGAACAGAGATTATTCACATGTCATTAATATTTTTCTGATATGCTAATGGACTTTAGTCCAGGGACAATACCACTACACCATTACCTTCCCCAAGTTGAGAGGGTTGTCCTATGATGAAGGGCTGAGTAAACTGGGTCTACATTCGGAGTTTAAAAGAATGAAATGATTTCTTTGAATAATACAGGGTAGATCTAGAAGTTGTTGCCTCAGTGTCAGAACACCCTGGGCTAGTGCATGGTCAATTCCAGCCCCACTTTGACAGGGAGTCACAACACAGGTGAAATTAGATCTTATTTAAAATAGTGTCCTTGATTGAGCCCAATAAACTCCAGTCACCAGGTAGTTTTAACACAAGCAATCTTTATTATGTACGGATTTATAATTAAACAGACAGAAAATGTAACTGACTAATACTCCTCTCCCAACTCCCCCTCCACTTTCTACACACAAACACAAACAAACAAACAGAAAAGGTAGTTATGGGGAAGAAAATAAAATGATAAAGGATTTTGGATGCACTGGGATGACTTCCAGTTTGTTTTGTGGTACTTCTTCCTTCTAGGCTGGAGATGGTTTCCTCTGCAAAGGTGGTCTACTTTCTCTGTAGATTCAAGACCGTGTCAAGTTGACAGCAAAGATGTTCCAGGCACTCACTGGTTTTAGAACAATAAAGCAGGTCTCACTTCAGCGAGCGAGAGTACGAGAGAGAGTGCACATTTCTTCTCCTTCCAAGGTTCTTCACTCATGGATCTGAATCATTGAAATTCCATTACCCGAGGGCTGATGAGGTATTGTCAAATATACTTTAGGCGGAGATAGATTTTTGATCTCTCGGTTTATCAAGGGAAATGAAGAACAGAACAAAAGCAGAGTTGAAGTCAAAAATCAGCCAAGATCATATTGAATGGTGGAGCAGGATCAACATGCTATATGGTCTACTCCTGCTTCTTATGTTCTTCAAGATAATCTTGTTCCTCATTTCACAAGGAACTTGAATACAATGAACTCCGAATTCTAACATTATTAGACAAATGGCTATTTTATGTGCAAATGAATCATCAATGAATGCTTTAGTACAAGCAGAAAGAAAAAAACAAGAGCACTTTTTGCTTTCTCCAAATAATGACAAATTCTTTTGCGATTGAGGTTCAACAAGTGTTGCATTGTGTGGAGTGGTGTTTGAATTCGGACTCAAGCAAAAGGGCCATCAGCTGAATGGATTTCAAAATTATATACACGTACAAATATGGATGGCAACAGCAACATGTTGTATTTCAGTTTATTTGATTCTAGCTACCTCTTTACAACAGATGCCAAAATATTCCTAAAACAATTAAAATGATGTAGATTTCAACAATTCTTCCATTGTTTAACACCAGTCTTTATTTCGTTCTTTTGTTGGCTCCATTTTTGCCTCACTTACTGATTCTCGAACAGCAAAATTCTGATTTTTCTCTCCTTTGACCCCTCCTCAAAAAAAACAAGTACCATAGAGTGAAACGGATCACGAACCCTGAACAGAGAACTTTACATTCCCATTGTATTACTAGCATTCTGCTCCATTAGCTTGAACAGCCCAGAACCGTCCATAATCAATCTCTTGGAAGTCACGGTCATAAAATTACAAGTCTAAGGGATTCTCATTGTTACTGTTGCAAGTTGGTTTTGAATATTAGTGCACTTCAATTTTTAATATTCTATTGGATTGTTGACGTGGCAGTCATGGTTACACAGCCTTTGCAAATCCAACCCGATTAGTGTCTCGGTCGAACTCTGTGTAGTACTGCCCAATAAATACATCTCCAAGAATCCACATTGGGCCAGCAGGAGGTGGTATGTCAAGGGCCATGAATCCACTCAGGCAGACAGTGATACCACCTTGCGTTTCCTGAAAAGGACAATGAACAAATATTAAATCACATCTTGAGAAACCAAACTTTTTACCAAACTTTTTCCACAGCCCAAGCAAAGATAACTTCATTTTTGAATGTTTTTTCATGTCCTGTAGCATGTACCATGGCCACAAGTGTGCACATTCTACGGTGTGCAGCAAGTGCCAAGGCTCCTTTGATAGTACCGACCAAACAAGGCAACCTCTGCCTCCTTAAAGGACTACGGCAGCATTTACCTGTGAACACTTCCATTTCCCCTTGGGCACAAACCATTCTGACTTGAACATGTATGTTTCATTGTTTCTGGGTCAAATTCTTGTCTGCTTAAAAAGACACATGGACTGCAATGGTTCAGGAGCCAGTCCACTGCTTCTTTCTCCAGAGATGGGCAATAACTGCTTGCCATGCCGGCGGCGATCAAATTCCAAGAACAAAACGATTACAAAAAAACCTAGTAGCATCTGGCTCAAGACATCACCTCTGACTGACCGGTACCCAAATTTGGTGGGCAATGGGCTTAGCTGGAACCTTTGAAGGGACAGGGTAGAGAGAGAGAAGAGCAGAGAGTAGCCATCTTTAAATAAATTAATGAACATTACATCCGAGGGGTGAGAAAAGGGTGGTGAGCAGGGGCAGCTACACTCATCCAACCAGCAAGGGCACATGAAATACGAACAAGAGAACAGACGATGGCCCGTTGACTGGTCTGCCATGGAATAGAACTCATGTCTGATCTTGCGCTTCCCACTTCTCTCAATTTGCCAGGGCCCAAAAATCTGTTGATCCCAGCTTTAAACATATTCACCAATGGTACATCTATAACCCTCTGGGGTAGAGATTCCAAAGATTCATAACCCTTGGGGGTGATGGAATTTCTCTGCCTCAATCCCAAATGATCCTCCACTTATCCAGAGACTGTGCTATTGCTGATGTAACCTCACCAACCAGCAGAAACAAATCTCGGTCTACCCTATCAAGCTCCTTCAGAACTTTGAAGAATTCAATAAGATCACCTCTCATTCTTATAAACCCCTAGAGAATACAAGCCAAATGTACTTCGATATATCATAAAACCGCCTCCTTTTCCCAGTGGCCAATGTAGTGAACCTTCGCTGTACCACCTCCAATGCAAGTATATAATTTGTTGACTAAAAATATCTTGTTGACCAAAAAGGTGCAGTCTTCTTCCATGATCTCAGCAAAGCCCTGTACAATTGCAGCAAGACCTCTTTATTCAGCTCTCCAATCCCCTTTCAATAAAGGCAAACATGTCACTTTCCTTCCCAATTGCTTGCTGTGCCTGCATGTTAACTTCTGCATTCCTTATATGAACACACCCAAGTCTCTTTGAACATCAATTCTTACAAGATTCACACCTTGTGGACGGTCGCAGCCATGGTATGAGTGGTCACACACAGGACAGCTCCTGCTTGAAGGCATAGAGAAAGCTCTTTCTGCCTGAAAACTGGCTGTAACTTCTACGGAAAAGTGTAACTGAAGGTCAGAGGAGAAGTTCTCCCCAGGAGTAGTATGTCTGCGGATTATCAAACGCAGTAGAAGGTCAAGGAGTTGAAAAGAGACCTGTGGCACAGCAGCCAATGGAAAGATAACAGAGGGGAGAGGGTCAGTGCAAGCAGCAAAGCCCCAGTGTGACAACTGATGGCCTTCATCAAGGAAGAGTTCTGCCAACAGAGGAAAGAGATGCAGGATGATCGATCCAAGGGGCTGTGGCACCCCTGAAGGGCTCGATGGAGAGGGTGGAGAATGTTAGGAGGCGCAGGGGTCGCAGATCCGAGAGACTGAGAGGATGATGAAAGCGGAAGTGGGCTTTTAAAAGACCTTTGCAAGACGTTGAGAGCAAAGGTACAGGAGCAGGAAAACAGGTCGAGAAGGGAGAATCTGCAGAGTGGGGGCCTCCCTGAAGGAGTGGAAGGTGCAAGTGTCACGAGGTACGTTTTGAGGCTGCTGGACAAGGCTCGAGGTGGACAGAGCACACAGGTATCGGAGATAGAAGCCTAGAGCAGGGGAGCCGTCGCAGGTCGTGAGGCTCCATAGGTTCATGGAGAAGGAGAAGATTCTGCAATGGGCCAGGGAGAAGCGCAACTGCACTCTACCCGGCGAAACTGTGAATGACCTATGAAGCCCAGTAATGCTGCAAGTGAGGTGGGTGAGAAGGTAGAGAGAGGTGACCGGGGTAGGGGTGGGGTGAAAAGAGAAGAATGCGACGCGGCGAGGTTGGAGAACAACCATAGTCAGAAGCGTAGAAAGAGGCCATCTTGGATGGGCCAGGTACAGGGTGAAATTAACAGGGGTAGTCAAAAGGGGAGGATGATGGAGGGGAAATGGAGGCACAAGGCCCCGATAAGGCCGATAATATGGAACTTCGGAGGGCTCAACAGACCGGTGAAGAGATCTCGGGTCTTTGCGCACCTCAGTAGTTTAAAAGCGGAGATGGTCTTTCTGCAGGAGACGCACCTCCGCTTGAAGGGCCAGATTAGACCAAGAAGGTGGGTCATGGGACGGTTCTTCAACGAACTGGAGTTTCCACAGTTGGAGCAAGAGAAGCCCTTGGGGCTGAGGGAGGTATTGGACGCTATAAGGGCTATTAAGTTGGGAAAAGACAGGGCCCGATGGTTACCTGTCGGATTTCTAGAAGGAGTTTGTGATGGACCTGGCAGCACATCTCTTGGGGGTCACTTAATGAAAGAGGCGCTAGAGAAGGGGGAGCTGCTGGAGGCGATGACGCAGGCAACAATCACACTGATACCAAAGAAAGGGAAGGACCCGTTGAAAATGGGTCATATAAATCCATATCGCTGTTAAATACGGATGTGAAAGTGGTGGCGGGAAGGATGGAAGATTGTGTCCCAGGGATGGTTACGGAGGACCAAAAAGGTTTTGTAAAGAGGGCAGGCAGTTTTCTTGTAATGAGGCTGTTAAACGTGATCATGACCTCGTCGAGAGCCCAGGTACTGGAGGTAGTGGTGTGCATGGATGCGGAGAAGGCATTCAAATGGGTGGAGCGTTGGTACCTTTTGAGGTCCTGGGAAGGTTCGGGTTTGGATCAAAGTTTGTGGCATGGGTGCACCTGTTGTAAGTAGCACCGATGGGAGTGTACGGACCAACGATATGGGCTCACAAAACTTTAAACTGCACAGAGGAACAAGGCAGGTGTGCCCATTGTCGTTTGCGTTAGTGATGGATAGAAGCTAAATGTAGGGAAAAGTGAAGTGTTCCCAGTGAACGAGTTGGGTCAGCAAGCCAATATAGGGGGGCTGCCATTCAAGGTGACCAGAGGCAGGTTTGGATACCTGGGGATTCAGGTAGCGAGGGAATGGGTGATATTACATAAATGGAATCTAACAAAGCTGGTCAGGGGTCAGGAAGGATCTGAAGATGGAACACGTTGCACTTGAGTTTCGCAGGGAGGGTCCAAGTGATGGAGATGAACATTCTGTTCCTGTTCATATTTCAGAAACTCCCGGTCTTTGTATCGAAGACCTTCTTTTGAAAACTGGATATGATCATTTCAGACTTTGTCTGGGCAGGGAAGGTGCCAAGGGTTAAGAGGACATTTGTTACAGAGACAGAGTCAGAAAGGAGAGTTGGTATTGCCGAACCTGCTACGTTATTATTGGGTGGCGAACACAGAAGGGGAGGCGGTGGTGGGAAGGAGAGGAGGCAACATTCCTGGGAGAGCAAGGAGGTGAGCAGGTGAAGATTAAGAGGTAGGAGTGGAGATAAATTAATGAGTGAGGAGGGAGGTACATAAGGTAAATGTGACTTTGTTGTGCGCAGGAAGAGCCCGATACAGTTCAAGGTCGTACACGGGGCATATATGATGCCGGCAAGAATAAGTGGAAAGTTCCAGGAGGTGGCAGGTAAGTGTGAGCGGGGACCAGTGAATCACACCTTGGGGGACTTAATGACATTCTTCTTCGGATATGAATTCAGCGGAGAGCTTCGAGGTAGGTGAGGGATGTTCGTGCCAGTGTTGGAGGAGCTGTTCGTTGCCGGGGGGGGGGGGGGATTTGAAGAAACTGTAGAGTTGCGTTGGGGAGCTTGCTCCCCGAATTGTTTATCATTGAATCATAGACTTTACAGTGGAGAAGGAGGCCATTCGGCCCATTGTGTGTGCACCGACTCTTGGAAAGAGCACCCTATCCAAGCCCACACCTCCACCCTATCCCCATAACCCAGTAACCCCACCCAACACTAAGGGCAATTTAGGACGCCCAAGGGCAATTTATCATGGCCAATCCATCTAAACCGCACATCTTTGGACTGTGGGAGGAAACCGGAGCACCCGGGAGGAAACGCATGCACACACGAGGAGAACATACAGACTCCACACAGAAAGTGACCCACGCCAGGAATCGAATCTGGGACCCTGGAGCTGTGAAGCAATTGTGCTAACAACTATGCTACCGTGCTGCCCTGTTTTGTAACCTTTTATACAAGTCTGGAATAAAATACATTTAAAAAGATACACACCAAAATAATGTGCCTTTCTATTCTTCGGACTAAAGGGGGTGACTTCCCTACATTGTAATTACATTCTCGTACCAGCCTCCCTGAACAGGCGACGGAATGTGGCGACTAGGGGCTTTTCACAGTAACTTCATTAGAAGCCTACTTGTGACAATAAGCGATTTTCATTTCATTGTTGCCCACATAACCTGTCTATATCTTTTTGGGAACCAGTGTTCGCCCCACAGCTCACCTTACCACCTAGCTTGGCATCCTCAGTAAACTTTGATAGATACTCCATGAGCTTGTATGTTGCTATTAAACCTCTGTGGCACTATATTGAAGATCTTTCCAGGATCTATTGGTCCCCCTTTGTCAATCCAACTAGCTATATCCTCAAAAAACTCCCTACATTTGTTAGAGTTTCCCTAGAGTACTGCACCAATAAGACTTCCTTAATAATAGATTCCAACATTTTCCCCAACAACTGATGTTAGTCTAACTGGCCTATGGTTTCCCTCTATGTTCTATGTAAGAAAGAAGGCAGAGTGCAGAAGGAGGCCATTCAGCCCATCAAGTCTGCACCGACCCACTGAAGCCCTCATTTCCACCCTATTCCCGTAACCCAATAACCCCATCTAACCTTTTGGGGCACAAAGGGGCAATTTATCATGTCCAATCCATCTAACCTGCACATCTTTGGACTGTGGGAGGAAACCGAAGCACCCGGAGGAAACCCACGCACACACGGGGAGAACGTGCAGACTCCGCACAGGCAGTGACCTCGTGGGGAATCGAATCTGGGACCCTGGCACTGTGAAGCCACAGTGCTAACCTCATTTTTTTTTCATTTTTTTTTTTAAATAAAAGTGCAACATTTACCGACATCTAAACTAATAAGACAATTTTCAAATCAAAGGAATTTTGGAATATCGTAACTCAAGAGATAGTGGGTGTGCAAGTTCTCTCTTTTATAACCCTAGGGTGTAGGCCATCAGGTCCCAGGGATTTGTTGGCTTTTAGTCCCTGAAGTTTCACAAACACATTTTCTCTGCCAACATTAATTTATTTACTTTTTAAGAACACTTTGGTTACCTTTAATTTCTGGTAGGAGACCAGAGTCTTCTACTGTGACGACAGACACAATATTTGTTCAATGCCTCTGCCATTCCCTCATTCCACATGAGAATTTCTCCTGTCTCTGCTTCTAAGAGGCTAATATTTGTTGTAGCTACCTCACGTGTGCAGTAGCTACCCCCTTCCTTTTTCTGCTAAGAAAACCTTCTATAAGTTTTTTTCCATATATTTCGGTCTAGTTTACTCAGATCATTCAATTTTTTTTCCTCATTTCTGCTGGTTCCAAAACACTCCCCAATCCTCCGACTTACAATGTTGCAAAGAACAGTCAGAAGTCTCTTCTTTTAAATCTAATACTATCCTCAACTTCTTCTTGAGTGAGCAACAGATCACCCCAATGTGTTTAATTAACTCCGTTTCATTACACAACACAATATAGGGCCAGAAACCCACCGGGAGGTATAGGAGGAGGTTGGGGAGAAATTGAAGGGGTTGGATCCCCTCTGGGTTTTGCCCCCTCACCCCCAACCACACAGCTATTTTACGTGGACAATACTCCTTACAGGAAGCAGCCCTTGTCCCAATTCACACTAAGTGGCCAATTAAGGGCCATTTCCCACTGTGCCTCAACATTTAGGCTGGCGGGAAGATAGGCCTGAACTACAAGAAGGTTACATCTCTTGTGGGAATGGGCATCTCCTCCAGAGGTTTGTGTGCCCCCCCCCCCCCCACCACCAAGTTCCACCACCCCGCAGCCAAATGCAGCATAGATTGGCTACAGGAACTAGCTCATCTGTCTTACTGCAAATGCTTAGTGTCTTCAGATAAAGAACCTTTCATTTCAATTTTTTTTTTTTTTTTAAAACTTCTATTCCTTGCAGTGTCCTTATTGCTGAAGTACATTTTAAAAATAAAATTAAACTCTATCCCTTCCTGTCCCATTCTGCTGCTGTTCTGATGTTTTAACCTTACTTTTCAACTTTTGAATTTCTAAATCCCCCTTCACCTGACCCCGCTGACCCACTGTTAGCTTAAAGCTCTGTCCACAGCCCTAGTTACATGATTGGCCAGGACACTGGTTCTTGCCCTCTTCAGTTGATCACATCCCTGAAGATGGATGTCATTGCCAGTGAATCAAAATCCCTTCTTTCCACACCATTCTTTGACCACCTGTTTAATTCTCTAATTGCTGGACACTATACCGTTTGGTGGGTGACTCCGGTAACAATCCAGTGATTAACTTGGATGCTCCGTATTTTAATTTGGTCCTTAACTCTTCATATCATCTCAGCAGAATATCATTCCTAATCCTACCCATGCCATTGTTTCTCTAAATGAACTATAACAGCTGGACCCTTCTCCATGAAGTTACTCTCCAACGAGTAATCCTCAGCACCAGTCAAAACAACTTTCAGAGCTTCAGAAAATATTATCTATCCCCCACTATATTGTTTCCTATCACTACCTAATTCCTCCGTTTGCCCAATTTGAATGGCATCCTTCATCATCCATGGTGCCTATATCTGTTGGACAAAATTAGGGGCCAAGGCTCCTCCAACACAACATGCTGGCTCCTCATACCTGCCCGACTCAGTCACCCTTCCTGCCCCTTGCCCGACTCAAGTCACACACCACCCCCCCCCCCCCCCCGCCCCTGACGTTAAGTGACTGCCCCCTGGAACAAAGTTTCTAGATAACGCTCCGATGACCCACAACGTCCACAACTCAAACTCCAGCTCAGTGAGTCAAAGTTGCCCAAGTTACAGATATGGTTAGCGCTTCAAAGTAGAGTATAACTATCTACTTTTGCAGAAAGTTTTAAAACAAATACCCACCTTAAGGATATACTGCTCTCCAGTTAGCGTAAAGGTCCGCCCTCCCAGGATAAAATTGATGGAAGGAAGTGAGGGAACTTTGTCACAGTCGACCTTGTACTGAGGAAGAAAAAATATGCAAGTTACCGTTGCAATGGTTTTTATTACAATTTGACGCTTTTCTGTCACAGTTTTCCTTATGGAAAGCTCCAACAGATTATGGTTCCAAATATCCCACCAGCCTTCAGGCACATCCTTCAAGTGCCTGTCCTTCACATGAACTTGGATAGTAAGCATCAACAAACTTCTCAATCATGCCAATGGCATGATATCCAAGTCTGGTTCAATTATCACTCAATGTCCCACAGGGGTATTTTCCACGAGGGTTTGTGATCAGAACTCATCGTTTCACCACAGGGTCAGGGCATCTTAGCCAACTTTGGCAGTAATTGGGAATGGGAGAAAACAAGCTGCCGCTGCAGCAATCATTCTCACCTGTCCTTGAGCAAGTGGAACAGCTCCAATAGATTGCTGCAGGGCTGTAACTTCCTCAGCAGGCCCAGTGATCAAAGAGGTTCCTGTGTCTACAATAGCCGAGCAGCCATCTTTACACAGGGTCAATGTGTCACCAACAGCAACTCTGCATCAAAAAGACAACACAGAAAGGTCAGGCCCCACACACAAGGCCCTTTTCTTGTAGAAATGCAGCGTTAAACCCTTCATTCCTCAGGGCAGAATCAAACGTTGAAGACCCATATCAAACATATAGGAGGCCTGAACACTACAATTCACACTTGCATAAATGGAAGGCACGAAGATGTTTCAGAGACCAGAATTTTTGAAAAAGGTATTAAATAATAGCATAAAAGACATTTAGTGTAGAGGTTAATCTCTTGAAATGGTATAGGGTATGGATTTCCCCCAGTGAGGAAATTAACAGACTCCATTCGAATCAAGTGATACAACTGTAAAATTATTCAATTAAAGATAAAATCATCCATGTTTATGCAGAATATAGGTGTTACACGAGGGAGTTATTCGGAATTTGGGTCCAGAAATGAGATCAAAGATGTAGCAGGCAATTTAGGAGTTAAAACATTTAAGAGGGGGAAAAAAAACCTGCTAGCAGGGAGTCAAAGGGATACGCCTACACCTACACCTGGCCAAGTTACATTGCGTTTTGGTGGGAATACACAGGATGTCAGAGATCCATTACCCTTTGGGACACTCTGATCTGACCAGCTATTAGCTCATCAGAGCCTCTTTATCCAGCAATGGGAGGTTAGTTGCATATCAATAGTATCTTGGGCGGGGTAATGGGGCTATGTCCCCAGGCCCGCAAAAAAACACGGGCGAGTCACTCTGGACTTTCTAAGTCCGGAGCGATTAGTTTACCTGGATGGGCCTAGCAGGGCCCCGGAGTGCTCCTCGCATCTCCGGCTGCTGATATGGGGCCCTGCACCTCCGGTCAGGGGTCCGCGCATGCGCACGGCGGCGGCCTGTATTGGCCGCCCTGCGCAACATGGCGGACCCACACTGTGGATCGGCACCAGAAACATCGGTTCACCCCCAGATCACGCGGGTCCGCAGATCGGTGGCCCCCGATTGATTGCCTGGCCATCCCCCGGGACGGTCGTGGACCGAATCCGGACCTGGCACACCAAGTTCCTGACGGGTGGGACCATGAAAGAACCACGCCATCCGGAACTCGGCCAGCTGATGTTGGAGAATCGCCATGGAAGTCTCTTTCAATGGCCCCTGACTGGCACCGCTCAGAACGCACGATTCGCGGCGATTCTCCGGGGACGGAGTTGGACCTGATCTCAGGTTTGACAGCCATTCTCCGCCCCCGCGTCGATCACTATTTCGGCGCGGAGACTCCTGCCCCTGTTCTTTTGTACAAACGGGAGTGGGCAATTAAACAGCCAAGATAACGATGATAGGCTACAGTCTGGAACTCCCAGAGAACCTTTAATTGAGGGGCTGAGCAGAGCAGAGAGATAAAGAAAGAAAGAAGTACACTGTTTTGAACAGGTACAGGAGGAGGCTTTGGGAATCGACTGAGTGAGGTCATGAAAGTTGTCACCGAGGCAGACTTTGGAAAAGGGTTCTAAACAAATTTCCCCATTGCTTCATAAATGCAGGTATTGCCTTTGTCTGACTAGGATGGGAATAGAGGGATACGGACCCAGGAAGTGTAGAAGATTGTAGTTTAGTCGGGCAGCATGGTCGGCACGGCCTTGGAGGGCCAAAGGGCCTGTTCCTGTGCTGTACTTTTCTTTGGTCTTTGTTGACTAAATAGCTGCAGGTTCTGTTAAAGTGCCATTTAATGGGAACTGTGTGTTTAAGGTTAAGAAACCAGATGTAACCTGTTATTGTTAGTGAGTTTGAATACGGTTTTCTTTTAATAAAGTTTGTTTATAAAATAACCAAGCCCTATTTCTTATAATATCACTCCTTTAACAAATAGATTTTTCCATACTGCCTTTAAACCTTAACAAAGTTATGATTCTTGTCCAGTCCCTTAGCCACTGTTGAGACCTGACCTGGTGTCCATAACAATAATTTTGCAACTGAACCAAAGTGATTAGCGTGAGATTAGTTTTGGAACTAGTATAAAATGAAAGTCATACATGATGGTCTGCACTAGTGTTTCCGTTGCACGATTGTACAAACTTTTGACCAATCCATAAAATCTGTACAATAAGACACAACTATCTAATAAAAAAATTTAAAAATAGGCTGAACGGCTATAATACGCTCCAGCCTCACTACCTTGTGCACATTGCACAGAGGTGTTACAGATACACTACTGATCAGTGCTAGTCCTGAACATGCAAATAAGCTTACTTATCCATTTGGATCTGCCAGTACGCCTGCCGGGTCACATTCAAATAGAAGAATTCGCCAGTGTAGTACTTGGGGTCAGTTCCACCTAACAGAAGCTCCCCGCCAGGCTGTGTGTCAGGGTTCCTAGAAATAGAACAACAGCATCTCCATCATCTTGAACAATGATAAAAATTTATCGATTTAGTTATGCTGACTGGTCTTTAAGCCCACACAGTATCCCAATTAGAATTGAATCAGCCTCCCTGGACGCGATTCAACGAGAAAAAAAAACAAAAAATAAGTCTCATTCTGGGCACATTTAGCCATCTGCAGCACTGGGAAAGACCCCACTATTCAACAGCATTTGGCCTCAGCAGGGAAGAGCCTGTCGAGGCCGCACTTCCATTTCCTGCACTGACGAGCCCATTTTTCAAAGGGCACCCCAATCTTTCGAACCCCTCAGGGATCCCACAACAGCCTCCCGACTCCCCCACTACATCCAACGTACCTACCTCTTCTATGGTCCTCGAGCCTCACCGCTTATGGGCAAGGCAACCTGGACCCAACCCCTTGTATGGGCAACCTGGCACCTTGGTACTATCAGCCTGGCAGTGCCAGGGTGCCCAGAGCCCAACCAACTGGGTCTTCAATGGCCTGGGAGACCCCCCCAGTGCGGTTACGACTGGCCCACGTTTGTGTGGACCAGTGCCAGATGGCATCGTAGCAAAGTCTCCCAGACATGGCCGTTTGGGAGACGTATAGATATTTAAATGAGCCAAATTGTTCACTTTTAAACATGTTCATCCAGATTACGCCCAGTGAGAGAGAGAGATCCAGATCGCAACGTTGTTGTGATTTTGTTGAATCCCATGAGACATTGAGCACTGCAAATCTTGCGACGAGGCCTCTCACGAGATTAAACAGCCTCAAATCGCTCCAAGTCGGGTGCGATGAGGCAGGTAAATAGTGTCCAATATCTTACCTGTTCAAATAGAAGGAGAACACGTTCCTTTGCACCAGTTTCTGCTTCATTATATTGTCAAACACCGGAACAACTCCATCAACGGAGATACGTGGGTAGGCCATGCCGAGAATACCATCAAATTTAGCAGCAACGAAAGCCACACCAGGCTGTTTGATGGCCTCACCAAACAACTGATTCGGAGCTTTGATATCACCAATCTGTCGAACACAAGCAACAATCCACATTAAAAAAATCAAAAGCTACTTTCCATAGTCTTCCCATCCCCAAATTAAAATTGATCTCTTCACTAATAGGAACCTCAAGTGTATTTGAAATCGGGAAGAATCACAATAATAGTTTGTGATCATAGAATCTACAGTACAGAAGGAGGACATTTAGCCCATTGAGTCAGTACCGGCCCTTGGAAAGATCACCCCACCTAACCTTTTTGGACACCAAGGGCAATTTATCATAGCCAATCCACCCAACCAGCACATCTCTGGACTGTGGGAGGAAACACAGGCACGGGGACAACACTCCGACTCCGCACGCACAGCGACCCAAGCCGGGAATCGAATCTGGGACCCTGGAGCTGTAAAGTAGCTGCAAAGCAACTGCAGCAACCACCGTGCTGCCCTACTCCACTAGGTCTCGATCCCCCTCCTGAATTCTGACTCGTCGTTGTTCACGATCCGACCCACGAGGTAGTGTCGTCAGCAAACTTGTAGATGGAGTTGGAACCACATTTTGCCACGCAGTCGTGTGTGTATAGGGAGTATATGGGGGGGGGGGGGGGGCGCAAGTATGCAGCCTTGCGGGCTCCTGGTATTGGGCATCGTGGAGGAGGTGATGTTGTTTCTTCTTACTGATTGTGCTAGGGGTCAGAAAATCAAGGATCCAGTCGCAGAGCGAAGAGCCAAGTTCGAGGTTTTTGAGCTTTGATCGGAGTTTGGCTGGGATTTTGGTGTTGAAGGCGGAGCTGTAGTCAATAAATAGGAGGAGTCTGATGTAGGAGTCCTTGTTGATGTGATGCTCCAGGGATGAATGTAGGGCCAGAGAGACGGCATCTGCTGTGGACCGGTTGCGGCAGTATGTGAATTGCAGTGGATCTAGGCATCCTGGGAGTATGGAGTTGATGTAACTCATGACCAACCTCTTGAAGCACTTCATTACAATGGACGTCAGGGCCGCAAGACGGTAGTCATTGAGGCATGTTGCCTGGCTCTTCTTTGGCACTGGTATGATGGTGGTCTTCTTGGAGCAGGTGGAGTCCTCGGAACGGAGTAGGGAGAGGTTGAAGATCTGCCAGATTGTCCACGCAGGCTCAGAGTGCACGACCAGGGACCCCGTCCGGACCATCGCCTTCCAAGGGTTCACTATCAAGTAGATTGATCAGACTTCGGAAGTTGTGATGGTGGGTATTGGTGTGCCCGGGGGCTGCTGGGGCAGTCGACAGCGGATTGATGGTTTCCTGCTCAAACCTGGCATAGAATGGATGGAGTTCATCTGGGAGGGGTGTGCTTCTGCCAGAGATACTGCTCAGCTTCACTTTGTAGGTCGTTATGCTGTTTCGTCTAGGTCTGAGGCGTTCATGTCAGGTGACCCTGACCTCTACAAGAAAGCCAGATATGATCTAAAGAAATCATCAAAGATGCCAAAAGACAGTACCGGACCAAGCTCGAGTCCCAGACTAGCCACACGGATCCCCGCCGTCTATGGCAGGGTCTGCAAGACATAACGAGCTACAAAGATGAAGGCATGTAAAATCGTCGGCTCCAATGCACCCCTCCCTGATGAGGTCAACACATTCTATGCCCGCTTTGAGCAAGAGGAAAGCGAGAGCGAGCCCTCCACCCCAGAAGCCACGGATGAGCTTGTATCCGAGATCACCACTGCAAATGTCAGAGCAGCCTTCTCGAAGGTCAACCCACGGAAAGCCACTGACCCGGATGGGGTACCCGGACGAGCACTCAGGTCTTGTGCAGATCAGCTGGCGGGGGTATTCACAGACATCTTCAACCTCTCTTTACAACAATCGAGGTCCCTATCTGCTTCAAGACAACGACCATCATCCGGGCAATAGTAAGGGATGGCATCGGTGCTATGGAGGATCAGGTTGAATCCATTTGGGTGGAAATCAGGAATAGTAAGGAGAAAAAGTCACTGATAGGAGTAGTCTGTAGGCCACCAAATAGTAACATTATGGTGGGGCAGGCAATAAACAAAAAAACTGATGCATGTAGAAATGGTACAGCAGTTATCATGGGGGATTTTAATCTACATTGGTTTAACCAGGTCGGTCAAGGCAGCCTTGAGGAGTTTATAGAATGTATCCGCGATAGTTTCCTAGAACAGTATGTAATGGAACCTACGAGGGAACAAGCTGTCCTAGACCTGGTCCTGTGTAATGAGACAGGGTTGATTCAGGATCTCATAGTTAGGGATTCTCTCGGAAGGAGCGATCACAATATGGTGGAATTTAAAATACAGATGGAGGGTGAGAAGGTAAAATCAAGCACCAGTGTTTTGTGCTTAAACAAAGGAGATTACAATGGGATGAGAGAAGAACTGGCTAAGGTAGACTGGGAGCAAAGACTTTATGGTGAAACAGTTGAGGACAGTGGAGAAACATCCAAGCGATTTTTCAGTGCTCAGCAAAGGTTTATACCAACAAAAAGGAAGGACGGTAGAAAGAGGAAAAATCAACCGTGGATATCTAAGGAAATAAGGGAGAGTATCAAATTGAAGGAAAAAGCATACAAAAGTAGCAAAGATTAGTGGCAGACTAGAGGACTGGGAAATCTTTAGGGGGCAAAACAAAAAAAAGAGTGGCTAAGGTCCTTTAGAGGATGAGAAGGGAGATTTAATAATGGGAGTTGCGGAAATGGCTGAGGAACTGAACAGTGGAAGACATAAATAACATGCCAGTGACTGATGGAAATGAGGCTATGACAGGTGAGAACCTTGAGAGGATGGTTATCACCAAGGAGGTAGTGATGAGCAAGCTAATGGGGCTAAAGGTAGACAAGTCTCCTGGCCCTGATGGAATGCATCCCAGAGTACTAAAAGAGATGGCTAGGGAAATTGCAAATGCACTAGTGATAATTTACCAAAATTCACCAGACTCTGGGGTGGTCCTGGCAGATTGGAAATGAGCAAATGTGACATCACTGTTTAAAAAAGGAGGTAGGCAGAAAGTGGGTAATTATAGGCCAGTGAGCTTAACTTCGGTAGTAGGGAAGATGCTGGAATCTATCAAGGAAGAAATAGAGAGGCATTTGGATGGAAATTGTCCCATTGGGCAGACGCAGCATGGGTTCATAAAGGGCAGGTCGTGCCTAACTAATTTAGTGGAATTGTGAGGACATTACCAGTGCGGTCGATAACGGGGAGCCAATGGATGTGGTATATCTGGATTTCCAGAAAGCCTTTGACAAGGTGCCACACAAAAGGTTGCTGCATAAGATAAAGATGCATGGCATTAAGGGAAAAGTAGTAGCATGGATAGAGGATTGGTTAATTAATAGAAAGCAAAGAGTGGGGATTAATGGGTGTTTTTCTGGTTGGAAATCAGTAGCTAGCGGTGTCCATCAGGGATCAGTGTTGGGCCCACAACTATTCACAATTTACATAGATGATTTGGAGTTGGGGACCAAGGGCAATGTGTCCAAGTTTGCAGACGACACTGAGATAAGTGGTAAAGCAAAAAGTGCAGAGGATACTGGAAGTATGCAGAGGGATTTGGATAGGCTAAGTGAATGGGCTAGGGTCTGGCAGATGGAATACAACGTTGACAAATGTGAGGTTATCCATTTTTGGTAGGAATAACAGCAAAAGGGATTATTTAAACGATAAAATATTAAAACATGCGGCTATGCAGAGATCTGGGTGTGCTAGTGCATGAGTCGCAAAAAAGTTGGTTTACAGGTGATTAAGAAGGCAAATGGAATTTTGTCCTTCATTGCTAGAGGGATGGAGTTTAAGACTAGGGAGGTTATGCTGCAATTGTATAAGGTGTTAGTGAGGCCACACCTGGAATAGTGTGTTCAGTTTTGGTCTCCTTACTTGAGAAAGGACGTACTGGCACTGGAGGGTGTGCAGAGGAGATTCACTAGGTTAATCCCAGAGCTGAAGGGATTGGATTACGAGGAGAGGTTGAGTAGACTGGGACTGTACTCATTGGAATTTAGAAGGATGAGGGGGGGGGGGGGGGGGGGATCTTATAGAAACATATAAAATTAATGAAGGGAATAGATAGGATAGTTGCGGGCAGGTTGTTTCCACTGGCATGTGAAAGCAGAACTAGGGGGCATAGCCTCAAAATAAGAGGAAGTAGATTTAGGAATGAGTTTAGGAGGAACTTCACCCAAAGCGTTGTGAATCGATGGAACTCCTTGCCCAGTGAAGCAGTAGAGGCTCCTTCATTAAATGTATTTAAGATAAAGATAGATAGTTTTTTGAAGAATAAAGGGATTAAGGGTTATGGTGATCGGGCCAGAAAGTGGAGCTGAGTCCACAAAAGATCAGCCATGATCTCATTGAATGGTGGAGCAGGCTCGAGGGGCCAGATGGCCGTTGAATCAACTTCAGCCTCCCGGATTGTCATGATCCACTACAGTTTGCCTACCGCTGCAACAGGTCCACAGCAGCCGCCATCTCCATGGCCCTGCACTCTACCCTGGAACACCTAGATAACAACGACACCCATGTATCGACCACAGCTCAGCCTTCAAAACAATCATTCCTACGAAACTCATCTCCAAACCCAGTGGCCTTGGCCTCGGCTCCTCCCTCTGGATCCTGAACGGTCTAACCCACAGGCCACAATCAGTAAAGATAGGCAACAGCACCTCCTCCACGATGATCCTCAACACCAGTGCCCCACATGGCTTGTGTCCTCAGCCCCCTACTATACTCCTTATACACCTATGACTGTGGCCAAATTCCCCTCCAACTCGCTTTTCAAATTTGCTGATGACACCACCGTAGTAAGTCGGATTTCAAATAATGACAAGACAGAGTACAGGAATGAGAGAGAGAATCTGGTGAACTGGTGAGACGACAATAATCTCTCCCTCAATGTCAACAAAACGAAGGAGATGGTCACCAACTTCAGGAAGCGTAGTGGAGAACATGCCCCTGTCTACAATGGGAATGAAGTAGAAAGGTCGAGAGCTTCAAGTTTTTAGGTGTACAGATCACCAACAGCCTGTCCTGGTCCCCCCATGCCGACACTATAGTTAAGAAAGCCCACCAACGACTCTATTTTCTCAGAAGACTAGGGAAATTTGTCATGTCAGCTACGACCCTCACCAACTTCTACAGATGCATCATAGAAAGCATTCTTTCTGGCTGTATCACAGCTTGGTATGGAGCCTGCTCTGCCCAAGACCGCAGGAAACTACAAAAGGTCATGAATGTAGCCCAGTCCATCACTCAAACCAGCCTCCCATCCATTGACTCTCCCGCTGCCTCAGAAAGGCAGCCAGCATAATTAAGGACCCCACGCACCCCGGACATACTCTCTTCCACCTTCTACTGTCAGGAAAAAGATACCAAAGTTTGAGGTCACGTACCAACCGACTCAAGAACAGCTTCTTCCCTACTGCCATCAGACTTTTGAATGGACCTACCTCGTATTAAGTTGGTCTTTTCTCTACACCTTGCTATAACTGTAACATTATATTCTGCAGTCTCTCCTTCCTTCCCTATGTACGGTATGCATTGTTTGTACAGCATGCAAGAAACAATACTTTTCACTCTTTACTAATACACGTGACAATAATAAATCAAATCAAATAGTCCTTGCCACAACCGCCAAGAGTCTGTAACACTAGTCTGTGACTGTAGCTTGGTGTGATATTGTCGCCTGGCATGCCATATGGTGGTAGCTGGATTTCTTGTCGGAGTCAGGGCAGCGTGACAATGCCTCAGACCTGACCTAGAGTAGGGAGTCAATGTGGCGATTAAGCAATGATTTCCGGTTGGGGAGCATACGTACGTACGTAGGAGGGTGGTTTAGGAGTGAGTGTGATAAGAGCAGTGGAGGGGGAAGGTGGTGTTTTTGAAGGTGATTAGTGGGTGTTGTCAGACTTTATGTCGTGGGTGATGGAAGAATTTGTAAGAGTGAATAGGCCGGCCGGGTGGGAGGGAGAGGTGTTTGATTATGCTGGTCCCTTTAGCAAGGCAGTGGGAGGTCTAGGTAAGGTGTGTAAAGCAAAGCGGTGAGGCAGTGTGGTGCGTTAAGTGTGCAGGATGTGGAGAATGGACAGTAATTTTGTTTTGCGATTGAGCAACTGAGTAGAGAATTAAAAGAAAAAGGTATAAAGCATAGATTTGTATGTGCACATGTTTTTTTGACTTTGAAATTCCCCATAAATTCCCAGATACTGCAATACTGTAATCCCAGTCGATGCGTGGAATGGACGAAGCCATCCTCTATTCCATCTCCCTGTTCCAAAAATCAATTTAATATATGGTCCCCAGATAAGGGGCGAGACATTAAACTGATAACAGATTTTTTTTTCCAAAAATATAATTTATTCATAAAATCTGATAATAAACATTACAGAAATTTCAAATGATCATAACTCTACATTCCGTTCCCTCCAAAGTTCCATATTTACTTGACTTTCTTCAATTCACCTGGGCTGGTTTAGCACAGGGCTAGAAGTGCTGGCTTTTAAAGCAGACCAAGGCAGGCCAACAGCACGGTTCAATTCCCGTACCAGCCTCCCCAAACAGGCGCCGGAATGTGGCGACTAGGACCTCCACAATAATGACATCCTGTACTCTGGCCAATCTTGAAATAATTCTTCCTTTTCTTCATTGCAAGGCCTGGACTGGCACAGCACAAAGCCTTTGGCAGTTCTGCCATTAATACTTTTCAGCCAGTTAACAACCTAATTTTCTGCACATCAAATTGTTGTTGTTTATTTATTTATTCATTCCTGGTATGGGAACATCACTGGCAAGGCCAACATTTATTGAGCTTTCTTGAGGGCAAGTTTCTCTTCTCTTAGTAAACGCATTCTGACTGCAGGATGATTTCCCATCTCTGATCATATTTTTTTCGCCCCAGTTCACAAGATTCAGTTAGGCGTCTCAGTGCAGTCACACACAGATCTCCCCCTCCGCTTAGTTCTGGCATTAAACACGCACTGTTCATAAACATTAGTACAAGATTCAAAGTGGGTTTTCACAAGACTCGCTTTTCTGCTCCTCAGCAAGATATTGGGTGCACTCTTTCCCCAGTGATGACAACAAGAACTGCTACTCTTATTTTAACTCTACGGCAATTTCATAGTTCTGCCATTGAGACTTCATTCTCAAATCTCCTTTCATCTCCATCGGAAGTGGTGCTGGAATATTCAAAACCGTACTGGCTCGCTGAGCATAAAAATTACAGACCGAAATGTTGGCTGCCGTACCTTACAGCAGCTGGCCCTCAGCTATCAAAATCCACTAATCTCAGCTGCACACTCCTGACACCATGCCCCATGTGGTGAAGAAATAGCTTCTGCTCTCAAGCCTTTATGCAGAAAAGGATTACATAGGTCACATAAATGGCCACAATGCAAAGACACCTCCCAGACAAGTATCTTTTCAAAATAATCAGGGATGGGCAACAAATGTTGGCCTTGCCCGTGATGTTCCCATACCAGGAATGAATAAATAAATAAACAACAACCTCGCCTCTTGCAGCTATAAGTAACGAGCATCCCCAACCCCATTGCCCACAAAATGTCACAATTAAGCTTTGAACTGATTTAATCAATTTTTTTGCATAGCTTTGAATATTCTTCTTCCACTTTTAATTTGGAAAACAGCAACACAGCAAACGAGGCTGGTAATTATGGAAAATTAAGTGGAATGCACCCATTATGGTGCTTCCTGCAAACATCAGAATGGGAAAGAAAAACAAGTCAGGTGTGATGGGATCTCTATTCAAATAAAAACAGCAGTGTTCCCATTACTTTCCCATCTACCTTGATGAACTACATATTTTAACTGTTCATTTTATATTATGAGGCAGTCCTACATTAACTGTTCATCTGAGGCAGACCAGCAATGCTGCTGAAAATGGTCCAATAGTGGACAGGCATATAAAACGGTTTAGAATGTATATAAGCCACACAGTGTGAGATAGAATCACAAGAGGTCTACCGCACAGAAAGGCCCTTCAGCCCATTGTATCTGCACCAGTCAAAAACCACCATCTAGCTATTCTAAACCCATTTTCCAACACTTGGCCCATAGCCTTGGCATTGCAAGTGCTGAATACTTCTGAAATTTTCTGAGGCTTTCTGCCTCCACCACCCTTTCAGGCAGCCAGTTCCAGATTCCCCGCGCCCTCTGGGTGAAAACGTTTTTCCTCACTTAAATTTATGCCCTTGGTCATAGAACCATCCACCAAGGGGAAAAGTTTCTTCATGTCTACTCTATCTCTGTCTCTCAATTTTATACACCTCAATCATGTCCCCCCTCAGTCTCCTCTGCTCCATGGAAAACAACCCAGTCTATCCAATCTCACTTCATAACCAAAACTCTCCAGCCCAGACAACATCTTGATAAATCGTGTATGCACCCTTTCCAGTGCTCGCACATCCCTCCTATAATGTTGATTTCAAAACTGAACACAATACTCTAGCTGTGACCTAACCAACACGTACATACCCTCCCTGCTCTTAAACGCTATGTCTCTGCTATTAAAGGCAATTATTCCATATGCCTTCTTAACCACTCTATCCACCTGCCCTGCTATCTTAAGGGACCGGTTGTACATGCACACCAAGGTCCCTCTGATCCAAACAAAGGTCCTGCTGATCCTTGGTGCTTCCCAGGGTCCTGCAGTACCTCATGTATTCCCTTGTCTTATTTGCTAGACTGGCCTAACTAGGACAATGAGGAATCATTCAATGCAGAAGGAGGCCATTTGGCCCATCGAGCCTGCACCGGAAAGAGCACCCCACTTAAGCCCATGTCCCAACCCCGACTCCCCACCTAACCTTTTCTTTGACATGGTGAGAATGTGCAGACTCTACACAGACAGTGACCCAAGGCGGGAATCGAATCTGGGACGCTGGAACTGTGAAGCAACTGTGCTAACCACTGTGCTACCGGCTGAGGAGAAAAGAGTTAGGTGCCAGACCATCCCCACGCACGCATACACACCCCCCATGTTAGAAACAAAGATTCACTAATACCTTGCAATACTCGGATGTTGTGAAGGATCGATTGCATAGCATCTTCAATCTCCACATGGGTATGGTGCCTAATGATGCAATGTTGAATTGAAATGCCCTTTGGACACTGCATCTGAAGATTTTAAGCCACTGTTCACTACTCATGTCATCATCCATTGTTTAAAATATATGGGGGTGGGGAGGGGAGGAGATTGGTGAACATGAAGCAAAATGCAAAACCAAGGCCTTTTCACATTTTTGCTCCTCTAAATAGGGAATCATTGCCTCTCCAACATACGTTCGGGACGCAAGTGAGAAAGTGCAGCAGCTGAAGTTGATGCGTACGTCTAAAAAAAACATTTGATTCAGAAACGAAATACCTTTCCTCCATAGAACAGAGGATTTCACACAATTACAATTCTTCAGTGCCTTACCCAAAAAGAACTAGTTTAAGTTATCAGTCATTATGATATGCCAACATTCTTGTTCTCCTGAGCAAGATTTTAAAAAAGCTCTGTACATACCGTAACAGTGTCCTGGCTGAGGTATCCCGATAGGCTGCCAGTACCATACTGAATAGCAAATTCAGTCCCATTCTTCACGTATGTGCTGGAATTCTTAGCATTATACTTGTGATGCAACCCTTTTTAAAAGAAAGGTAAAAGATGGAAAAGGATTTGGTGAGAAAGCCAACACATTTTAGTTCTCATACTACAGATGCTGCTGGTGAAATGACTGCCAAAATGATGGTTTCTTCCTCAGACGTTAAAAGCTACACCCACTCCTTATTTGTGGAGAAGAATCAAATACTGACCTGTCCATCTTCCAACATCACACATTTTATCCCCAGACTTCAAAACAAGAAGCATGTGCATCCCTTCTTCAAACAAACTATCTTCAGGCTTTTCAGAAAGAAGCCTGACACTCACCAAATGAATTTGCCTTTGCTTGTTTTCTAAATAAATATGGGCATCATTCCAGCTTAAAATATTTTGCGCAAAAATCTACACACAATGAACTTCTGACAGACCTTGTAAAGTACTAATAATGTCAGATGCTGGTACCATTTAAAATTCCATATACATTTTCAGCAGGGGTATTACTTTATATATTAAAAAGCTAATATTTTGTATGGAGACCGCTTTCCTTTCTACTGGATCATACTGGTCAGTGACAGAGAGAGATCTTCTATAGCAGCTCCAAGTTGATTGAGAACCACCCACCTTGCCTAGGTACATGCATGGCATGTTCTCTATTTAAAACTTATCCAGATCTATATTTTTTTGCCAAGCAGGATTTACGAATGTAAAAAGGTCTCTACGATAGCTGAGCAACATACCTGAACCCATTACTACACTAGTGGAACATTTCCCATTTTCTAAATATTAGTTCAACCGATTTTTAATCCAACTCCAGACTCCATGGTAGTCATCAGTTTTACGCTTACTTCCCCAAAAAGGTAGAACAAAGCACTACTCCAGCAATTCATATGCACAAACATTTCCCCAGCCAAAAAGCTGGGCACTTATTTTACAAAAGGGACATGGGAGTGAGGTGCGGGTGGGACGTAGGGGCAGAAAAATAAACTTACAGCAAGCAATGTCTGTTAGAGAACAATGAATGGAGGGAACCCAGAGGTTGGATGAACCAGTGTCAAACACCACAGTGAAGCCTTGAGGTGGTGTGCCAATACCAATCTCCCCATAGTACTGGGCCTGAAAAAAAAAAAGTACATTAAACACAAAGAAATATTTGTAGATCCCCATATATCTTACATGGGGTATACATTGAAAATAGTAAAAGGCAACATAGGAATGGTAATCCAGTATTGCGTACCCTTCCGTTGACCATGCCAAATATCAAAGCTTGCTGAGATCCCAATTACACAGGTGGCAGTCATTTGTTCACTTGCTCAAGTGACTATTTTTGACAGTCAGGTCACTGGAAATAATCCATTTATCATTTGCCATTCTGTTCGATCACCCAACCTCACTTCCATTCCCCTCAGTTCAAAATGCTAGTCAAGCTATTAGTGGATCTGTAATTCCTATTTTGCGGATCAAGAATTTGTCTTCTGCCAACCTACATGTGAAATCTCTGTCACTTTAGATACTTTGGGAGGGCAGCATGGCGGCGCAGTGGTTAGCTCTGCTGCCTCACGGCGCCAAGGTCCTAGGTTCGATCCAGGTTCTGGGTCACTGTCGGTGTGCAGTTTGCACATTCTCACTGTGTTTGCATAGGTTTCACCCCCACGACCCAAAGATGTGCAGGGTAAGCGGACTGGCCACGCTAAATTGCCCCCTAATTGGAAAAAATAAATTGGGTACTCTCAATTTAAAAAAAAAAAACTTTAGATACATGTGTGCAATAATTCTCCTGTTAAATAATTGAACTTTCAGTTAGATCATATTTAGAACCGATCAGTGTTTACAACGGTCAAAGCAAGAATAGGCCATTTAGCCTTTTCAGCCATTCAATGGAGGTCACATTGTTGATCTGCGAACCATATTCCTCAAGACTTAAAATTAACAATTACCTCAGTATTAATTGCCATTTGAGTATTCCAAACTCCTGTAGGTGTTTTCTAATTTCATGTCGCTGAAAAGGTCTGGGTATAATTTCTAGACTATGCCCTGGTCCTAGATTCCCCAACCACCAGAAATTGTTTCTCGCTGTCTACACTCTTGTTTCCCTAACATTTTGATCATAGAAACATAGAAAATAGGAGCAGGAAGAAGCCAGTCGAGCCATTCATAATAATCATGGCTGATCATGAAATGAAATGAAAATCACTTATTGTCACAAGTAGGCTTCAAATGAAGTTTCTGTGAAAAGCCCCTAGTTGCCACATTCCGGCACCTGTTCGGGGAGGCTGGTACGGAAATTGAACCGTGCTGCTGGCCTGCCTTGGTCTGCTTTCAAGCCAGCGATTTAACCCTGTGCTAAACCAGCATCCAATTCAAATAGCCTAATCCTGCTTTCCCCCCCCCCATATCCTTTGATCCCGTTCGTCATAAAAAGTGCTCTATCCAACGGCTTCTTAAAACATGCAATGTTTTAGCCTCATCTCAACTATTCTGTGGTAACAAATTCCACCGGCTGATCACCGAGTGAAGAAAGTTTTCCTCTGTCCTAAAAGGTCTACCCCATATCCTCAGACTGTAACCCGTGGTTCGGACACTCCCACCATCGGGAACATCCTTCCTGCATCTACTCTGTCTAGTCCTGTTCGAATTCTATAGGTTTCTATGAGATACCCCCTCATTCTCTGAACTCCAACGAATAAATTCATAACTGACTTGATCTCTCCTCTGATATTAGTCTTGGCCATCCCAAGAATCAGTCTGGTAAATCTTTGCTGCACTCCCTCTAGAGCAAGAACATCCTTCCTCAGATAAGGAGACCAATATTCCAGGTGTGGCCTCACCAAGGCCCTATAGAATTGCAGCATGACATCCCTGCTCCTGCACTCAAATCTTTTCACTATGAAGGCCAACATACCATCGGCCTTCTTTACCGCCCTGCTATATTTGCATGCTTTCCTTCAGTGACTGGTGTACAAGGACACCCAGGTCTGGTTGCACAAAGTTTATGGCCATTCAGATAATATACTGCCTTCTCTTTTTACTACAACGTGGATAACCTCGCATTTCTCCAAATTATACTGCATCTGCCATTCATTTGCCCGCTCACTCAAACTTGTTCAAATCACACTGAAGGACCTCCGCATTTTCCTCACACCTCACCCTCCCACCCAACTTGGTGTCATCTGCAAATCTGGAGATATTACGTACCCCACTAGTCACTGCCTGCCAATTTGAAAAAGACATGTTAATTCCTACTCTTTGTTTCCTGTCTGACATCCCGTTTTCTATCCATCTCAATACACTATCCCCAATCCCATGTGCTTTAATTTTGCACACAAATTTCTATGTGGGACTTTGTCAAAAGCCTGTTGAAAGTCCAAATAGACCACATCGACTGACTCCCCCTCGTGAACTGTACTACTAGTTACATCCTCAAAGAATTCCAGTAGATTTGTCAAGCATGATTTCCCCTTCATAAATCCATGCGGACTTGTCCGACTCTGCCAGTCCGATTTTGCCACTATTTTAGAAGTGCTCGGCTATAAAATCTTTGATAATGGATTCTAGAATTTTCCCCACCAGCGACGTCAGGCTTATTGGTCTATAAATCTCTGTTTTCTCTCTATCACCCTTTTTAAATAGCAGAGTTAAATTAGCTACCCTCCATCTGCAGGAGCTGTTCCAGACTATAGAATCCTGAAAGACGACCACCAATGCATCCATTATTTCTTTCTTTTTAAAAAATATATAAATTTAGAGTACCCAATTCATTTTTCCAATTAAAGGGCAATTTAGCATGGCCAATTCACCTACCTTGCACATCTTTTGGGTAGTGGGGGCGAAACCCACACAAACATGGGGAGAATGTGCAAACTCCACATGGACAGTGACCCAGAGCCGGGATCGAACCTGGTATCTCGGCGCCGTGAGGCTGCAGTGCTATCACTGCGCCACCGTGCTTCCCTCATCCATTATTTCTAAAGCCACTTCCTTACGTATTCTGGATGTAGAGGGATGTAGATGATCCGGCCCAGGAGATTTATCGGTCTTCAATCCCATAAATTTCCCCAATACCATTTCTCTACTATTATGTATCCCCCTGTTTCGGACTGTAAGGGGCCTACATTGGTCTTCACCAATCTTTTTCTCTTCACATACCTAGAGAAAAGTCAGTTTTTATGTACCCTGCAAGCATACTCTCGTATTCTACTTTCCTCTTCTTAATCAATCCCTTGGTCACCTTTGCTGAATTCTAAACTGCTCCCAATCCGCAGTCCCGTTGTTTCTCTTGGCCAGTTTGTATACTTCTTCCTTGGATTTAATACTATCTGTAATTTCCCTTGCAAGCCATGGATTGGGTAACTTTCCAGTTTTACTTGTGTGTCAGACAGCAATACACAATTGTCGCAGTTTCCCCATGTTCTCCTTGAATATTTGCCATTGCCTATCCACGGTCATCCCTTTAAGTAACGTTTCCCAATCTATCGTAGCCAACTTGCACCTCATGCCATCATAGTTCTTTATGATTCAGGATCAGAACCATTCCTCAGCCTTCCAAAACCCAGAGAATAGTGTGTGTAATCATTCCCTCAGTTTGGGAGTCCAGGCAATCTGCTAAATCTACTCTACACTCCCTCCAAATCCTCTTCATCCTGCCTAGAGTGCAATGCCTATTATGGTTGTATACTCCAGGATGTTCCAACCGGAGTTTTGTATAGCTGCAGCATGAGTAAATCTTTGTATCCAATTTCTCTACCTATAAAAAGGCCATAATTCCATTAGCATGTTTTTACCCGTTCACTGTATCGACTACACCACCCCCACTGGGTTTTCCAGCTGGCCAACACCATTTATAAAAGTATCAAATTCCATCTTTTATTAGGTCCAAATGAAGTCTACATGGAAATATGTGTACATTCTCCCACACCACCCAATCACAACCTATCAAAATATCAAAGAAATCATAGAGAATTACAGTGCAGAAAAGGCCCTTCCAAGTCTGCACCGCCACATGAAAGGCTCCTGATCTGCCAATCCTAATCCCATTTGCCAGCACTTAGCCCATAGCCTCGAATGTTAAGACCTGCCAAGTTCTCATCCAGGTAATTTTTAAAAAGGATGTGAGGCAACCCGCCTCTACCACCCTCACAGAAGGCACGTTCCAGAACGTCACCATCCTCTCAATGCTTCTATTTATGAAGCCCAATATTTCATATGCTTTGCTAACAAACACTCTAAATACATCCCACCACTTTCAAAAGGTTCAAGTACATGTACCCACAAGTCCCTCCAATCTGCACTGCATTCCCCCATTCCCACCCAGGACAAAGGTAATTGAACCAAACTGGTCCTGCTCAAATCTTCAGTCTTTGAGCATCGAACTAACCTAACTGGATCTGCAGTTGGGATGTTACATGGCAGCTAAGATTAGGAAAACAAAGAAATTATTTAAGACCGCCAGAGTCTATTCTGCCAATCAATCATGGCCGATATGTTTCTCACCCCATTCTCCTGTCTTCTCGCCATAACCCTGGATCCCCTTATTAAACCAATAACCTTTCTATCTGGTCTTAAAGACACTTTTTGACTTGGACTCCACAGCCTTCTGTGGAAATGAGTTCCATAGGCTCACCACCGTCTGACCGAAATATCTCATGTTTTTGAAGGATGGTCCCTTCAGTCTGAGGCTGTGCCCTCAGGTTCTAGTTTCTCCTACGAACGGAATCATCCTCTCCACACTCACTCTATCTAGGCCTCTCAGTATTCAATGAGATCCGCCCTCATCCTTCTAAACTCTTATCGAGTACAGATCCAGAATTCTCAACTGCTCCTCATAGGAGGTCTTCTAAAAAGTGACACCAGCGAGAAAAAAAGTGTTCACATGGACGTTGAATTAGGGCAGTATTAAGTTTGACTGGCCATCAGCCTGGAAATATGGTCCACAAAAGAAGGAGAACCCTTTAAACTGTGCACCAATCAAAAAAGTCAGCTAAAACGTGGCAAAGACTTGGGAACAGCAAATTCAGCAAGACATAATAGAATGCACTGCAGGGACTAACACACAAAAGTCATGCATTAGAATATAATTTATGTTTGTTGAAAGGCTACAGCATATCCAAGAATCTAATGATCAGTTAAGTCTACTAAATTTCAATCTATAATCAAAAGGAAACAACTCATCAAATAAACTGGCTTAAACAGATCACCTTTCTGTCAACCCTTACACAGTGCCATTCTGCTTGCTTCAAACTCTAATTAGTTTTTTAAAGCTCTCCCAAATAGACATACAAAGTCCCATGCTCTCTCTTCCCCCCACCTCCATGCCGCACGATGTGCAGTCACTGGCTTTACCAGGTTGAGAACTGGTGTTGGATTGCAACGGAGCTGAACAATTGAATAGACCAAGATACCTTCACTCAACAGTAACCTTCACTCAACAGTAATCACTTGCCAAGGGAGTGCTGTCTAGTTTCAAATGCAATACTCTTCCAAACCCGATACCGTAGTAGAAGGAACTGGAACTTGAGGTTTAACCTGGGGCAGAGTACAGTACTGCCCACCAGCAATGTAAGAAGGCACATGACCTAGCGACCAGGGTAGTGTATAGCTAGGCAGAAACATGCAAGGACACGCTAACCTCTCAAGACTGCTTAATGGTGTCTAAAACATCACACATAACAAGTAGTGCCAACCCGTTGAATCAGATCCCAAATTTGGAAAATCACCAACAGACTGGTTTTCAGGTGAGCACAAAAGAATAGGCAGCATTTGAGGGAACGTTAGGTGACAAGCACATTTTCATTTAACTGATCTTTACAATATAAATGATGAGACACCATTTAACTGAACAGTTATGATGAGGCACAAAGCTAGAGAGGAACCATGCACCTCTCAACAGAACTGTACTGATTTACAGTTTGTCTTCAACAGATTCCTTGTTGGACCTTGTACAGTTCTTTTTTTAAAAAGGGGAAATTCAGCATTAAATGAAAGTGTTACTAAGTGCAAGTTTTTATTTACAGTAAAATGTCACCTTCTCATTGCATGTAACACATAATGGGGGAGGTGGGGGGGGGGGGTCTGTTGTTGCACAAGAGTTATGCTAATCTTGACATTTAGCAACTGAATAAAGCGGTGCCCATAGGAGTGCAGAAATCTAGGTCACTAAGTAGGGCAGGAATTGTGTCATCTGCTCCTGCTGATGGGTGCTGCACAACTTTAAAGAAATCCTTAACATACAGGTAGAGCTTGCACGAGGTGCATGCACAATTGTAGACTGATCAATTACTTATATTACACGCTGTTCTTTCAATCCAATACCTTTTTTGAATGGCAGTCACCCTGATGTTCCAGAATCTCTCACTTGACTGTCCATATCAGCAACTATATTTTCAAGTAAGCAATTTTATAACTGACAGCAACAGCCACGCACTGACTATGTGCCTTCAGCCTTCTCCTACTGGTTTGTCACACATGCAGACTTTGTATTTGCACTTCCATTTACAGCATCACACGCCTCAAAATGCCCATCCCATAATCATCCCATCTCTAACCTCCCTTTCTCTGACTTCCATGCAGATGTCACCTTTCAAATCCTTATCCATTTCTCCTGTGTCGTGTTGAGCACACAGATAACACGGGCTGCAACTGGATGCAGCTATAACTGAAATAGACTCCAGACCTTGAAGTTAGTTCAATTTGATTTGTTGAAGCGGTCACACATTAGCACGTTCTCGGTGAGTTCGACTCGCTGCTAACCTAAGTGTGATCTCTGTCTGACTGAACCAGACTAGCTCTTAGCCATGTGCTGAATGCGTTAAGTGATATATACACCGGACTCACTCTGTAGACGTCCCTAGTGGAAAGAGGCAGAGTGCGGGTACCTCGTGCCCTCCAGTGGGAAACCACCCCCAAGCGTTCGGCCTGCTGATTGGTTATGTCCTGTTCTCTGTGCTCCAGCCGCCTGTCTGCGTCTCACCACGTGCATGTTTGCATATCATGAGATCTCCCGTTTTGAAATGTTTTTCTGCAGCCTATGTGAAAGTATTTACATGTGTAGGCCAAAAAACTAACGTATTTACATGAGATGGCAGATGGGAACATATGTACATGTGAAAACAGGTGTCTAATGTGCGAAAACAGAACATAGCAAACAAAACAAATGTTCACAAGTCCAGTCTCTGGGGCTTGCGTCTGATCCTGGTCGACCGCCGGAGAGGTGGTGGTGGGGACGACGGCGCCTTGATGGGCGGATTGCAGCCAGACTGGTGGCCTCGTGGTTCGAGGTGTCAGGAGGTGGCACAATAACAGATGGAAACAATGAAGAATGTGGTTGCGGGCGGGCAACTGTGCGCAGTGCCCGTCTGTTTCGCCGCACAACAGAGCCATCAGCCATATGCACAACGTACGAACAGCAGCATCGGCCATACGCACAACGTATGATCCAGGAGCAGCCTGTCAGACAACAGCTGGAGCTGACCAGCTCCATCAAGTAGCTTGATCCGAACAGCATCCGCCGGGGATAGCACAGGCAAATCAGTGGCATGAACATCATAGCCCTGCTTTTGCCGGTCCCAGAGTTTGTGCCTTCTGCAGCACCGGGAGGGGATCCAGATCAGGCAAGGTGTATGGCTGGAAGAGTCGTCCACAGGTCCCTGTTCATCAGGAGTTGAGCCGGTGACATGACGGTAGACAGTGGGGTCGCCCTGTACGCAAGCAGCACAAGGTTGACGTCAGAAGCAGAATCCGCAGCCTTGCAGATGAGCTGCTTCACTATGTGCACCCCTTTCTCAACCTTCCCGTTGGACTGCAGGTAATGTGGGCTGGAAGGGACGTGATGAAACTGATGTAGCTGGGCAAATCTTGACCACTCTTGGCTGCTGAAGCAAGGACCGTTGTCACTCATGACAATGAGTGGAATACTATGCCTGGAGAACGTCTCCTTACAGGCCTTGATGATGGTCGTGGATGTGAAGTCCGGGAGCTTCACAACTTCTGGGTAGTTGGAAAATTATCGATGATGAGCACATAATATCACGACCATTGGTGTGAAAGAGGTCGATGCCCACCTTGGACCACGGGGAGGTCACGATTTTGTGCTGAAGCGTCTCCTTGCTCGGTGCTGGCTGGAAGCGTTGACAGGTTGGACAGTTGAGGACCATATTGGAGATGTCCTGACTTATCTCAGGCCAGTAGACAGCTTGCCTGGCTCTGCGCCTGCACCTCGACACCCAGATGCCCCTCGTGGAGTGGATTTGCTGGAGACTGCATGGAATGACATTGCGATCCAGCTTGAGGAGGATACCATCAACCACTGTCAGGTCGTCCTTCACATTGAAGAATTGAGGGCACTGCCCTTTATGCCAGCCATTGGTGAGGTGGTGCATGACATGCTGCAGAAGCGGGTCTTTGACTGTCTTGTTGCGAATGCGGATCACCTGTTCATCCGACGTCGGGGAGGTTGCTGGCCCACAGCTGCACCACCTGTGATTCGATCGGTTGGATCGGCAGGCAAGGTTATGGAGCGGGACAAGGCATCCGCAATAATGAGCTCCTTGCCAGGTGTGTACACGAGCTCAAAGTCATACCGTCTGAGCATGAGGAGGATGCGCTGCAGCCGGGCCGTCATGTCGTTCGCCTCCTTGTGGATAATGTGGACCAGAGGCGTGTGGTCCGTCGGCAGGCCGTAGACATAATCGTGGAACTTGAGAATTTCAGCGAGAAGGCCTAGGCATTCCTTTTCAATTTGGGCGTAACGCTGCTCAGTGGGGGTCATCGCCAGTGATGCGTAGGCAACGGGTGCCCAGGAGGAGGTGTCATCGCGCTGGAGCAACACCGCGCCAAAGCCGTCGTGGCTCCCATCTGTCGAGATTTTTGTTTCCATGTCAGGCTGAAACAATGCCAGTACAGGTGGTGCAGTGGTGAGCTTGGCTTTCAGCTCCAACCACTCTGCTTGATGAGCTGCCTGCCACTCAAAGGCAGTAGACTTTTTCACCAGGTGTCTGAGGGCTGTGGTGTGCAAGGCCAGATTTGGGATAAACTTGTCCAAGAAGTTCACCATTCCTAGGAAGCGCAGCACCGCCTTCTTGTCTTCAGGGGTCTTCATGGCTTCGATGGCCTTGACCTGGTCTGCGTCCGGGCGCACACCCTGCGGAGATACCTGGTCATCCAAGAACTTCAGTGTCGACATGTCAAAGCAACACTTTGTCCTGTTCAGCTTGAGGCCGTTGGCATGGACACGGTGGAATCCTGCTGGAGACGAGAGATGTGCTCTTTGGGTGTTGTGGCCCAAATGATAATGTTGTCCACATACACATGAACCCCTTCCAATGTCCATCATCTGCTCCATGATTCAATGGAAGGTCTCCGAGGCCGAGACAATGCCAAACGGCATACGATTATAGCAGTACCTGCCAAATGGTGTTGAAGGTGCAGAGCTTTCTGCTGGACTCATCCAGCTGGATTTGCCAGAACAAGTGTGATGCTTCTAACTTGGTGAAAAACCGTGCATGTGCCATTTCACTGGCGAGTTCCTCCCGCTTCGGGATGGGGTAGTGTTCCCGCATTATATTCTGGTTGAGATCCTTGGGATCAATACAGATGCGCATCTCCCTCAAAGGCTTTTAAAAAAATATATAAATACACAGACCATCGAGCCGACCCAGTCAGTCGGTTCTGCGACTGGAGATGATGCCCTGGTCCTGAAGATCCTTTAACTGCGCCATCAGGCGCTCCTTCAGTGGAGCTGGAACCCGGCATGCAGCGTGGACCACAGGCGTGGCATCAGGCCGCAGCAGGATGGGCAGAGTGCCCAGCCCGTCAAACACATCCGGATACGGAGTGAGGATGTCAATGCCGGCTTGAAGATCCACGTTGAGGGGAGGTCATTGTGTAGACCCGCTGCACAAGGTTTAGGTGCTTGCATGCATGTGCGCCGAGCAGGGAGACACTGTCTGGCTTGACGATTTCAACTTTAGCCTTGCAAGAATGCTCCTGTTGGAGACAAGCAGATGGCAGGATCCCAGTGCTGTGATGGCATTGCAGTTATAGTCCAGGAGCTGGCAGGCTGCTGGAAGGAGCTTGGGTGGCTTCTTGATGCAGTTGAAATCTGCCTATGAAAGGAGATTGGCAGAAGCACCAGTGTCCAGCTTGAACTGGATAGAGCATTGATTTACTTGCATCACCGCACGCCATTCATCCGCAGAATCCACAGTGAGGATGGGCAGGCTCCGTGATGTTGGTGAGGCATGTTCACGTGTGGTGATGATGCCCACATGGTAGGGGGACTCGCAGGCAATTGTCCTCTGGATCCGTAAGCTGCCAGGATCAGAATCCTGTAAACCTTGCTGGACACTCCGAACGCACCTGCGTTGGAGTTGAAAACGCTGGTCCTTGACTGGTGTTGCAGACCTGCACAAGGCTGCATAGTGTCCAGGCTTCCCGCAATTTAAACAGCACCTGCCTCTTGCAGGGCAGTGTTTCTTTAAGTGGTCGGTGCCACAGTTCGGGCACGTCATGACGTCGTTACGCTCAGTGCATCGTCACACATGCGCAATGCGGTCGGCAGACGTTCGCACCTGCGTACTATGGTGATCGGCCGCTTCGTTATCCCATTCGGATCGCGCATGCGTGGGGCTCTGTGAAGAGCGCGCAAAATGGCCGCTTTCATCAAGGCTGAGGCGATGGCCTGCCCACTCCCTGCCTCGTGGGAGGCAAAAGTTTTTCAGTTTCAGCTGGTTTGTATTGGGAATACCAATTTTTGGCGTGCTCATGCAGTGTACATGTTTCAATCGCGACTGACAGGGTCATATGCTCGATTTTTAAAAGCTGCTCTCGGAGGATCAGAGTGAACGCCAAAAATTATTTGGTCCCCGATCATGGAGTCAGCAATATCACCAAAGTTGCAGGATAGTGCTAGCAGACAGAGATTAGTTAGGAAGGAGTTGAAAGATTAGTCTTTACCTTGTCAGCGCTGTTTAAATATGACGCGCTCGAGATTTCATTGGTGTCCACTTCACAATGACTATCAAACTTGTCCAGGATGGTCTGAAACTTTTTGTCCTGGCCTTCGGTGAAGTTAAACGAGTTGAAGGTTTGGATGGTTTGATCCCCCGCAGTTAAGAGGAGAAGCGGCGCGATTTTTCTTGTATCAGACGCACCCTCGAGGTCTGAGGCTTCGGTGTACAGCAGAAACCTTTGCTTGAAAGTCCGCCAGTTGGCACTGAGATTGCCGGAGGTCCGCAGCCGTTGAGGAGGCTGGATCTTCTCCATGGTGAGGGGATGACTTTGCTGGTTGTCATGGAACAGATTGAGGTAAACCACCTAAGGATAGCAGTCTACTGGCACCATGTCGTGTTAAGCACACGGAGATAACACGGGCTGCAACTGGACGCAGCTTTAACTGAAATAGACTCCAGACCTTGAAGTTAGTTCAATTTGATTTATTGAACCGGTCACAGAGTTCTCTGTGAGTTTGACTCTCTCCTAACCCAAGTATGATCTCTCTGTCGGACTGAACCAGACTAACTCTTAGCCACGTGCTGTATGCGTTACGTGATATATACACCGGACTCGCTCTGTATATGTCCCTAGTGGAAAAAGAGTACCTCGTGCCCTCCACAGTGGGAAACCACCCCCAAGCGTTCAGCCTGCCGATTGGTTATGTCCTGTTCTCTGTGCTCCAGCCGCCTGTCTGCATATCAGGACATCCTGCAAATCTCCCAGTATCTTGCCCCTCCCATAGTCTAAAATGGTCCTAGTCAAAGTTAGGAATTACATAGAGACTGTAATCACGTCACATGCTCAATACTAAGTATGCAGAAACGTAGTATTATACAACAAGTAACCATTGCAAACTTCTCTAAAAAAAAAAAAAACTCATTCAAATCCACATCTCTAAGTGCCCACAATAGGCAAAATGCTTTCAGCAAATTCACAAGATGCTAAGGGCCATCAGCAGCAGAATTGTACCTTACCAGTCTCTAAACTCCTGGCCCAGCATATCCCCCACTCTACGATTTGCACCAAGCCAGGGGATCAACCCTGGTTTAATAAAGAGTGCAGGAGGACATGCCAGGAGCAGCAGCATATCTAAACTGAGGTGCCAACCTGGTGAAGCGACACACAGGACAATTGTGCCAAGCAGCGCAAGCAGCAAGAAGCAATCCCACAACAAACAGATCAGATCTAAGCTCTTCACAAATATCCCCACCCTCATGATGGGGGAACCCAGCATGTCAGTGCAAAGGATAAGGCTGAAGCATTCACAAAAATCTTCAGCCAGAAGTAAGAGATGGATAATCCATTACAGCCTCCTCCAGGAGGTCCCCAGCCAATTCAATTCGCTGCATGTGACATCAAGAAATAGCTCAAGGCACTGGCAAAAGTATGAGCTCCGACAACATTCCAGAAACAGTATGTGCCTAGTTAAGCGGTTCTCTTTCAGCAACACTGGCATTTAGCTGGCAATATGGAAAATTGCCCAGATATATCCTATAGAGCAGGACAAATCTAACCCAGCCAGTTTTAGCCCCATCAGTTTACTCTTGATCATCAGTAAAGTTATGGAAGGGGTCATCAGCAATGCAATCAAGTGGCATTCGTTTAGCAATAACCTGCTCACTGATACAGTTCAGGTTCCATCAGGGCCACTGAGCTCCTGAACCAGTTACAACCTGGATTGGTATCATTCACTCCTTTCACCACAGACGCACAATAGAAGCACTATGTACTACCTACAACATGCATTGCAGGAGCTCACTCGGGCTCCTTATGCAACACCTTCCAAACCCACGACCACTGCCATCTAGAAGGACAAGGGCAGAAGATGCATGGGAACACCCACCACCACCTGGAAGTTCCTTTCCAAGTAACTCACCATGCTTACTTGGAAATATATCACCATTCCTTCTTGGTCACTGGGTCAGAATCCTGGAACTCCCTCCCTAACAGCACTGTGGGTGTACCTAGATGCAGACTGCGGCAGTTCAAGAAGGCAGCTCACCTCCACCTGCTAAAGGACATTTAGGGATGGGCAATGAATGCTGGCCTAGCCAGCAAAGGCTACATCCCTTAAATGTATCAAAAAGCGATCTTTAGATACAGTTTCAGTCTCTAAATTACTACAACTTAAGCTGCCAATGGGACTGGCTCCCATGCTTAGTCTTCTAAAGTCTATACTTACAGAAATGGATCTATCACACCTTTGGCTCACACTAGGTCTAGTTATTTATTTATATAAATTTAGCTTACCCAATTAATTTTTTCCAATTTAAAAGGGGCAATTTAGCATGGCAATCCACCCAACCTGCACATCTTTGGGTTGTGGGGGCAAAGCCCACGCAAACACAGGGAGAATGTGCAAACTCCACATGGACAGTGACCTAGAACAGGGACCGAACCTGGGACCTCAGCGCCGTGAGGCAGCAATGCTAACCACTGCACCACCGTGCTGAGTCTAGTTATTTATAAATCACTACCAATGCATGGCTGCATTGCTTTAATGAAAGTCATTTCACTCGGGAGTTGGAAAATAAACATGATCAAATGGCTCAAGGGCAAGTGATATTAGGTTGGGTTAAGACATGTGGAGTTACAGTTTACCAGCTAGAAAATGGGTGGGAGTTTAATAAGGCATGGTTATGGAACAAATAAGAAAATGTTTAATTAATTTTACAACCTTTGGAAAATTCATGAAGCTTTTGCAGTCATATGTTATCACAGAAAGTCAGTGCCTCAGCTGGTTGATCAAGGTAATCTGAATGATTGCATTCCAAGAGCAAGACTCCGAATTGGATTACGCACCAGCTAGCATTTGGAAAGCAATAGGCAAAATCGAACACTAAGCCAATTTGAGGAGATGGCAGTTGACCAAAACCTTTAAGAGGTTAGAAAGGAAGGAAGTGGGAGGAGCAGAGAGCATGAGGAAGGGAATTCCAGGCAAAGTGCTCAGATTTGAGAAAGCACTCATAACTGGTCAAAGAATCGGTCACAAAAATTATAATCCATCAAATGACTTTAAGTTTGGGTCGATTGTGAACCTGAAAGTCATATTCAGAAACAGAATAAAATGATGTGCTTTGGTGCACTCAAACACAACCAACATAACACTGTACAGAAAAAAACCTATTCAAATTCACTCAAAAACGGTCAAATGCTCTTTATTTGCATGAATTTTAGAGCAGAGCATTCTGATTGTCAGGACGACAAATCAGAGAATTTTTTTTTTTTTTTTTTTTAAATACTTGGAAGTAGCATGTTCAATGAACAGAGTAGGAAGCAAGATGCAGGGACTGTACAACATGTAAAGTGCCAATTGGCTGCATCATAGCACTGGTCCAACAGCAGCTGGACACCCACACAACTACGGCCTGCGGATCATTGACATGCGAATGAAAAGGGTGTGATCTATTTGTGCAATAGCTATGGGCAGCACTGTTGCTTCACAGCTCCAGGTTCGATTCCCGGCTTGAGTCACTGTCAGTGCAGAGTCTGCACGTTCTCCCAGTGTCTGCGTGGGTTTCCTCCGGGTGCTCCGGAATCCACCGACAAGTCCCGAAAGACGTTCTGTTAGGCGGATTGGACATTCTGAATTATAACTCAGTGTATCTGAACAGGTGGCAAAATGTGGCGACTAGGGGCTTTTCACAGTAACTTCATTGCAGTGTTAATGTAAGCCTACTTGTGACAATAAAGATAATAAAAATTATGCATAAATTTTAAACTCGTCCTGGATCTGATTTCAGCTATCACAACACTTCCAATTAGTCTAGCTTCCTTCTCCCAATCACTATTCAAGGATCTTACTCAAAAGAGCAAGTTTGAGGTCAGCAGATGAGCATAGAATTGGCCACCAAGAATTGGCCACCAACAATTTTCATTAAATAGTTCACCATCTAGTGGCACAGTGGATAGTGAAGAAGGTTATCTAGGATTGCAACGTGATCTTGATCAATTAGGCCAGTGGGCCGACGAATGGCAGATGGAGTTTAATTTAGATAAATGTGAGGTGATGCCTTTTGGCAGATCGAATCAGGCCAGGACCTACTCAGTTAATGGTATGGCGTTGGGGAGAGTTATAGAACAAAGAGATCTAGGAGTACAGGTTCATAGCTCCTTGAAGGTGGAGTCGCAGGTGGACAGGGTGGTGAAGAAGGCATTCGGCATGCTTGGTTTCATTGGTCAGAACATTGAATACAGGAGTTGGGACGTCTTGTTGAAGTTGTACAAGACATTGGTACAGCCACACTTGGAATACTGTGTGCAGTTCTGGTCACCCTATTATAGAAAGGATATTATTAAACTAGAGAGAGTGCAGAAAAGATTGACTAGGATGTTACCGGGACTTGATGGTTTGAGTTATAAGGAGAGGCTGGATAGACTGGGACTTTTTTCCCTGGAGCGTAGGAGGCTTAGGGGTGATCTTAGAGGTCTATAAAATAATGAGGGGCATAGATAAGGTAGATAGTCAACATCTTTTCCCAAAGGTAGGGGAGTCTAAAACTAGAGGGCATAGGTTTAAGGTGAGAGGGGAGAGATTCAGAAGGGCCCAGAGGGGCAATTTCTTCACTCAGAGGGTAGTGAGTGTCTGGAATGTGCTGCCAGAGGTAGTAGTAGAGGCAGGTACAATTGTGTCTTTTAAAAAGCATTTAGATAGTTACATGGGTAAGATGGGTATAGAGGGTTATGGGCCAAGCGCGGGCAACTGGGACTAGCTTAATGGTAAAAACTGGGCAGCATGGACTGGTTGGGCCGAAGGGCCTGTTTCCATGCTGTAAACTTCTATGATTCTATGATTCTATCTTAAGCTAACACAAAATCATTGGCACTGGATAGGATTTCTTGTCTGTACTCTATATCAATGAGTTATTGGCCAAGAGAGTTGTCTGCTGCAGAGAATATTGCTTCCAATTTTAAACCAAAGGAAGTGGGAGAAGCAGAGAGCATGAGGAAGGCAAAGTGCTCAGATTTGAGAGAAAGCTCATGGCTGGTCAAAGAAAAATTAGGAATAAAATATGTGCTTTTGGTGCACTCAAAAGAGCTGCATTTATTGTTCAGCATATAGCTTTTTGCCCAAAGATTATGATAAACTGATAATTCTTGTTGACCTAAATTTGTTTTCACTGATTCACAAATTCCTTTAATCAGAAATATTGCCATCACATATGCTTCAGAGCAAAGAACTCTGCACTGAAGGCAGTAGAAAGATTAACATTGCTACTACATTCACCACTATCTAGAACATATTTCTGGCTGCAAATAGATTATTTAACAACGCCTGCAAAAGTTAAATGACCACATAAACAATCTAGGGGATCCTAGTCCTGGAATAGGAAAAGTCAAGTTAACACACATGTAGCTTCAGGTTGGAGTCTTTTTGGAAGGCAAACTGTGCGCAGTATTACGTAAACGAACAGTGATACAATAATAGATATCTATGCTGTTGTTTATGCTCCATATAAACCATAGAATGTCACCATATCCGCCCACTGTCACCATATCCTTCTATTCCTTTCTCCTTCATGTACTCAAGTGCCTTAAATGCATCTTTGTCTGCAAATGTTGATATTACGCTTTCTTTCTTCTATTACTTAACTAGTTTCACATCTATGTTGCCATATCCACTTTAATACTGATATTAGAGACCATACTCACATCCAGGTAATTTTTCAGTGTCTCTGGAGTTGGTCCATTGCTATGTGGAAAGCCCAAATTATATTTAAAGTATTGGTCTCCTGCAAGAAGTTCCTCTATGCTATTCGCAGAATCAGTGAAGGTTCGCCGAATTGAGCGAAATCTTCTCAAGGGAATTCTGCAAAACAAAAACACAGATTCAGATGGCACACCTCAAGAGCTAAAGCATTATGGGAAATGTCCTTCATCACAAACTGGACTTGAGGTTCGAGAAACATTGGATCATTCAAACTCTGCGCTAGGAAACTCCAGTGAATGATCCTGTAGAAACAAGCCACATCACATCATCTGGGAGAAGAAACACAAAGATTTATTTTTTTAAATTTAGAGTACCCAATTCATTTTTTTCCCAAATAAGGGGCAATTTAGTGTGTTCAATCCACCTACCTTGCACATCTTTGGGCAGTGGGAGCGAAACCCATGTAAACACGGGGAGAATTTGCAAACTCCACACGGACAGTGACCCAGAGTCGGGATCAAACCTGGAACCTTGGCGCCGTGAGGCAACAGGAGGGCTAACCCACTGCGCCACCGTGCTGCCCAGAAAACACAAAGATTAAGGGTTGGTTCAAACCACTTTTGAAAACTGATAAGTATTTTAGGAACATAGGAATTAAAGAGCAGAAATAGGCAATTTAGCCCTTCGAGCCTACTCTGCCATTCAATCAGATTATGGCTGATCTCTTCCTGATCTCAAATCCACCTCCCCACCTGTTGCCTATATCCCTTTAACCACTTTTTTTCTAAAATCAGAAATATACCTATCTCCTTCTTGACACTATTTAATGACTCTGTCCCATGGTGCGGTGGAACCTGTGAGTCCCACAAATTCACCACCCTCTGCAAGAAGCGGTTCCTCCTCACCTCAGTTCTAAATGTACCGCCTCTCAACCTATATTCCTGACCTCTCGTTCTGGCTTGCCCTACTTTATCCCCTTTTAGTATTTTATATACCTCGATCAGATCCCCTCTCATCCTTCTAAACTCCAGCGAGTACAAGTCCAAACTGTTTAATCTCTCTTCATACGCCAACCTTTTCATTCCCGGAATCAATCTGGCAAACCCCCTGAATTGCCTCCACATCCTTCCTCAAATAAAGGAGACCAGAACTGGACACAATACTCCAGATGTGGTCTCACCAACACCCTATACAATTGCAACAATACTTCTCTACTTTTATACTCCAGTCTTTTTGCTCATATTTCATTTGCCTTTTTAATTACAAGCTGTACCTGCATACCGACTCTCTGCGATTAATAAACAAAGACACCCAGATCCCTCTGCCCAGAAGCATCTTGAATCTGCTCTCCCTTTAGATAATTTGCCTTTTTATTTTTTCGGTGAAAATGCATAACCTGACACTTAAGCTACATTAAACTCCATCTGCCAAATTCTGGCCCAATCTCCTAGCCTATCTATATCCGTCTGTAAAATCTTTATCCCTCTTCACTGCCTGCTTTCCCACCTATTTTCATATCATCCGCAAATTTTGCTATGTTACACTCTGTCCCCGCTTGCAGATCATTTATATAAATAGTAAACAGTTGAGGTCCGAGGACAGATCCCTGCAGCACCCCACAGTTCACCAGCCAGAGAAGGACACATTTATCCCCAATTCTCTGCTTTCTGTCAATCAGCCAGCCAATCCTCAATCCAATCTTTGCACCATGTCCCCACTTCTTGTGTTTTAAAATAACGAGCATCTTATGGAGGTCAGGCAGGACGGTGAAGTTGAAGCAGAGGTGAAATTAGCCATTATGTATTGAATGGCAGAGCAGACTTGTGGGGCTGGATGGGGATCTCATTGAACCATATACAATTCTGTCGGATTTGAATAGACTGGATGCAAGGATGATGTTTCCTCTGACTGGGTGGATTATAGAACAAGGGGTCACAGTATCAGGATATGGGATAGGCCATTTAGGACTGAGATGAGGAGAAACATTCTTGACTCAGGAGGTGAACCTGCAGTATTTCTCTACGTCAGCCGTGGAGGCCAAATCACTCAGAATACATTTAAGGAGGAAATCAATAGATTCCTAGACTCTAAACGGTGTCAAGGGGTATGAGGAGAGTACAGGAATATGATGCAAGATAGAGGATCAGCCATGATGATATTGAATAGCAGAGCAGGGTGGAAGGACCGAATGACCTCCTCCTGTTCCTATTTTCTATGTTTCAATGAATACCAGCATTAAAGGTCTCCCCAGGTCACTTTCATCAGCCAAGGATAAATGCAAAAGCCATTCAGCACTCCCAACATGGAGCCTTTGTCTCAAATGGGCAAAATCTAACAGCTGCGCCCCGTGCAAATGGGGCACAGCGCATCTGTTAAATCTTGTGAAAAGTCGATATCTGGATTGTGGGCAAGATCCAGATCTGGCTAATCTGCATATAACCGCTGCAGTAAGCAGCACTTTTAAGCTGCTTTCTCAGGGCTGCGAGGGACCGGAAACACCCAGCTAAATGCACTCGACACAGGACTCACATTCCCCTTAAATCGCGTCCATGTAGGGGTTCTCAAATCAACGATCCTTATATTATTTCTGACAAATTAATAATAATCTTTATTATCCCAAGTCGGCTTGGGACTGCAATGAAATTACTGTGAAAAGTAGGCAGTTTTGTTCAATGGATTAACCCATTGATCAACTGCAGCTGGTCTAGAATTGAAATCCCTGTCAGAGGTGCTCATATCTTTGCTGCCTTCTTCACGTATTTCACTTTGCGCATCTGCAATGGATCTCCACATGTGTGTGTGTCAGCCAGTGGAGGAGAGGATTAGTCAGAGGGGGACCTTCGCCCACATCAAAGGCACAAGACAATCAGTTGGAACCGCACTCCTTCCCTCCCTCTCCCCATCCCCTCCCGCCAAGGAACCCAACCAGCGTCGTCTTCAACTCCGAGCATTGGCATGTCAGCAAATATTCAAAAAGGTGCATCAACTATCTCTAGATATTGAAGAAGCTACGTCAAAGACAGTGAAAATTCCTCAGGAGGCATCTCCTGACCTGTGCGCACTCCTACAAGGCCTGCAGCCCCGTAACTAACCTCAGAGGGAAACCCATGCCAGTCACCTTGATCACTGGGGCCCTAAATGTCTACACCAGTGGCTCACTTCAAGATTCCACAGGAAGGTGTGGCATTTCCCAAGCTGTATACAGGAGGTGACCAATGCCCTGTACATGATAGCCAGGCTGCTGGAACATCAGGGCCAATGCCCACCTCTGCCAGCCTCCATCTGAAGCTACCACACTACACACTTTAATGACATTTAAGGGGCATCTTGACAAATACATGAATAGGATGGGAATAGAGGGAAACGGACCCAGGAAGTGTAGAAGATTGTAGTTTAGTCAGGCAGCATGGTCGGCGCAGGCTTGGAGGTCGAAGGCCTGTTCCTGTGCTGTACTTTTCTTTGTTCTTTAGTGACACAACTAAAGTCTAAAAAATGGACTCTTGCCCACATTGGTCAAGGCCACCATTGCACAAACAGCACATAATTTCTCACACTCAAGTGACCTCAACCAATCTGCCTGGTAAATCAATTTGAGAGGCCAGCAAAGGCTGAACTTCCAGCTATGTTGCGAATACAAATTATGCCACACGTTAGAATCCAATAAAGTGACCACTCACATAACATCAAATTGTTGGTGAGATGTCCACTTCATTCAGCAACGACTGCCAAACAAGCATGAATGTGCAAAATTCCCTCTAGGAATCAGGCTCAGTGATGAGCATCCTTCATCAATTCACATCTCCAGTTGAAACACAAATATATCCTGGGCAAGTGAGCTCAGGCCTGCTGATTCATAGGAGATTGACAGATGGTGCACAACACGGGGGGGGGAAAGAGATTGAGAAACCTTTTAAAAACACATACCCCTCCCAGTGCAAATCAAATCCCCCCCCCCCCTCCCTTCAGGTCAATACAGAGCGAATCCCAGAGTCGCTAGATTTAACTGGCTACTCACTACTGAAAAATTAAGGCTAATAGATTGAACAGTTTTGGGGGGGGGGGGGGGGGGAAAGAGATAGAGGAAACTCTATGGTCGGCTTATCAGTAGAAAGTGGCAATATTTCTTTGGTGTGAAGGAATAGCAGTTTAGAGGAACTGGTTATACTGCCTGCTTCATACAAAACAAATGTGAACACACAAACAGGAAAGCTAACAACTGCAACACAATATAACGCTATTCATTGCAAATGCAACATGGAAAATCCTCCCCACCACAACCGTGACCTTGAAGAAAGCAGCGCCCCTTTGTTGCTATTTGTATGGCTGGAGGAGAGTCTCCGGAGAGGGAGTTAAGAGCAGCTGAGTTGTTTAATAAGACAGAGAGTGAGAGACTGATCCAGCAAAACAATCTTTCATCACAACAGTCCTTTTTGTCTCGGTAATCTTCCCTCCTTTCAACAAACAACCGCCCCTCCCCCACTATGCTTACCGCAAGAGCCCATGGCAAGCAGCAAATGCTGCCGACAGCAGCAATAACGAAGCTCCCACTCTCATAGCAACAACTTGGGAGATCTGCACAGCTCCTGTGTTCCAACGCGAATAAGAAGGAACGGCCTCAGCCCGCCTTTAAAACTGTGCGTCAACCCCTGCTGCAAATAGCAACCACATGCACATGAGACATCTGCTGCCTATTAAGTCCCTCTTTCCACTTCCTCATCCCAACTTGCTATAGCTTTCTTTAAACAAGTATAATTTCTTTTGTAACAATAATTTTCTCATGCAAGTCAGGAACCACCTGTGCCCACACCCAGAGAGTCAGCTTGTTGCTGCCTGACCGACATTCCAACAGTTCTTGCTTCACATGTCCAGCATTTTATCGCATTTGGAACCGCAGCGTGTGTTCCATGGTGAATTTAAAGCAAAAAAAGGGGAGTTAAGTAAATTCACTGCTGAAACTGCTGCACTTATAGCATCTTAAAGTACAAACATTCCCCTGTGTGTTGGGTTAAGGAAAGATTGTGATTTTATTGAAATGTTGAGAAAAGCCTTTCGATTTAAACTGTCCAACGGTTTGGGGCAGGATTTTCACCCTCATAAATGGGCAAGTAGAGAGGGGTGAAAATTTGCCAGCTGGCATTCTAGTTTGCTGACACCATCCCCAGTCCCGCGCCCAGTGTCCTGAAGGCAGGCTGCCGGTTGGAAGGACTGCCTGCCCACAGTTAGCCAATTAAGGCGGCACAGTGGTTAGCACTGCTGTATCACAGCGCCAGGACCCGGGTTTGATTCCGGCCTTGGGTGACAGTCTGCGTGGGTTTCCCCCGGGTGCTCCGGTTTCCTCCCACAGTCCAAAGATGTGCAAGTTAGGGAGAATGGCCATAGTAAATTGCTCCTTAGTGTCCAAAGGTTGGGTAAGGTTATAACCATAGGGCGGGGGATTGGTCCCGAGTAGGACAGCCTACCTCTTCACTGTAGGGATGTTATGTTAAGTGGGTAAGTGGTCCATCAGGCTAATTGTTAGAGGCCAGCTGAGGATTAAGCCCATTCCCAGAAAGTAGCTTCCCAGTAACAAATTGAGCGAGGACAGCTTTGGAGCCAGGCTTTATGGTCCTCTTCATTCATCATATCACAGCCATACTGAAAGGATTTCTTCTCCACTATGGTAGCCTGGCAGCTGAGCTTGTTTTTTGATCTAAAACTTTTAACGGTTGCAGAGGTGGCCCCTCAAAATGGATATTCCCTCTCTCTTTCTCTCTCTTTTACCTGAGCCACAGGCTACTGCTCCTTCCAAGCTGGCGGTCTTCTGCTGGCTCTCCAACTTCAAGACCTGCACATCAGGTTACCATTTATTTCCCACGCAATACAGGGTCGTGACCCCCATTTGACTAGACCATTGGGGTCCCCACCCAAAAAGCTAAAATTTTGCTCAAAGTATCCATATGTGTCGCATGGCAAGGAATATTCTACATTTGAAATGTGCAGGAAAACATCTCAAAGTATTTTACATTAAAGTGGAAAATTAATAGTTGCTTAGGGACAGAAAGCAATTAGCAGTGAATGGTTGTTTTTCACATTAGAGGTAAAAATTAATGTTGTCCACTCGTGTCTGTTTTTTGGACAAATCGCTCTTTTCCATAAACCGTGCATCATTAAACTGGACATAGGTTAGAATTTTAGAATGCAGAAATGTTGCGAACAGTGGGAGGATAGTAACATGTTTCAGGAGGAAATGGACCAACTGTTTAAATGGGCAGAACACCTGGCAGGTTCATACATCCTGCAAAAATGTGTGAAATGGTTCATTTTTGAAGAAGTAATGACAAGAGACAAAATAAACTAAGTGGTACATCTTTAATGACAGCCAGAAACAAAGTAATCTGGGGGTGTATGAACACCAATCTTTGAAGGTGGCAGGGTCAGTTGAGAAGGCTGTCAATAAAATTAAGGGGATCCTTGTTTCCCAGGCAAGACCACAACAGTGACTAGGATACTGGACCGAAACTCCAATATTTTAGTTTATTTTGTAAGACTGGACGTAAAAAATGATTCACTCCAGGAGTGCTTGCATAAAACAATAGGGCTTCGGTATTTCTAAAACAAAACTTTATTATAAATTCAAGATTTAACTTTTTATCTACACACCCGAAAAAGAACATTTCACAATTACCCCTTAACGCTACTACTTAATTAAACAACAAGAAAAGAAACATACAGCTCTCAATCCAGCTTACAAAGCAGCAGGGCATATAGTAATACTTGCTCTGCAGGACCGATTTTGGCTCTTGTTAGAACCCCTTCAAACTCTTGAACATCTTCAAATAGCTGTTTCAACTGTGTTGTTTCAGCCTCTTTCTTGTCCTCAGACTTTTTAAATATTATTACTCTTTTAAACTCTCCTACTATGAAAGAAAACTGTCTTTGCCTGTCTAAAAAATAAGGGTTACCAGATCAGACATCACTTCCAAAAGACTTTCTACAAAACTCTTGTCTCTCTACAGCTTTCGCAAAAAAAACTGCCTCTCTCCACAGCTTCTCAAAATGGCTCTCTGCTTTCCTCTGCCCCACCCAGCAATGACCTAATCTCCCAAGCTAAAAAGCAAATTGACATTTCAGGGAATGAAAGCACATTAACTCCCCAGAGACTTCCCAGGCAAACCACTATGCATGAGCCCAGACTGAAAAACACATTCCTTTGTCAATTTCACCTGCTGGCTGCTAAAGCCACCAAGGCCCTGCAAAACAGATTTTTTTTTTTTTCAAAAGCATGACCGTTGCAGTCAAACACATTCTAACCCCAGGCTTTTAACCCTTAAATTGCCCAATACATTTATCAGCAATTTTCCTAAAATCTTCCAGTCATCACACTTGGCTTAATATACAAGGCCGAGGCCTCGTTTTTGACTAGGATAGGTTCTGTGTCTGGGTGGTGAAAGAAGAAGACTTTTGGTCTGGAAACCCTGAAGTCTGCGTTTCCCCCACACTCTACAGTTTTAATATCACAACACGTGCCTTTTTTTTCTTATGAGTTTCCCATCTGGAAGCCAGCCTGATTAATAGGCTCCCTTTGGATGGTGAATGATCTGGTGTAGGTTACGGCCTCGGAGCAGGTATGGTGCCTGCAGCTTGTTTAATTGTAGTGTGGGGCAGGGGTGTATAGCCTATATCTCAGGGACCCCAATCCTGGGAAAGCCTTTCAGTGATCCCAGGGTGTTTCTGATGCCACAGTCGTAGGTGGGGGCTTTAAATCCCAGTGGTCTCCAACAATAGTGGGTAGAACAAAGGTTGGTGAGCTAGGTAGAAGCACTGCTGCTCCTCTATGGCCCACAAACCGTGCTATCAGGGCTCTTTCACAAAGCAATCCTCAACTCTCTGACGGGTTTCCTGAGGTGTAGGAAACATAAGAACATAAGAACTAGGAGCAGGTGTAGGCCAACTGGCCCCTCGAGCCTGCTCCGCCATTCAATGAGATCATGGCTGATCTTTTGTGGACTCAGCTCCACTTTCCAGCCCGAACACCATAACCCTTAATCTCTTTATTCTTCAAAAAGCTATGTATCTTTATCTTAAAAACATTTAATGAAGAAACCTGGCAGAAAAAGAATTAAACCTGGAAAATATATTAAACCTGAGTCATATAGCTGCATAATAATAACTAAACGGCTGATCCACTTCGTCTAGTGAACTGATTGCCTGGCCACCACCCAACCCCACCCCCAACTTACCTCCCTTGAACCAATAGTGGGCCAGTAGGAGGCAGGTTGGGGATCAAGATTGAGATTTTTAAAACATTTTTACATCTCAACCAATCCAAACCCACCCATTTTTGAGTGGATTAGAACTCCCCCATAGAACAGAAAAACAAGGACGTTTTGCTAAACCTTTATAAATCATTACATCGGTCTTGCCTAGAGTCTCATATCCAAATTTAGTACTTTAGGCTGAATACCAAGGCCCCAGAAAGGGACAAAGCAGGATTCCTGGAATGATACAAGGGATGCTGGACCTCAGTTACTTGGAGAAACTAGAGATGTGATATTAAACTTTTATTGGACCCTGGGAGGGCCGCAAATAGAGTTAGTCCATTGCTCATCTCCATTCCATAAAAAGGATATTGTGTTACTGGAGAAAATACAAAAAAAAGATTTACAGAATAGTGTCGGAGGTGAAAGTTTACAGATGTAGGCAAAGATAGAATTCTTCTCTTTAGAAAAGGGAAGACTAAAATGTGAGCAGAGAAAAAGAAAATCAATATCCAAGATAGGGGCTCGGGATACAAGATAATCACTAATAAATCCAAAATAGGAAACTAAGAAATTTCTTTACTCAAAGAGTCGTTAAAATGTAAAACTTGCAAACAAAAAAAAATGTAAAACTTGCTACTACAGGATGTGGCTCTGGCAGATAATTTGAATGGATACAGGAAAGAAAAGGAAATAGAAAGCCATTCTGAAAGGCTGAGGTGGGTACATGGGACAAGAGGAAACTTGTATGAAATATGAATATAAGCATATACTGATTGAGCTGCCTATGCACATTCTCTCCGTGTTTGCGTGGGTTTTGCCCCCATAAACCAAAGATGTGCAAGGTAGGTGAATTGGCCACGCTAAATTGCCCCTTAATTGGAAAAAAATAATTGGGTACTCTAAATTTATTTTTTTAAAACTGATTGAGCTGCCTAGAATTTTCTATGCTGTACCTTCACTGCAATTCAATAAAGCGTGGGGTTATTTGTTCGAATGGAAAATATTAAGGGAAAGTTTAATAGAGATATTTAAAATAATTAATGATTTTGATAGAGGAAATAAGGAGACAACAGTTTCCAGTGTAGAAGGTTTGGTAACCAGATAACACAAATTTAAGGTAGTTGACAAAAGACCCGGGGGTGAGGCAAGGAAATATTTCTTTTACGCAGCAAGTTGTTATAATCCAAAAGGATGGTGGAAGCAGATTCAATAATAACTTTCAATCGGAAATTGGATGAATTCTTGAAGGGGGAAATCAAAATCATGAGGTAATTCGAGAAGTGCTGTTTGTCAGGCAAGAAATAGAAGTACTGATCCCAAATTCAAAGTTTACAGCCTTGCAGACTAGTGGACTTGAAAGAATGGCCTTCTCCATGACAGTGTCTATCATCTTCACCATCAAAGAGATATGGCCAGACTGTCAATATCCTCTAAGATTCTGAATGAAATAGCACCACATGCATTTCCAATGATTAAATCCAAAGGCTATGTACAGAAACGCTATAGAATCTGCACCGCAACCTTCTGGATGAATCTAAAATCTGCACCAAGTACCAACAATGCCTGTAAAAATTTATCCCACATAATGGGTGGCTCCTGGAATACTGCTTCTTCTACATGGAGAATCAAATGTCTCATTCTTTGTCTTATTGTCTGGATTTAATAATTGGAAATGCTTGAGATGCTATTTCAGTCAGAATCTTAGAGGATATTGACAGTCTTTTTGATGGTGAAGATGACAGACACTGTCATGGAGAAGGCCATTCTTGTCAAGTCCACTCGTCTGCAAGACTCTAAACTTTGAATTTAGGATCATTAGTTCTATTTCTTGCCTGCCAAACACTAATCATTACTTCTCGATTTACTTTATGATTTTGATTTGGGAATTTCCTGCATTTTGAATTTCATTCCTTCTCCTCGGTTCTCAGTTTCTTAATGCAAAATAAGATATAACTTCTGTTGCTACATGAACTTAGTAGACCCTACTTGTGAAGTCCCTGATACACCAATCCATTTAAATTGTCCTTTATCCAGTTAAACTTCCAAAAGACGAGGAGACCAGACTTGTATCCAAAGCTCAACCTACATGATTGCTTGTGCACTTTCAGACAGTGGTTACTAGTTATCAGTTTAGAAAGATGATGTTTTCCCAGCGCACTGGAGCTAATTTATAATTTAGCATTCCAATTGTTGTTCTAGTTAAGATCAAGTAACACAGATTGAGTTTATGTATATCCACCATTAGCTTCACCAAAACAGCATCTTGCAGGCTGCCTCACCATTGAAATGCATTTAATGGTGTGAAGTTACTGCATTTGCAAAGTTTTGTCATTACATGTGTAAGTATACATTCATCAACATGACAGTTATTAAGTCCTGTCAATCAACCTCTCTGGCACTGAATATTAAAAACGTGGAATCGGGCAGCACGGTGGCACAGTGGTTAGCAATGCTGCCTCACGGTGCCGAGGTCCCAGGTTCGATCCCGGCTCTGGGTCACTGTCCGTGTGGAGTTTGCACATTCTCCCCATGTTTGCGTGGGTTTCGCCCCCACAACCCAAAGATGTGCAAGATAGGTGGATTGGCCATGCTAAATTGCCCCTTAATTGGAAAAAATGAATTGGATACTCTAAATTTATTTTTAAAAAGCGTGGAATCAAATTCATCCTTCAGATTATAAATGTTTTTGGCAATTTAAAAAACATAAAATTGAACATTAAAAAGCTTTTTTTTAGTTTTCCTCTCTGCTTATTTTTCCTCTCTCATAGAATCCCTACAGTACAGAATGAGGCCATTTGTTCCATCGGGTCTGCACTGACGCTTCAAATATGCATTCCACCCATGTCCACCTGCCACACCCCCACCCTATCCCTGCAACCCCATAACTTAACCTGTACATCCCTGGACACTAAGGGGCAATTTAGCATGGCCAATCCACCTACCCCATACATCTTTGGACTGTGGGAGGAAACCGGAACACCCGGAGGAAACCCATGCAGACACTGGGAGAATATACAAACTCTACACAGAGAGTGACCCAAGGCCGGAATTGAACCCGGGTCCCTGGCGCTGTGAGGCAGCAGTGCTTACCACTGTGCCACCGTGCCCCCTTAATTCAATATTTCCTTTCAGCTGTATTTTCTTGTTCTATACTTTACTTAACATTGAATTCACCTACCGTGCGTTGCACTTTCTTCTTTATTATTCCTCTATTTATTTATCAATCCTTTTAGCTTATTGGTTAAGAAGATATACAACTACTTGTGCTGTTCACTCAAATGTCAGGTGCCTGGTCTCCCTCACCATGGCATTGTTAGCTGCAACATACAGCAAATCACAACGCAAAAAAGTTTTGAAAACCTAAATTTGAAAGGGCCTGTTTAACTAATAGCAAACAATGTTAGATGCCCTCTGATAACAAGATCTGTGCCATTATCTACAATACGATGTTTGGTTTGAAGTTGTAGAAGATTTTCAAAGTTACGATTCCAGGCCCCACATGTGGTTATTTAGGTCTTCAACCCCACCCAACACAGGTCTTTAAAATCCATCTCCTCAGTGCTTTGAGGCACAGCAGATTCTAGCACTCAAAAGAAGCACACAGAGCTTTATTATTTCTGTATTAAATGCTCAGCCCCAGAGCTGATCGGTGGCATCATGTGACTGACTGTAATCTCTAATTACCTCTGTTAATGCCTAAATATTCCAGAGGTTTGCAAGCTGTTTTGCCTCCCTCTGCTATTTATTTGTTTCAAACTCCCCTTCTCTCAAAATATTGCCATTCCAATGAAACTGGAGAGGTTGCAATCCTCTGCCTTCAGTTACTTGTTCAATTCTAATTCAGACCTGTCTACAACCATCCTTCTCCAAGCAACCTGCATTTGGGCTCTGCAAATGTTATCCCGCAACATGATCGGGACCGTATGCGGTGGACAAATAACTGTGAGTCTTTATTCAGTCACACAATGTTACAGTTAATCAATCACTCCTTCAACACAAGTTATTCTACAGAGTACTAAAAGTTTATAGTACTCTTATAGTACCTTAACTTAACTTTTGAGTGACTAGCAAGTACCCAGACAGATATTATGTGTGTCATAATATACACCAATATATCATGGTGCAGACACACACTGATGGACACACAGTGGGACCAATCAACATGCACAACACTGCAGCCAATCACCAGTGAGAGCACATGCACTATAAAGACAGGGGACATCAGAGTTCCTGTGCATTCGAGTAGCAGCTAGCTAGGAGCACAGAGCTCACAGCCTGCAACACAGACATTCACCATGTGCTGAGTGCATCAACTGGTTAGGACAAGGCAAAGGTCTTTAGTTAAAGCTGGTATCGTATTTACCCACAGTTCAAGTATGTTTAAATAGTTAACCTTTTAATAAAATAGTGTTGCACTACTTCAAGTGTTGGTGACCTGTATGTGATCCAGAACACCCAACACATCATGATACCAGGAGTGGTCGCATACTAGCACTTCTTAGACCTAACTGCAAGTGATCTGCCTTCCGCCAGCATTCCGTCATTCTGCAACATGGACAACATCAGCCCGCCGCCGCCTCTCCGCATCGGCGGCAACCTCGGGGCCATCTGGAAGATTTTCAAACAGCGCGTCCAGCTCTACCTCGAAGCCACGGACAGGGAGGGCGCCTCGGACACCAGAAAGATTGCTCTTCTCCTCTCCACGGCCGGGGACCATGCCATCCATATTTTCAACTCTCTCACCTTTGCAGATGACGAAGACAGGACGAAGTTCAAGACGGTTCTCCTCAAATTTGACACTCACTGCAGCATAGAGGTGAATGAAAGTTTTGAATGCTACGTGTTCCAGCAGCGTTTGCAGGGTCAGGACCCTTTCCAATCCTTTTTAACACACCTCCGCATCCTTGCGCAATCTTGCAGCTACGGGCCCACCTCCAACTCCATGATACGCAACCAGATCGTTTTCGGTGTTCAGTCGGACCCCCTACGTCAGCAGCTCCTCAAAGTAAAGCAACTCACCCTAGCGACCGCCATCGAGACCTATGTCCTACATGAAAGTGCCACCAGTCGGTTCTCCCATATACAAGCGGCTGAAACGGCACGGCAAGGTCCCCAAGAGGCGGAACAGGTCCAAGTGATTGAACACCTCCAGGGCCTCAGCCTGGATGAGGGCGGCCATTTCGCGCGCTTTTCGCAGACTCCCACGCTTGTACGCACCAAACAAGGGGACGGCAACGTGGAGGAACATAATGCGCAGGCGGCACCACGCAAGACCGCACCGCGCATGCGCGGTGGCGCAATGAACGTGCTGACGTCACGACGTGCGGCAACTGTGGCTCCGCCCATTTAAAGCGGCAATACCCCTCGAAATCTTGACAATGCCTACGATGTGGAAGACTTGGCCACTATGCTGCCTGCCGTCGAGCAGCTCAGCCTTCCAATTCATATCGCTTCAGCCAGACTCGCAGGAATGTTCGGGCAATTCAACCCACGGTCACCGAGTCCGATTCCAACATCCCACACATCAGTGACACCGAGGACCCAAAGGCGCCTTTTCGAGTCGGTGTCGTAATGAAAAACAGGCTGTCCCCGAATCAAAGACACCAGCCGCTGTCGGTATACAGCATTGATCCAGACGATGAGTGGTGTGCAACCCTGACGGTCAACAGGTCCCAAATACAATTCCACCTGGACACTGGTGCCTCCGCCAATCTCATGGCGTTGTCTGCTTTCCAAAGCCTTTGTGTCAAACCAACCATTCTCCCATCGGCCTGCCAGCGTTTGGACTACAATGGCAACATCATTCCTGCTACCGGCTCATGCCAACTCAAAGTGACGCACAAGTCACGAAAAGCCATCCTTCCTTTCGTGGGCTCCTCGAAGGACTCTCTGCTTGGCGCACAGGCGTGCAAATTGCTAAACCTCGTTCAAAGAGTTCACTCTCTCTCTCCTGATGACACGTCTGCCTTCCAGGATGCTGACTTCAGGGTGAAACTCAACGCCATCATCGACTAGCACCGCGACGTCTTCGAAGGCATGGGCATGCTCCCATGTACTTACAAGATCATACTCAAACAGAATGCCACGCCTATGGTGCATGCACCTCGCAGAGACCCAGCACCCCTCAAGGACCGCCTCAAGCAGCAGCTGCAGGACCTCCAAGACCAAGGAGTGATCTCCAGAGTTACGGAACCAACCGACTGGGTCAGTTCCATGGTGTGCGTAAAGAAGCCGTCCGGCGGGCTCAGAATCTGCATTGATCCAAAGGATCTGAATCGCAACATAATGAGGGAGCATTACCCAATCCCCAAGCTCGAAGAGATCACATGCGAGATGGCTCGGGCCAAGCTCTTCACCAGACTTCACACCTCGAAAGGATTCTGGCAAATTCAACTAGACAGATCCAGCAGGAAACTGTGTACTTTTAACACCCCTTTTGGCAGATATTGTTACAACAGGATGCCGTTTGGGATCATATCGGCGTCAGAGGTATTCCACAGGATCATGGAACAAATGATGGAAGGCATTGAAGGTGTTCGCATCTATGTTGACGACATAATCATTTGGTCGCCTCCAGTCGCCTCCAGCGCGTGTTCAAACGCATACGGGAGCAGGGCCTACGCATCAACAGAGCTAAATGCTTCTTTGGCCAGACGGAACTCAAGTTCCTAGAGGACCACATCTCCCAGTTGGGTGTGCGGCCGGATGTGGACAAGGTAGCTGCTATCACAGCCATGAAAAAGCCAGAGGACAAGAAGGCGGTCCTCCGATTTCTGGGCATGGTCAACTTCCTAGGGAAGTTCATTCCTAACCTCGCCTCTCATACCACGGCTCTCAGGAACCTGGTCAGGAAGACGACAGACTTCCAATGGCTTCCTACCCACGAGAGCGAATGGACAGAACTTAAAACCAAACTTACCACGGCCCCGGTATTGACATTTTTTGATCCAGCGAAAGAGACAAATATTTCGACCGATGCCAGCCAATCCGGCATTGGGGCAGTGCTCCTGCAACGTGATGAGGCCGCATCATGGGCCCCCGTTGCATATGCGTCACGCGCCATGACCCCCACGGAACAGCGCTACGTGCAGATAGAAAAGGAGTACCTGGGCCTGATGACTGGTGTCGTCAAATTTCATGATTATGTGTACGGCCTTCCCCAATTCACCATCGAGACCGACCATCGCCCGCTTGTCAATATAATACAAAAAGACTTGAACGACATGACGCCTCGCCTCCAGCGCATTCTGCTCAAACTCCGGCGATACGACTTTCAGCTCGTATACACCCCGGGCAAAGACCTGATCATAGCCGACGCTCTGTCCAGGGCAGTCTACACCCCACGTGACCCAGCGGGATTCGTCTGCCAGGTTGACCCCCATGTGGCCTTCGTGGCCTCCAATCTACCGGCCACGGATGAACACCTCGTCCAAATTCGCAGCGAGACTGCGGCTGACCCCCAGCTACAGCGTGTCATGCGCCACCTAACAGACGGGTGGCTCAAGGGCCAATGCCCGCAGTTCTACAACATCAGAGACGATCTGGCGGTAGTCGATGGTATTCTCCTGAAGCTGGACCGCATTGTTATCCCGCACAGCATGTGCCAGCTCGTCTTGGAACAGCTACACGAGGGCCATCTTGGCGTGGAGAAGTGCCGCCGGGCTCGAGAGGCAGTGTACTGGCCCAGCATCAATGACGACATCGCCAACACAGTGCTCAACTGCCCCACCTGTAAGCGGTTCCAGCCGGCCCAACCACGTGAGACCCTACAGCCCCATGAGTTGGTCACGTCCCCTTGGTCCAAGTTCGGCATCGACCTGTTCCACGCGCTGGGCAGGGACTATGTTCTGATTGTAGACTATTTTTCAAACTACCCGGAGGTGGTACGTTTGCACGACATCACATCGTCTGCAGTCATCCGTGCCTGTAAGGACACCTTTGCTCGTCACGGCATCCAACTCACGGTTATGTCGGACAATGGCCCCTGCTTCGCAAGCCAGGAACGGTCCAACTTTGCCAGGAGGTACAACTTTGTGCGTGTGACATCCAGTCCCCTGTGCCCCCAATCCAATGGCAAAGCAGAGAAGGGCGTCCACATAGTCAAACGGCTCCTCTGCAAGGCTGCCGATGCGGGATCCGATGTCTACCTCGCCCTGCTGGCCTATCGCTCGGCCCTACTGTCCACTGGCCTGTCGCCAGCCCAGCTGCTCATGGGTCGCACCCTGAGGACGACGGTGCCGTCCATTCACATCCCAGACCTCGACCACGTTCCGGTCCTTTGCTAGATGCAGCTGTCTCGTGCACAGCACAAGGCGGCTCATGACTCCCGTGCAGCTGATCTCCCTGCTCTGGCTCCAGATGACAACATCCGCATCCACCTTCCGGATGGTGGCTGGTCTGCAACTGCTGTGGTTCTTCGGCAGGTGGCTCCCCGCTTGTTCCTGGTTCATCTACCGGATGGTTCCATTCTGCACCGTAATCGGCGTGCCCTTCGTCTCGTTCCACGCTCGCTACGTGATCCTCCACCAGTGCCACGCCCTCCTGTTGTCCCTGACCTGGACTGTACAGAGATTCCAGTTACTCTGCATCCTCCTCACTCTGACGCAGTCCAGCCCGCTCCTCAGCCAGCGGCTCCTGACCCACCCTTGAGGCGGTCAACCAGAATTCGTCGCCCACCTCAGAGACTTAATTTATGAACTTTGCACTAGTGGACTCTCTGGTCTGTTCTGTTCTTCCGTTTAATCGTTCAAGTGGTTTGTATATAGTGTTCATCTCGTTATTTGTGTGACACACTTTTTTTCTGCACCAGGCACCTTCCATTTAAATAGCTTAGTTTTATGTACATAGTCCTGTAAATATTTCACACACACATAGTCAGGAACATTCACCACACACTATTTATTGTCACGCAGGCACATTTTTTTATATAAAAGGGGGGATGTCATAATATACACCAGTATATCATGGTGCAGACACACACTGATGGACACACAGTGGGGACCAATCAACATACACAACACCGCCGCCAATCACCAGTGAGAGCACACGCACTATAAGACAGGGGACATCAGAGTTCCCGCGCATTCGAGTAGCAGCTAGCTAGGAGCACAGAGCTCACAGCCTGCAACACAGACATTCACCATGTGCTGAGTGCATCAACTGGTTAGGACAAGGCAAAGTCTTTAGTTAAAGCTGGTATCGTATTTACCCACAGTTCAAGTATGTTTAAATAGTTAATCTTTTAATAAAATAGTGTTGCACTACTTCAAGTGTTGGTGACCTGTATGTGATCCAGAACACCCAACACATCAGTGTGCTGACTCTGTGTGCTGACTCCTGTAGGCCTCAATGCGTGGTCCTCGGTCTGGTCTGATGCTCTGGATCTGATCTTCCTTCTGCTGGTGGTGTGATGGTCCTCCTCGTGGTGGTCGGTGAAGATCACCGTTGTTTCTTGCTGCTGCAAAGAGAGATTCTAAGCTGGTGTAACACCTTTTAACCTTCCTGGATTTCACGCCCTTTTGGGCGGCCTCTGGGTCATTGTCAATCAATTGATCTGGGTTCGGTCACCCTGATCGATTAGGTCCAATCAGGTGCTGCCACATAGATTTTGTGGTGGACCCTCAATGGCCATGCCTGCAGGTGTTAGGGACATGTAGGCTTTCCAAATAAGGAGATTAGGTGCCGCTGTGTCTGGTAAAAAAGTGTGATTGACAGTGTAGTACTATTGTCCCTGGGATGGCCTGGAGATGGCCTTTTTCCTGTGTATTGCGACGTCTAAGCTGCAGCTTACTCATCAATGTTTATTTAAACTTCAGCCTGCTTATAGTTGGCCAATTCTCCCAACGTCCTTTGCAGGATGCCATCTTAGGTAGCCGTTCGACCACAGGGGAGATACATGTGGCATTGCCACCTACCTGTCATTGAAGTAAACACTCCAAGATTTCAATATGCTCTGTGAAAGTGCCTAAAATATAAACTGGACCCCAAAGCCTTCCCAACCTGTTAGTTTCACTGAAGTAGCAATCTCCCCTATGCACTTGGCTTGATGACTCTGGTGTATTGCTGACAGCCAGGAAACAGATCTGCTGTCTGTTAAAGCCAGAAGCCTTGGTTAAAACAGAACTTAATGACCTATTTCAATATTTTAGCCTTATCTGACAGCTGCATAGGGTTCCTTGCTTGCCTTCAAACCAGCTCAGGTGCCACCTGGAAATGGGCAGGTGATGTTGGATCCTGACACTTTAAGTTGATTTAACTCCCCACAAGCACCTACACCTTCCTCTCCTTACCTGAAGAAACACCCCCAATAGTTTTCTATAAAAGTGCTGGCAGGCTGGCTCTGATGGCCCCCCAGGCCCAAAGCCAACCGTCAAAACTATAGAGCTGGCCTATTCTAACAGGTGCTTGAGCATCAGTATCTGTGAAAAATTAACTAAAAATGCATAATCACCTTTTTGTTAACCTATTTAAATAAAGAACTTAGATCAGCAGGAATATATCCACCTGCGGTCCCAACCCTACCTCTCTGCTGTGCTCTGTCCTGATATGAACTTGGCAAAATTGATAACTCTAGTTACCTGAGAGGGCGGCACGGTGGCAAAGTTGGCAGCACAGTGGCACAGTGGTTAGCACCAGAGACCCGGGTTCAATGCCGGCCTTGGGTGACTGTCTGTGTGGAGTTTGCACATTCTCCCCGTGTCTGTGTGGGTTTCCTCCGGGTGCTCCGCTTTCTTCCCATAGTCCAACGGTGTGCATGTTAGTTGGATCGGCCATGTCAAATTACCCCTTAGTGTCCAAAGATGTGTAGGTTAAGTGGGATTATTGGGTTACAGGGAAAGGGTGGGGGAGTCGGCCCAGGTAAGGTGCTCTTTCAGAGGGTTGGTGCAGACTTAATAGGCTGAATGGCCTCCTTCTGCACTGTAGGAATTATTATTATTATATGAATTCTTTGTCCATCAGGTTCCCTCTATGTCGACAAGTATTTGGCTTTTATTTTGCAGCCAAAGCTGAGATTGGAAACTTTGTAGATGATTGGAAATAATGACACGGGTCTAACTGTTTCATGGCATGACCTGATGGAGCACTAATTTCTTGCAATGCTGTGAAAGAAGCTGCACTGAATATTATGGTATCATGAGTAATGGCACCAGCCAGGGAGGTAATAATCTATGCAGATCAGGTTATAATTTCCCAATTTGTGCTGAGTTAACTAATCTCAATCTGGGCAGCAGCAGGTTCACTACTGGACCCCTAGATTAGCAAGGACAAGAAAAAAGCTAAAATCTGACTTGGAACGTTGACATGTACGGATATCAGTTGAGAACATGGGGCGAAATTCTCCATTATCGGCGGAAAGTCCGCCGATCGGCGCAAAAAATAGTGCAAATCCCACTTGCGTCACGTCATAAAAATGGGCCGATAGTCTGCGGCCCGAAATGGGCTAGCAGCGACGTAACGGGATCCGCGCTTGCGCAGTGGTTCACGCCGTGCAGCGTCATACGCGCTGCACGGTGTGACGGCTCATAAGGCCGCGACCGGAACAGCCGACCGCAACACCCGACTTGATGGCTGGCCGTCGCTCAGCCCCGAGGTTCGAGTCACGCGATGTGGAGGCGCTCCTGGATGCGGTGGAGCAGAGGAGGGACGCCATGTATCCCGGGCACGGCCGCAGAGTTGCTTCACGCCACAGCCGGCGTCTGTGGAGGGAAGTGGCAGAGGCCGTCACCGCTGTGGCCCTGACACCACGGACAGGCACCCAGTGCCACAAGAAGGTGAACAACCTCGTCAGAGCAGGCAGGGTGAGCCTCCCCCATATCCCCCCTCCCCATATCCCCCCTCCCCCATATCCCCCCATATCCCCCCTCCCCCATATCCCCCCTCCCCCATATCCCCCCCTCCCCCATATCCCCCCTCCCCCATATCCCCCCCTCCCCCATATCCCCCCTCCCCCATATCCCCCCTCCCCCATATCCCCCCATATCCCCCCTCCCCCATATCCCCCCTCCCCCATATCCCCCCTCCCCCATATCCCCCCTCCCCCATATCCCCCCATCCCCCATATCCCCAAGTGAATCCAGCCCTAACCTTAACCTCTGCAATGCACGCGCAACCGATGGCGTGCATTCATATACCTGCCTAACACTGTTGCCTTTTACCCCTGACACCACCCCCCCCCCCCCACAGGAGAAGCGCGCACACAACAATAGGGAGCATGTGAGGACTGGAGGAGGGCCCGCTGATGAGAGGCCACTGACCGTACACGAGGAAAGGGCCCTGGAACTGGCTGGCGGACCTGAGGACCGGGAGGTTGCTGATGCAGAGGTCGGGGGCCCACGAGCAAGTGAGCCATCAACAGCCCGTCCCCATATCCCCCCTCCCCTATATCCCCCTCCCCCGTATCACCTGATCACTGCCTGATGTCTAACCATGCATGCTTCATTGTGTATCGCAGGACCAAACGTCCAGGCACCCATCCCCGCAGATGCACACCGCCCGCAGGATGCCCCTCGGAGACCACAGGAGACGGAGAGACCCGCACCCTCCAGCATGCGACGCCCGCAGGATGCCCCTCGCACACCACGGGAGACGGAGAGACCCGGACCCTTCAGCATGCGACGCCCGCAGGATGCCCCTCGGAGACCACAGGAGACGGAGAGACCCGGACCCTCCAGCATGCGACGCCCGCAGGATGCCCCTCGCACACCACGGGAGACGGAGAGACCCGGACCCTCCAGCATGCGACGCCCGCAGGATGCCCCTCGCACACCACGGGAGACGGAGAGACCCGGACCCTCCAGCATGCGACGCCCGCAGGATGCCCCTCGCACACCACGGGAGACGGAGAGACCTGGAGCAACAGGGAGACGACACACCCGTCACGTGCGGGAGCGACCACCCAGCGATGAGGGGGGCAGCCACAGGCCCCCGTCACATCCGAGCCAGGACACCACTACCCAGGACACCCCTACCCGGGACACCACTACCCAGGACACCCCTACCCGGGACACCACTACCCAGGACACCCCTACCCGGGACAGCACTACCCAGGACACCCCTACCCGGGACAGCACTACCCGGGACAGCACTACCCGGGACAGCACTACCAAGGACACCCCTACCCGGGAAGACGAAATACCGGACAGTGACTCAGAGTGGATGGGTGGAGACGAACCCCCACCCCAAAGTGCCATGGAGTCAGAGTGGGACGAAGAGCACGACACAACGCCACTGCTGTCACCAACACCCTCCACCATCGCAGAAACACTCACCACGGTTGGGCACTTTAGTGATGAGGCGTCTGGTACACTCACTGGTGCGCACAACACAGCCGTCCCGGTACAGCAGGTGGAGGTAGGAGCAGCAGAGGGACCGGGCGGTCGGAGGGCAGCCCAGGCCAAGCGAACATCTGCCGCCCAGATGGATCCCGGGTTCCTGCAGTTACCACACCCACACATAGATCCGATGCAACCACCGACACGGAGACAAGTGAATAGGGTGACGGGTGGCTTGCGGCGGCTGCGGTCGCAGGTGGAGGAGTCCACCCGCGTCCAGGAGCTGGGAGTGGTCCCGGTCATGCGTGCCACCCAGGCTGACACCGCACGGGTGGCGTCCGCGGTGGAGGCAATGGGTGCGACGGTGTCAGACATGGGGAACGGTTTGCGAGGCCTGGGGCCTTCCGTGCAGGCGGTGTCTGTGGCCCAGGAAATGGCTGCCCTCTCACAGGAGGCCATGAGCCAGTGCCAGCGCCAGATGGCAGAGGCGCTCAACGCCATAGCCCAGTCTCAGCAGGCCATGGCCCAGTCTCAGCAGGCCATAGCCCAGTCTCTGCAGGCCATGGCCCAGTCTCTGCAGGCCATGGCCCAGTCTCAGCAGGCCATGGCCCAGTCTCAGCAGACCATCGCTGAGGGCATCGGCGCCAGTGGCCATGTGCGAGCCGGCGTCGCACTGTCACAGACAGGGTTTGACAACCCCCTGGGCTCCATGGCTGCAAACCTGCAGACCCCTGTCGATACCAGCACGGGCCTCCAGGACTGGCAGCGCCAGATGTCGGGGGCGCGTCGGATGGCCAGTCCGTTCGCATCCCCCACCCATGCAGAGGCCTGGGGGCCATCGGGCACCCCGAGGGAGGAGGAGGTGGTGTGGTCCGTCCCGGCTCCCTCTGTAGGGGAGGTCCCGGTACACCGCGACACCTCGGACTCCCCCCCTTCCGTCCCAGGTGCATCGGGTGGGCAACGGGCAGGACAGGCTGGCAGCTCGCCATCCCAGTCACCCGGGCCGCAGCCTGGCCCATCTAGGCCAGGACGCCCCAGGAAACGGCCGCCAAAGGGATCCAGTGTCAGAGGGCAGGAATCACAGGAGTCCACCTCCAGTTCTGCTGTACCGTCTGGGGAACCACGTAGACGTAGTCAAAGGGCCCGTAAGGCCAAACAATTAGACACTGAGTAAGTTGGCACAGGTGCAGGGCACAGATGAGTTTTAGGGGCTAGGGCACGTGCATGAACTCCTTTGGTTATTAAAGTCAATGTTACACCTACCGAAGCTGCCTTTGTGCTCTGTCCAAAGTGTGCGGGCGTGTCATGTACGTTGAGCGCAAGTGTGTGTGTGACGGGTGGTCTTACCTCAGCCCCAGGTGAGTCTGCCCCCTTCCCCCTGGGCCGCCATCAACATCCCCCGGGCAGAGGACGGGACCGTGCGCTGCAGTGTCACAGCCGCATGCAGGGATGGTCCGGGTGGATGGTGGTACTGTGGCCATGGGTCAGACATACTCCAACGATGTAGAGCCAGGAGCTCATCGGAGGCGGGTTGTCATCATCCTCCATGGCCTGCGATAGACACGCGTCCACCCGCAACTGGGTGAGCCCGGCCCGTTGTGCCGCCGGTGGATCGGCAATTGGGGGGGGGAGGTGGTGTGCATGCGGGTGGGGTGTGTGGGGTTGGGGAGGGGGGTGAGGGTGCTGGGTGGGTGGATGGGTGGGGGGTGTGGGTGGTCGGCTGTTGCCATGGTGTGCGGTCTGTGGCCATACTACCCGATTCCCACGCCCATCTAGTCAGTGAAGCGGGCGTCTATCAGTCTGTCCCGTGCCCGCTGGGCCAGCCGGTAACGGTAGACAGCCACCTGCCTGTGTCTACCCCGTCTGCCCTGACCATTGCCCCCATCCCCCTCATCTGGGGAGGACTGCGCCTCTTCCTGCTGCTCCTCCACTCCGCCCTCCTCTGCCTGCGGCACATCGCCCCTCTGCTGGGCTATGTTGTGCAGGACGCAGCACACCACAATGATGCGGCCGACCCTATCTGACCGATACTGGAGGGCGCCCCCAGAGAGGTCCAGGCACCTGAAACGCATCTTCAGCATGCCAAAGCACCTCTCGATCACTCCCCTTGTCGCTACATGGGCATCATTGTAGCGGTTCTCCGCCTCATTGCGTGGCCTCCGTATAGGCGTCATCAGCCACGATCGCAATGGGTAGCCCCTGTCGCCCAGCAACCAGCCCCTCAGCCGGGGATGGCGTCCCTCGTACATGCCGGGGATGGATGACCGCGACAACACGAATGAGTCGTGTACACTGCCTGGGTGACGGGCGCAGACGTGCAGGATCATCATGCGGTGGTCGCAGACCACCTGTACGTTCATCGAATAGATCCCCTTCCTATTAATGAACACGGCCCTGTTCTCTGCAGGTGGCCGCACCGCGACGTGCATCCCATCGATCGCGCCCTGGACCATGGGGAACCCGGCAACGGCAGAGAAGCCCACGGCCCGGGCACCTTGGCTGGCCCGGTCCACGGGGAAGCGGATGTAGCGGTGCGCCATGGCACAAAGGGCATCTGTCACTGCCCGGATGCACCGATGCACCGATGTCTGCGATATGCCGGACAGGTCCCCACTCGGTGCCTGGAATGACCCCGTTGCATAAAAGTTCAGGGCCACCGTAACCTTGACGGACACGGGGAGAGGGTGTCCCCCGCCAGTGCCACGCGGTGACAGGTGTGCCAGCAGGTGGCAGATGTGTGCCACGGTTTCCCGGCTCATCCGGAGTCTCCTCCTGCATTCCCGTCCGTGAGGTCCTGGTATGACTGCCGGGGCCGGTACACACGGGGCGCCCTCGGGTGCCTCCGTTGCCGTGGGGCCGCGACATCCTCCTCCCCCTCCTCGTCCTGTCGGTCAGGTGTCCCTCCAGCCTGGGCGGCTGCCGCCTGCCCCTCTGCGGCAGCCTGCGCCGCCTCTCTGGCACGCTCCTTTCCTCCTCCTCCTCCTCATCCAGGGCAACATAGACATGAGCGGCTGCCACCACGGCGGCCAACATCGCTGGATGGTCTGAAAACATGACGGCCTGGTGGGGGGGGAAGGGGAACGACGACATGTCATCATTGCCCATATCCCCTCCTCCCCCCAGCCAGGTGGCATGGACCGCATGGGTCCAACTGTTGGAGGCTGGCACCTGGCCAGGTGGACCAACTCATTTGCCCTCCCATCACCCTCCCCGGCACGGACCCCCTCCCCAACCTCCACCCCAGCACGGACCCCCCCCAACCCCCAACCTCCACCCCAGCATGGACCCCCCCCCCAACCTCCACCCCGGCACGGACCCCCCCCAACCCCCAACCTCCACCCCAGCACGGACCCCCCCCCCAACCTCCACTCCAGCACGGACCCCCCCCAACCCCCAACCTCCACCCCAGCACGGACCCCCCCCCCAACCTCCACCCCAGCACGGACCCCCCCCAACCTCCACCCCAGCACGGACCCCCCCCCAACCTCCACCCCAGCACGGACCCCCCCCCAACCTCCACCCTGGCACGGACCCCCCCCAACCCCCAACCTCCACCCCAGCACGGACCCCCCGCAACCCCCAACCTCCACCCCAGCACGGACCCCCCCCAACCTCCACCCCAGCACGGACCCCCCCCCAACCTCCACCCCAGCACGGACCCACCCCCCAACCTCCACCCCAGCACGGACCCCCCCCCCAACCTCCACCCCAGCACGGACCCCCCCCCAACCTCCACCCCGGCACGGACCCCCCCCAACCCCCAATCTCCACCCCAGCACGGACCCCCCCCCCAACCTCCACCCCAGCACGGACCCCCCCCAACCCCCAACCTCCACCCCAGCACGGACCCCCCCCCAACCTCCACCCCAGCACGGACCCCCCCCCAACCTCCACCCCAGCACGGACCCCCCCCCAACCTCCACCCCGGCACGGACCCCCCCAACCCCCAACCTCCACCCCAGCACGGACCCCCCCCAACCTCCACCCCAGCACGGACCCCCCCCCAACCCCCAACCTCCACCCCAGCACGGACCCCCCCCAACCTCCACCCCAGCACGGACCCCCCCACAACCTCCACCCCGGCACGGACCCCCTCCCGGCACTCCCCCGGAGCCCAGCCTACTCTAACCACGCCCCCCCCCCCGCCGCACACACACACACACAAGCCGAGACACACCTCTCCTCACGCAATCAGTCTGCGGCCACGCCATTTCCTGCCCAGAGCCAACCCCCCAGGCCGTCACTCACCTCCTCGCTGGTCGGCGTGAGCCTGGAGCACCGGGTCACGCCGATGAAAAGGAGGTTTGATTCACGTCGACGTGAACGGTCATCACGTCGACGGGACTTCGGCCCATCCGGATGGGAGAATATCGGCAGGCCGAAAATCGGCTGCCTTGCGCAGACCCGTGACATTCTCCGCGGCAGCGGCGCCATTAACGCCCCGCCGACTTTTCTCCCTTCGGAGACTTCGGCGGGGGCGGGGGCGGGATTCACGGCGGCCAACGGCCATTCTCCGACCCGGCGGGGGGTCGGAGAATGACGCCCCAGATTAGTCTTGCCTGTGATGCGTACCGTGTCATATCGCCTTCTAAAACTATTTATCTATCCCCATATGTGACTATTTGAATGGGAGATCAAAGGGCAATGGAGACACTTCCACCCTGCTTCAACAAGGAATTAGTATTTTTATGAGTGAAGGGGGAGAACATCAGAAAGGAAAAGAAAGAATCATAATAGAACCAAATACAAACTTTAGCATAGAAACAGAGCACAGTCCGAGCAGACAAAAGAGTTAATTTCACCCTGTTAAGCACATGATTCAGCCTTTGAGCTGTACTTCGGAACAACTCAGATGACCCATGACTAAGGGATTTGTGTAATCTATTGCATAACCTAGTCATCATCAGCTAAATGTCATTCACATGAGAAAGGTCCTTAGGTTTGGTAAACCACTGGATGGGGCAAGCAGGAGAACATAAATGAGCTCATTCCTGTCATGTTTTAAGATCATTTGAACTTATTTCCTCAAAAAGGAGCTGAAAAAGGAGTTTTGTTTAAATATTGGCCAGATTTCTCCAGTCATTGGGATTCTCTTTTCCCGCTGGCAGTGCATCCCCATCCATGTGTTTCCCGATGGCGAGGGGTTGCTTCAATGGGAAACCTCATTGACAAGCGGGAAGGTAGAATCCAGCCGCCAGCGAACAGGCGCACTGCCGAGAACCATGTGACCGGGGAACTGGAAAATATATATTTTGTCCCAAACACATTTAGATGCAAACAGCACATAACACCTCAAAATAACCATGAAACGCAGTAACCTGAAGCGGTGCTGCTAATCTCCAACTCAGTTACATCCACCGGCGGGCAATCAGAGAGGCAAAGACCACAATCTCGACCCCCTTCCACTTCAGCAGCACCAGCAAGTCTGACACCCACAAATTGCCACAAAAGGGTATGGCGTCTTCTTAACCCCCGCTATCCCCCACAGAGTTTCTTTTCTTTTTAAAAAAAAATATTTTATTGAAATTTTTTTCCCTGAGCAACATTTTTCCCGCTTACAAAACAAGCGAAACGATAACAGTAACAAACCAGAAATTTTTAAACTTTTTAACAATAATAATAATAGTAGTAATAATATACAAGTAACAAAACCTCGTACTCTATTGACCTATACTCAACTGCCTCCCCCCCTCCCTCCCCCCCCTCCCCTCTGGGTTGCTGCTGCTGGTCATCCGTCTTCCCTCTAACGTTCCCCTAGGTAGTCGAGAAATGGCTGCCACCGCCTGGTGAACCCTTGAGCCGATCCTCTCAGGGCAAACTTTATCTGCTCCAGTTTAATAAACCCCGCCATATCGTTTACCCAGGCCTCCAGTCCGGGGGGTTTCGCCTCCTTCCACATGAGTAGGATCCTGGGCCGGGCTACGAGGGACGCAAAGGCCACGACATTGGCCTCTTTCGCCTCCTGCACTCCCGGCTCTTCCGCAACTCCAAATAGAGTTAACCCCCAGCCTGGTTTGACCCGGGCCTTCACCACCTGCGAAATCACTCCCGTCACTCCCTTCCAATACCCTTCCAGTGCCGGGCACGCCCAAAACATATGTGCGTGGTTTGCCGGGCTCCCGCCACACCTCCCACATTTGTCCTCCACTCCAAAGAACCTGCTCAAACTTGCCCCCGTTATGTGTGCTCTATGTAGCACCTTAAATTGAATCAGGCTAAGCCTGGCGCATGAGGAAGAGGAATTTACCCTGCTTAGGGCATCAGCCCACATACCCTCCTCTATCTCCTCCCCTAATTCTTCTTCCCACTTTCTTTTTAGTTCGCCCACCGACTCCTCCCCCTCTTCCCTCATCTCTCTATAAATCTCTGACACCTTGCCCTCTCCGACCCACACCCCTGAAAGCACCCGGTCCTGTATCCCCTGTGTCGGGAGCCGCGGAAATTCCCTCACCTGTTGTCTAGTAAACGCCCTCACCTGCATATATCTCAAGAAATTCCCCCGGGGTAACTTATACTTTTCCTCCAGTGCTCCCAAGCTCGCAAAAGTCCCACCTATGAATAAATCTCCCACCTTCCTAATTCCCAACTGGTACCAGCTCTGAAATCCTCCATCCATTCTTCCTGGGGCAAACCTATGGTTGTTCCTGATAGGGGACCCCACCAGGGCTCCCCGCACCCCTCTCTGTCGCCTCCACTGTCCCCATATGTTCAGTGTTGCCGCCACCACCGGGTTCGTGGTGTACTTTTTTCGGTGAGAACGGTAGTGGCGCCGTCACCAGCGCCTCTAGACTCGTCCCTTTACAGGACCTTTTCTCCAGCCTTTTCCACGCCGCTCCCTCACCCTCCATCATCCATCTACGTATCATTGCCACATTGGCGGCCCAATAATAATCTCCCAAATTTGGTAGTGCCAGTCCTCCTCTGTCCCTACTGCGCTGAAGGAACCCCCTCCTTACTCGCGGAACTTTCCCTGCCCACACAAAGCTCGTAATGCTCCTATCTATTTTATTAAAAAGGTCCTGGTGATTAAAATAGGGAGACATTGAAATACAAATAAGAACCTCGGGAGGACCATCATCTTAATTGCCTGCACCCTGCCCGCCAGCGATAAAGGCTGCATGTCCCACCTCTTAAAGTCCTCCTCCATTTGTTCTACCAGCCGTGTCAGATTAAGTCTGTACAAGGTTCCCCAGCTCCTAGCGATCTGAATCCCCAAGCCTCGGAAGTTTCTTTCCACTTTCCTTAGCGGTAAGCCTTCTATCTCTCTACTCTGGTCCCCTGGATGTATCACATATAATTCACTCTTCCCCATGTTTAACCTATACCCCGAAAATTCCCCGAACCTCCTCAAGATTCGCATAACCTCTATCATCCCCCCCGCTGGGTCCGACACGTATAGCAATAGGTCATCCGCGTATAACGAGACTCGATGTTCTTCCCCCCCTCTAGTCACCCCTCTCCATTTCCTGGAGTCTCTCAGCGCCATGGCCAGAGGTTCAATTGCCAGCGCAAACAACAATGGAGACAGCGGGCATCCCTGTCTTGTTCCCCTATATAATTGGAAAGACTCCGATCTATGTCGACCTGTAACTACGCTTGCCGTTGGAGCCCCATAAAGAAGTCTAACCCAGCGAATAAATCCGTTCCCAAACCCAAACCTCCTTAACACTTCCCATAAATACTCCCACTCCACCCTATCAAATGCCTTCTCTGCGTCCATTGCCGCCACTATCTCTGCCTCCCCCTCCACTGAGGGCATCATTATCACCCCTAATAGCCGTCGCACGTTAACATTCAATTGTCTCCCTTTTACGAACTCTGTCTGGTCTTCGTGCACCACCCCTGGGACACAGTCCTCTATCCTCGATGCCAGCACCTTTGCTAGCAGTTTGGCGTCCACGTTCAATAGTGAAATAGGTCTATAGGACCCACACTGCATCGGATCTTTGTCCCTCTTCAAAATTAGCGATATCGTCACCTCCGACATTGTCGGGGGTAGTGTCCCCCCTTCCCTGGCCTCATTGAACGTCCTTGCCAACAACGGGGCCAACAAGTCCACATATTTTCTGTAGAATTCCACCGGGAACCCGTCTGGCCCCGGGGCCTTCCCTGCTTGCATGCTTCCCAGTCCCTTAATAACCTCGTCCACCTCAATCGGCGCCCCCAGGCCTGCCACCGCCTGCTCCTCCACTTTCGGGAACCTCAACTGGTCCAGGAACTGCCGCATCCCCTCCTCTCCCTCTGGGGGCTTAAACACCTCATTTATCTTTCCTGCCCTTCGCACGGTGTCTCCCCTTTCATCCCTAATTCCTCCTATCTCCCTCGCTGCTGCCCTCTTTCGCAGTTGGTGCGCCAACAGGCGACTCGCCTTTTCCCCATATTCATACCTCCTCCCCTGTGCCTTCCTCCACAGTACCTCCGCCTTTCTGGTGGTCAGAAGGTCAAACTCGGTCTGGAGTCGTCTCCTCTCCCTGTACAGCTCCTCCTCCGGGGTCTCTGAAAATTCCCTGTCCACCTTTAAAATCTCCCCCAGTAATCTATCCCTTTCCTTGGCCTCTGTTTTCCTTTTGTGGGCCCCAATAGAAATCAGCTCTCCTCTGACCACCGCTTTTAGTGCTTCCCAGACCACTCCCACAGGGACCTCGCCATCGTCATTGACCTCCAGGTATCGCTCGATACACCCCCTCACTCTTGCACACACTCCCTCATCCGCCATCAGTCCCACATCTAATCGCCAGAGTGTTCTCTGCTTCCTGTCCTCTCCTACTTCCAGGTCCACCCAATGTGGGGTATGATCCGAAACCGCTATGGCTGAGTATTCAGCTTCTTCCACCCTAGAGATCAACGACCTTCCTAGAACAAAAAAATCTATCCGGGAGTACACTTTATGGACGTGGGAGAAGAAGGAATACTCCCTAGCCCTGGGTCTAAGAAATCGCCATGGATTCACTCCCCCCATTTGGTCCATAAACCCCTTAAGTACCTTGGCTGCTGCCGGCCTTCTTCCAGTCCTTGAGCTGGATCTATCTAGCCCCGGGTCCAGCACCGTATTGAAGTCCCCTCCTAAAATCAAATTTCCTGCCTCCAGGTCCGGAATACGCCCCAGCATCCGTCTCATGAACCCCGCATCATCCCAATTTGGGGCATACACATTAACCAACACGACCTCCATTCCCTCCAGCCTACCACTCACCATTACATATCTACCTCCACTATCTGCTACGATGTTCTTTGCTTCAAATGCTACCCGTTTCCCCACCAAAATGGCCACCTCTCTGTTCTTTGCGTCCAGTCCTGAGTGGAACACCTGTCCCACCCATCCTTTCCTTAGCCTAACTTGGTCCGCCACCTTTAGGTGCGTCTCTTGGAGCATAACCACGTCTGCCCTTAGTCCTTTCAAATGCGCGAGCGCTCGGGCCCTTTTTATCGGCCCATTCAGGCCTCTCACGTTCCACGTGATCAGCCTCACTGGGGGGCTACCTGCCCCCCTCCCGTGTCGACTAGCCATTACCTTCTCTAGGCCAGTCCCATATCCCGCCTCCGCGCTCCCGCACGCTCCCCCCAGTGTCGCATTCCGCCCCTGACCACCTTCTCTTTAGCCATTTCCTTTTGGATTTCCGCAGCAGCAACCCAGTTGTCCCGTTCCCCCCTCCCCTCCCCCCCCCTCCGCTAGATCCATATCTAGCTTGATTGCTCCCCCCATATCACTTCCGTAAGTCAGCTGACTTCAACTGACCCCAGCTGCTCCTGCTCGCTCCTCGGCCCCCCCGGTGTGAGGGAACTCCCACCCACCTTGCGCCTGTTTTCCCGCCTTATTCTTTCTGGCGCGGGAACATCCCTTTACCTGCCCCGCCTCTTATGGCGCAGCTCCCTTTCCCCTCCCCCTCTCCTTCCCCATTCTCTGACTATGTCCCGCCTCTCCCCCCTCACCGGCGCCCACATTTCCCCAGTGTCCCCCCCCTTCCCTGTTTACCTCTCGCTTAACTTTCACCATCCCATTAACAAAAACAATAATAACAACAATAACAGTTCCCTGCAGCATCAGTCCCTCAGTTCCGGTCCAGTTTCTCTTCATTGATGAAGGACCATGCTTCCTCCGCCGTCTCGAAATAATATTGTCTCTCCTGATGCGTGACCCATAGTCTTGCCGGCTGCAGCATCCCAAACTTCACCTTCTTTTTGTGCAAAACATCTTTGGCTCGGTTGAAGCTCGCCCTCCTTCTCGCCACCTCCGCACTCCAATCCTGGTAGATCCTTACCACCGCATTCTCCCATCTGCTACTCCGCACCTTTTTGGCCCATCTCAGGACCTCTTCTCTGTCCTTAAGGCGGTAGAATCGCACGATTATCGCCCTGGGCGGTTCTCCCGCTTTTGGTCTTCTCGCCGGGATCCGATTTGCCCACTCCACCTCCATGGGGCCCGCAGGGGCCTCAGCACCCATCAGTGAGCTCAGCATCTTACTTGCGTACGCTCCACAGTCCACTCCTTCCACACCCTCAGGGAGTCCTAGTATCCTAAGGTTCTTCCTTCGCGCTCCATTTTCAAGGGCCTCAATCCTGTCAGCACACTTTTTATGAAGTGCCTCGTGCGTCTGAGTCTTGACCGCCAGGCCCAGGACCTCGTCCTCAATACCTGACACCTTCTGCTCCACCACGCGAAGTTCCGTCTCCTGGGTCTTTAAAGCCTCCTTAAGCCCCTCAATTGCCTGTAACAATGGGGTCATTACCTCCTTCTTCAGCAGGTCCACGCACCGTCTCACCACCTCGTCCTGCTCAGGCCCCCATGCCACCTGTGGTTTCTCCGCCGCCATTTTGTTTCACTCCCTCTCTCTCTCTCTCTGATCTTCTGCTTGCAGATTCTTTGGGCTGCAGCTGCCACCGCCGGTTTTTCCCTCCGTCTTTCGGGGGGGGCTCCCTTCCCTCGCGCCTCGCACCGGGTTTTACGGCCATCCAAGTCCCCGTTGGGGCTCTTAAAAGAGCCCGAAGTTCCGTCGGAGCTGGAGCCGCCGAAACGTGCGGCTAGCTCATCCCTGCCGCAACCGGAAGTCGGCTCCCCCACAGAGTTTCAAACACCACCTCCCAGAAATTGTCCAGCTTTACACACCCCGAGAACATATGAGCGTGGTTCGCCGGTCCCCTCTCATACCTCTCGCATACATCCTCCACTCTCGGGAAAACCCTACTCAACCAGGTCAACGTCATATGGACCCTGTGTACTACCTTGACTTTTATGAGGATCATCCTTGCATAAGAGGAGATCGAGTTGATCCGATGCATCATTTGGCTCCAGGCCTTCCCCACCCCAACTTGATCTCAAGTTATTCCTCCCACTTCCACTTAATTCCTTCCACTAGCGCCTTCTCCTTCCCCTCCCAACCATCCATAAATATCCCCGATTCCCCTTCCTCTCACTCATCTGGAACCAACAACTTTTCTTTTTATTTTTAAAAATAAATTTAGTGTACCCAATTACTTTTTTCCAATTAAGGGGCAATTTAGTGTGGCCAATCCGCCTACCCTGCACATCTTTGGGTTGTGGGGGGCGAAACCCACGCAAACACGGGGAGAATCTGCAAACTCCACACGGACAGTGACCCAGAGCCGGGATCGAACCTGGGATCTCGGCGCCGTGAGGCTGCAGGGCTAACCCACTGCGCCACCGTGTTGCCCGACCAACAACTTTTCTAACGACGTATGTTTCGGTAATGCAGTAAAGAAAAGGGCAGCACGGTGGCACAGTGGTTAGCACTGCTGCCTCACAGTGCCGAGGTCCCAGGTTCGATCCCAGCCCTGGGTCACTGTCCAAGTGGAGTTTGCACATTCTCCCCATGTATTCGTGGGTTTCACCCATAACACAAAGATGTGCAGGGTAGGTGAATTGGCCACGCTAAATTGCCCCTTAATTGGAAAAAATGAATTCGGTACGCTAAATTTATTTTGAAAAACTTAGGAAACAAAGGTACCTCCTTCTGTGCAAAGTCCAGAACCTGTATATATCTAAACTCAGTCTCCCTCGGCAACTCAAAATTCTCCCACAATTCCTTCCACCCTGAAAACGCACCCTCTACAAACAGGTCCCTTACCCGCTCTATCACCATTTCTGGGCACGTCCTGTCCCATCGCAGAACCGGACCGCCAGAGGTGCGGCAGCGAGGAGGACATAACCATGAGAACCCTCAACATTGATTTAAAACATGACATGAAAACCTCCTGCTGATCACCGCCTACAGCCCTCCCTAAGCTGATGAACCAATACTCCCAATGTTAAACATCACTTGGAAATGGTACTGGGAGTGGCAAGGCACAAAATGCACCCTGGGCAGGGCATTTCCAGGTCCATTACCAAGATTGACTCAATAGCAACACTGCTGTCCAAGCTAGCAGAGTCCTGAGACATATCCGCCAGACTGGGCCTGCAGCAGGTGGTGAGGGAACCAACAAGAGGGAAAAGCCAACTTGACCGCATCATCAGCAATGCACTTGATGCAGATTCATCTGTTCATGACAATATTGATATAGCGAATACCTCACAATCTTTGGGGAGATAAAGTCCCATCTTTGTACAACCACCGTGTTACATCACATAGATTCAGAACAGATCTAGCAGCTGAAAACCGAGCATCCATGAGGCACTGTGGGCCATCAGCAGCAGCAGAGTTGTATTCAACCACAACCTGGAAGCTCATGGTCTGGTATATCCTTCACTCTATCATTACCAGAGGACAAACACTGGTTCAATGAAGTGTGTGGGGAGCATACCGGGAACCGTAGCAAGCATATAAAAAATGAGGTGCCAACCTGATGAATGTACAACAGGTATCCATGTCAAGAATGGAAACGGCATGTCATAGACAGAACTAGGTCATCCAATCAGATCCATCAAAGCTCTTCAGTCTTGACACACCCAGTCGTGAATAGTGGTTCACAAATATTCCTTTCCTCAATGAAAAGGGAGCTCAGTGCAAAAAACAAGACTGCAGTATTTGCAAATACTATCAGACAGAAATACCATGTGAATGATTCATTTAGCCTCTTCCTGAAGTCCCCACTGTCTTCACCATCACAGATGCCCGTTTTCAGCTAATTTGATTACCTCCTTGTGATGTCAAGAAATTGTTGAAAGCACTGGATACAGTAAAGACTACAGGCCCTGACAACATTCCAGTGTTGAAGATGTGCTCCAGAACTATGGAAAACCTTGATCAAGGTAGTCAAAGGAATATAAATTGCTCTCTGAAAAGAAAGAATATGCAAGGTTATGGGGATAAGGCAGGGGAGTGGGACAAGGTGGAATGCTCTTTCAGCGAGCCAAGGCCCACTCAATGAGTCAAATGGCCTCGCTCTGCACTGTGATTATGTGAACTAGCCATCCTCTAGCCAAGCTATTCAAATACAATTACAACACTGGCATCGACTCCACAACATGTTAAATTACCTGTATATGTCTTGTCCACAAAAAAACAGGAGAAGCCCAACCTGGCCAATTATCATCCTATCAGTCTACTGTCAATCATCAGCAAAGTGATAATGGTGTAATTGACAGGGATAGCAAGCCAATAGTCACCAATAACCTGTTCATCAATGCTCAGTTTGTGTTCTATAGGGTCACTCGACTCCAGACCTCATAACAGCCTTCATCCAAACATGGACTGAAGAGTTGAACACAAGAGTTGAGGTGGGAGTGACTGCGTTTGATATCAATGCAGTGTTTGACCGGGAGTACCTTCAGGGAGCCCTAAGAAAATTGAAGTCAGTGGGAATCATGGGGAACAACCTCAGTTGGTTGGAGTCATATCTTGCACAAATGAAGGTGGTTGTGGCTGGTGGAGGCAAATCATCTCAGCCCCAGGGCATCACTGTAGGATAATATCCTAGGCGCACTGATCTACAACTATTTCATCAATGACATTCTCTCCATCACAAAGTCAGAAGATGTTCACTGATGATTGCCCAATGTTTAGTATAACACAGTGGTTAGCACTGCTGCCTCACAGCACCAGGGACCCGGGTTCAATTCTTCCGTGGGTAACTGTCTGGGAGTTTGCACTTTCTCCCCGTGACTGCGTAGGTTTTGTCCGGGTGCCCCGGTTTCCTCCCACAGTGCAAAGGTGTGCAGGTCAGGTGGATTGGCCATGCTAAATTGCCCCTTAATTACCAAAATGGTTAGGTGGGGTTACTAGGTTACAGGGATATGGGGGCCTAGGTAGGGTGCTCCTTTGGGGGGTCGGTGCAGACGTGTTGGACTGAATGGCCTTCTTCTGCACTGTAGGGATTCGATGCTTCTATGTAGTTACTAGAGCAGGTCAAAGGCTGGGAATTCTGTCGTGAGAAACCCATCTCCTGACTTTCAAAAGCCCATCATCTACAAGGTACGGGTCAGTTCTGTGATAGAATATGTATTTGCATTCCCCTCCAAGCCACACACTATGCTTCCTGACTTGGGAATCAAAAGTCCTGGAATTTCCTCCCACATAGCCCTGGTGGGTATACCTTCATTGCATGAACTGCTATAGCTCAAGAATGCAGTTCATGACCACCTTCTCAAGGGCAATTAAGGATGGGCAATAAAAGTTTGCCTTACCAGCACACCCAGATCTTATTTTTTAAAATAAATATAGAGTAGCCAATTCATTTTTTCCAATGAAGGGGCAATTTAGCGTGGCCAATATACCTAGCCTGCATGTCTTTTGGGTTGCGGGGGCGAAACCCATGCAAACACGGGGAGAATGTGCAAACTCCACACGGACAGTGACCCAGAGCTGGGATCGAACCTGGGACCTCTGCGCCGTGAGATAGCTGTGCTACCCACTGCGCCACCGTGCTGCTCCTCACCCAGATCTCATGAATGCAGCTTCCTCCCATTGTCTACAATTCCTTTCAGAATGTTTCAGAAAGTGAGAACAAAATAAAAATAACAATGACTCACGTTGTCCATCAGATTCAGCATAAGGTGCAAAATTGGTCAAATATTAAGCAGAAGGCTGCAAATCTACCTCGGACCAGGCTCAAGAATGCACAATGTTAGTTAGAAGTGATTTTAAATGAAGTAAAGCAATGCACTGATATGGAGAATTGCAGTGTGTTCATTATTTTGCCGTTTTAAGCAAAGACAATCTGCACTTTTTGAAGAAGTAAATTTGATCAGACTTGTTAGTCATGTTTATTCAGTGAGGAAAAGAGCAGATTCATGATTCATAGTTGGTCTGTTCTCACCAAATGTCTTCACAAGGGATTGAAAAAGCCCATTTGTGAAAGACATGAATATTGGGATCTCATCATATTCTGATCATATTATTGAATCTGACACAAACTTCCCCAACTCCAAAACAAGGTTCTACTGTTACAGAGTTCAACTTTGTGTAGTGCAAGCTTACTGCTAAATCTGTGTTTGGACAACTTATAGGGTGTCAGCATTATTATTGTATACGACAGAATGTCTCAGACAAGATCCTAATATGTAACAGTTCTTTTTGTCTTCATTCTTAGCCAGAGGCAAGAGAGTGATTTTACCTCCATACAAGATGTACGTGTGAGACAAGCCTTGTGACATACATTTTTAATTTCTTCTGGCTTCCCTGGCACATTATCAGGTTATAGCCTTGGGAGCTTTAAAACAAAGCCCTTACCCCTGTAATTCAGAAAGAATCCAAAATCCTTTTAGAAGCTACTTCATGATTAATCAGAGCTTTATCCTTTAATGATCTTTAATAACACATTCCTCCAAGACGTGGAAAGACATTAACAAAGAACCAAATTTAGGTAGCACAATGAGTAAAAAAAAAAGAAAATTTTAAGGAGGCTAAATGCTGCTGTTGTCTCTTGCCTGATTTTAAGTTGGCTGTCGCTTTTTGGTTTCCCTAAAATGGCACCACACTCTTTCCCGATCTATCAAAGGTTTTGAAGTGAACTAAGCTGAATGTAAGTTTATTTATTAGTGGCATGACTGAACTGAAACACAATTATTCAAGAAAAGAGGGAGAGAGAAAATGGAACTACATACCAATTAAGATGACATCAGTTCTTGGAAAATGCTGAAATCTATTATTAAGAACTGTATTTAGCTAATCATAATATGAGAAGACAGAGTCAAAATGGTTTCACAAAAGGGCAATTGTGTTGGACAAATTTATTAGAGACTTTTGAAGATATAACTAATAGGGCAAAGGGGAACCAGTAGTTGAACTATATCTGGATTGCCAGAAAGAGTTCAATAAGTTGCCACACAAAAAGTTAATATGCAAAGTAAGGACTCATGGAGTTGGGGTAATATGTCAGAACAGATGAAGGATTGGTTAATTGTCAGGAGCGAAGAGTAGGGATAAATGGACATTTTGAAGTTAACAAGTTGTGACTAGTGGAGTGCTGCCAGATTAGTGCTGAGTTCTTAGCTATTTACAATACTAATGACTTAGACAAAGAAACCAAGAGTATTGTATCTAAGTTTGCTAAGGATATAAAGTTAGGTGGAAGTGTAAGCTGTGAGGAGAACACAAAGACACAGCAAGAAGATACAGACAGGTTAAGTGAATGGACAACAAGGTGCCAGTTGGAGAATAATGTGGAGAAGTGTGAGGTTATTCACTTGGATCGTAAGAATAGAACATAGAACATAGAACATAGAACAATACAGCGCAGTACAGGCCCTTCGGCCCACAATGTTGCACCGAAACAAAAGCCATCTAACCTACACTATACCATTATCATCCATATGTTTATCCAATAAACTTTTAAATGCCCTCAATGTTGGCGAGTTCACTACTGTAGCAGGAAGGGCATTCCACGGCCTCACTACTCTTTGCGTAAAGAACCTACCTCTGACCTCTGTCCTATATCTATTACCCCTCAGTTTAAAGCTATGTCCCCTCGTGCCAGCCATTTCCATCTGCGGGAGAAGGCTCTCACTGTCCACCCTATCCAACCCCCTGATCATTTTGTATGCCTCTATTAAGTCTCCTCTTAACCTTCTTCTCTCCAACGAAAACAACCTCAAGTCCATCAGCCTTTCCTCATAAGATTTTCCCTCCATACCAGGCAACATCCTGGTAAATCTCCTCTGCACCCGCTCCAAAGCCTCCAGTCCTTCCTATAATGCGGTGACCAGAACTGTACGCAATACTCCAAATGCGGCCGTACCAGAGTTCTGTACAGCTGCAACATGACCTCCTGACTCCGGAACTCAATCCCTCTACCAATAAAGGCCAACACTCCATAGGCCTTCTTCACAACCCTATCAACCTGGGTGGCAACTTTCAGGGATCTATGTACATGGACACCTAGATCCCTCTGCTCATCCACACTTTCAAGAACTTTACCATTAGCCAAATATTCCACATTCCTGTTATTCCTTCCAAAGTGAATCACCTCACACTTCTCTACATTAAACTCCATTTGCCACCTCTCAGCCCAGCTCTGCAGCTTATCTATATCCCTCTGTAACCTGCTACATCCTTCCACACTATCGACAACACCACCGACTTTAGTATCGTCTGCAAATTTACTCACCCACCCTTCTGCGCCTTCCTCTAGGTCATCGATAAAAATGACAAACAGCAATGGCCCCAGAACAGATCCTTGTGGTACTCCACTTGTGACTGAACTCCATTCTGAACATTTCCCATCAACCACCACCCTCTGTCTTCTTTCAGCTAGCCAATTTCTGATCCACATCTCTAAATCACCCTCAATCCCCAGCCTCCGTATTTTCTGCAATAGCCTACCATGGGAAACCTTATCAAACGCTTTGCTGAAATCCATATACACCACATCAACTGCTCTACCCTCGTCTACCTGTTCAGTCACCTTCTCAAAGAACTCGATAAGGTTTGTGAGGCATGACCTACCCTTCACAAAGCCATGCTGACTATCCCTGATCATATTATTCCTATCTAGATAATTATAAATCTTGTCTCTTATAATCCCCTCCAAGACTTTACCCACAACAGACGTGAGGCTCACCGGTCTATAGTTGCCGGGGTTGTCTCTGCTCCTCTTTTTGAACAAAGGGACCACATTTGCTATCCTCCAGTCCTCTGGCACTATTCCTGTAGCCAATGATGACATAAAAATCAAAGCCAATGGTCCAGCAATCTCTTCCCTGGCCTCCCAGAGAATCCTAGGATAAATCCCATCAGGTCCCGGGGACTTATCTATTTTCAGCCTGTCCAGAATTGCCAACACCTCTTCCCTACGTACCTCAATGCCATCTAATCTATTTACCTGGAGCTCAGCATTCTCCTCCACAACATTATCTTTTTCCTGAGTGAATACTGACGAAAAATATTCATTTAGTATCTCGCCTATCTCTTCAGACTCTACACACAACTTCCCATCCCTGTCCTTGACTGGTCCTCCTCTTTCCCTAGTCATTCGCTTATTCCTGACATACCTATAGAAAGCTTTTGGGTTTTCCTTGATCCTTCCTGCCAAATACTTCTCATGTCCCCTCCTTGCTCGTCTTAGCTCTCTCTTTAGATCCTTCCTCGCTACCTTGTAACTATCCATCGCCCCAACTGAAACTTCACACCTCATCTTCACATAGGCCTCCTTCTTCCTCTTAACAAGAGAATCCACTTCTTTGGTAAACCACGGTTCCCTCGCTCGGCACCTTCCTCCCTGCCTGACCGGTACATACAGAACACACAGTAGCTGATCCTTGAACAAGCTCCACTTATCCAGTGTGTCCAACACTTGCAGCCTACTTCTCCACCTTATCCCCCCCAAGTCACGTCTAATGGCATCATAATTTCCCTTCCCCCAGCTATAACTCTTGCCCTGCGGTGTATACTTATCCCTTTCCATCCTTAACGTAAACGTCACCGAATTGTGGTCACTGTCCCCAAAGTGCTCACCTACCTCCAAATCCAACACCTGGCCTGGTTCATTACCCAAAACCAAATCCAATGTGGCCTCGCCTCTTGTTGGCCTGTCAACAAACTGTGTCAGGAAACCCTCCTGCACACACTGTACAAAAACGACCCATCTAATGTACTCGAACTATATCTTTTCCAGTCAATTACTCGAACTATATCTTTTCCAGTCAATACTCGAACTATATCTTTTCCAGTCAATAGAAAAACAGAATATATATATTTTTAAATTTTGACTACCCAATTCATTTTTTCCAATGAAGGGGCAATTTAGCATGGCCAATCCACCTACCCTGCACATCTATGGGTTGTGGGGGTGAAACCCATGCAAACATGGGGAGAATGTGCAAACTCCATACAGCCAGTGACCCAGAGCCGGGATCGAACCTGGGACCTTGGCGCAGGGAGACTGCAGTACTAACCACGGCGCCACCGTGCTGCCCTCTGAAATGTTTGAATGTTGATGTTCAGAGAAACCTGGGTGTACTTGTACAAAGAAAACTGTAAGTTAGCATGCAAGTAAAGCGAGAATTAAGAAGGCCTTTATTGTAAAGGGAGTAGAGCACAAGAATGAGGATGCCTTGCTACAATTGTACAGAGTTTTGGTGAAACTTCACCTGGAACACTGCGCACAGTTTTAATCTATATACCTAATGCCTTGATATACTTGCCTTGGAAGCTGTACAGAGAAGATTGGCCTGTGTTTAAAGACTGAATAAATTTGGCCTATACTCTCGGAGATTTAGAAGAACAAGAGTTGATCTCATTGAAACATACAAGCCCCTTGAGAATCCTATAAGTGTCAATAAAGTCACCTCTCATTCTTCTAAACTCCAATGAGTACAAGCCCAATCTACTCAACCTCCCCTCATAAGAAAATCCCTCCACACCTGGGACCAACCTGATGAACCTTCTCTGGAATGCCTCCAATGCCAGTATATCTTTCCTTAGATAAGGGGACAAAAGCTGTTCACAGTATTCCAGGTGTGGTCTAACTAGTGCCTTTTATAGTTTTAGCAGGACTTCCCTATTTTTATACTCCATTCTCTTTGAAAAAAAGGGCAACATTCTATTTGTATTCCCAATTACCTGCTGCTTTTTGTGATTTATGCATGAGGACCCCAAATCCCTCTGTGCTTTAGCTTTCTGCAGTCTTTTTCCATTTAAATAATACTCAGCTCCTTTATTCTTGCTACCAAGTGCATAACTTCACATTTTTCTACTTTATATTCCATCTGCCAAGTTTTTGCCCACTCACCTAACCTATCTGTATCGCTCTGTAGAGTGTCATCCTCACCATTGCCTTTCCATCTATTCTTGTATCATCAGCAAATGTGACAATAGTGCATAGTCAATCCTTTATTCATGCTAATATACTGCCCCCAACACCAGGTGCTCTTATCTTATTAAGTAACCTTTTGTGTGGTACCGTATCAAACACCTTTGGAAATCATTACATCTACTGGTTCCCCTTCATCTATCCCGCTCGTTACCACCTCAAACAATTTTAATAAATTTGTTAGGCATGATTTCCCTTTCATGAAGCCAAGCTGACTCTGCTTGATTATATTATGCATTTCTAAATGCTCTGCTATTACATCCTTTATAATGGGCTCTAATATTTTCCAAACCATGCCACCGTGCTGCCCCAAATGACAGAAGTTAAGCTAACTGGCCTAAAATTACTTGCTTTTTGTCTCCCTCCTATTTTGAATAAATATTGGCAGTTTTCAAATCCTCTTGGACTTTTCCAGAATTTAAAAATTCTTGGAACATTATTACCAGTGCACCCACTATCTCTGCAGCTACTTACTTTAGTATTGTGGGATGCAACCCATCAGATCCAGTGGCCTTATCGGCCTTTAGTCCCACTAGTTTCCTTGATATCTTTTCCTTAGTGATTGCTAGTATATTAATTTTCTCCCTCCCCTTATGCCCCTTAATTATTTATTTTTGGAACGTTAATAGTGTCTTCCACCATGAAGACTGACGCAAATATTTTTTGAACTCGTCTGCTACTTCCTGGTTCCCCATTTTTATTTTGCCAGTCTCATTCTCCAAGGGGCCTATGTTCACTTTGACCTTTCTCTTCCTTTTTTATATATTTAAAGAAGCTCTTGCTGTCCCCTTTTTATATCATTTGCTAGTTTACCGTATAGGTTATCTTCTCCCTCTTTAATTATTTATTTTTAGTCATCTTTTGTTGGTTTTTAAAACTTTCACAATCCTCTGGTTTACCACTAATCTATGTCACATTAAATGTTTTTTCTTTCAATTTAATACTGTCCTTCACTTTCTTGGTTAATTAGGGTTGATTTATCCCCATCCTAGAATCCTTCGTATTGAATGGCAAAGCACGCCTGAGGGGCCAAATAGTCTATCCCTACTCCTATTTCCCAGAAGATCAATGTGAAATTCATGAAATTTCCAAACTTCCCGAGATTCAGGGAAGGTTTCATTAGTTTGGAAAATAGCTAACGTATCTCCTTTGTTCAAAACAGGGAAGAGACAGAAATCAGGAAAATATAGATTAGTTACCTTCGCATCTGCCATTGGGAAAGTTCTGAAAGCTATTATTAAAGATGTCATAACAGGACACCTAGATAAATTCAAAGTAATCAGGCAGAGTCAGCTTTGACAAAGGGTCATCTGGACTCGAAAGGTTAGCTCTTTTCTCTCCCTACCAGATGCTGCCAGACCTGCTGAGATTTTCCAGCATTTTTTCTTTTGGAGGCAGAACCAATATGGCTTTGTGCAAGGGTAATCATGTGTAACCAATCTTTGGAGTTCTTTGAAGAAGTATCTGATGCGATGGAAGAAGGGGGTGAAGCGGATGTACTGTGCTTAAATTTTCTGAAGGTATTTGATAAGATGCCTCATCAAAGGTTAGTGTGGAAAATAAAAGCTCATGTAGGAGGTAACATATTGGCATGGATAGAAGATTGGCTAGTTAACAGGAAATAGAGAGTTGTTTTCCCGTTGGCAGAATGTGACAGTGGTGTACCATGGGGCCCAGTGCTGGGCCTCAACTCTTTACAATTTATATAAATAATTTAGATAAAGGGACCGATGGTTGTTAAATTTGCTGATGACACAAAGATAGGTAGAAAAGTAAGTTTTGAAGAGGACACAAGAAGGCTACAAAGGGACATAGATAGGTTAGGTGAGTGCGCAAAAATCTGGCAAATGTGGGAAAATGTGACATTACCCATTTTGGCAGAAAAAGCGGAAAAGAAGCATATTATCTAAATGGTGAGAGATTGTGGAGCTCTGAGATGCAGAGGGGTCTGAGTTTTCCTAGCGCATGTATCACAAAAAGTTAGTACGCAGTGCAGCAAGTAATCAGCAAAGCTAATAAATTGTTGTTGTTTATTGTGAGGGGAATTGAAACAAGAGAATGGAGGTCATGCTTCAGCTATACAAGGCATTGGTGAGACCACGGGCGGGATTCTCCTGCCTTCCAGTCACCTGTTTCTCGGCGGTGGCAGGCAGCACGTCATTCACTGGCTGCAGGATTTTCTGCTCCCGTCACTGCCAATGGGAATCCCCATTGAAGCCACTCCACGTCGCTGGAAACCTACGGGCGGGACTAGAGAATGCTGCCAGCAGCAAACAGTCGGAGTATTCCAGCCCAAATCTAGAGTAATGTGTACAGTACTGGTTTCCATATGTAAGCAAAGATGTAAATGCATTGGAAGCAGTTCAGAGAAGGTTTACCAGATTAATACCTGGGATGTTGGTGTCGTCTTTTGAGGAAAGGATGCACAGCCTAGGCTTGTATCTGCTGGAGTCCAGAAGAGTAAGGGGTGACTTGACTGAAACATATAAGATCCTGAGGGAACTTAGCAGTTCCCTCAGGGCTGCACGGTAGCACAGTGGTTAGCACTGTGTTGCTTCACAGCTCCAGGGTCCCAGGTTCAATTCCCGGCTTGGGTCACTGTCTGTGTGGAGTTTGAATGTTCTCCCTGTGTGTGCGTGGGTTTCCTCCGGGTGCTCCAGTTTCCTCCCACAGTCCAAGGATGTGCAGGTTATGTGGATTGGCCATGGCAAATTACCCTCAGTGTCCAAAATGGTTAGATAGGGTTATTATGTTACGGGAATAGGGTGGGGGAGTGGTCGCTCCTTCCAAGGGCCGGTATAGGCTTGATGGGCTGAATGGCCTCCTTCTGCACTGTAAATTCTATCATTCTATGATTCTATTACAGGGTCAACGTGGAGAGTATGTTTCCTCTTGTGGTGAAACTGGAACTAAGGGCCACTGCTTAAAAATAAGGGGTTGCCCATTTAAGACAGATGAGGAGACATTTTTTTGTTCTGAGGAATGTGAGACTTTGGAATTCTCTTCCTCAAAAGGTGGCTGAGGCAGAGTCTTTGGGTACGATTTAACGGGAAAAGTTCTAAATGCCGTATCGGGTGTGACTTCCTGGGTGCTTCCCGACGGCTGAGCTGGCAAGACTGTGGTCCATATTTAATGGCACATAGTGACGGAAATGATCCACCACGAGCTTCATGATGGAACTGGCTGTCCCGCCAGCTGATTCACCTGGACTGCGCCCGGCAGCTTTCCGCTAACAAGGGGAAGCTGCTCATAAACACTCCCTCTGAACCAACTCCCAGGCAGCACACGGCCATGGTACCACGTAGGCCTGCTGCACTCTTCGGGCGCATGCTGACCTGGTCAGGCTGCTGGACGCCATGGGTGTGAGACAGGATACCCTGTTCCCCTGAGGGCTGCCAATGTCACTCGGGAGGCAGTGGCAGTGCCTGTCAGTTTGCCCCACCCCCCCCAAACAAGTCGGAGGCTGGCACCTCGTAACCCTCCCCACGATGGTGCCCCAGCATACCCTGGCACCCACCAGCACACCTCCATGCCCAGGAGCAGTGCCTTCACATGCCACATGTCACAGACTCTCCTGATGCATCAAGTGTGCTGCTCACAATGCCCTCCCTCTATCCCTGCAGAAGCTAGCCCATCATAGGCAGGAATGGGCCCAGTCAGACATTGGAGTTCCGGACATCAGGGGCGAAATCCTCCCCCAATGGCGCGATGTCCGCTGACTGGCGCCAAAAACGGCGCCAATCAGACGGGCATCGCGCCGGCCCAAAGGTGCGGAATGCTCCGCATCTTTGGCGGCCTAGCCCCAACATTGAGGGGCTAGGCCGACGCCGGAGGGATTTCCGCCCCGCCAGCTGGCGGAAATGGCGTTTGTTTCCCCGCCAGCTGGCGCGGAAATGCGGCGCATGCGCGGGAGCGTCAGCGGGCGCCGACAGTTTCCCGCGCATGCGCAGTGGGGAGAGTCTCTTCCGCCTCCGCCATGGTGGACGCCGTGGCGGAGGCGGAAGGGAAAGAGTGCCCCCACGGCACAGGCCCGCCCGCGGATCGGTGGGCCCCAATCGCGGGCCAGGCCACCGTGGGGGCACCCCCCGGGGTCAGATCGCCCCGCGCCCCCCCCCCAGGACCCCGGAACCCGCCCACGCCGCCTGGTCCCGCCGGTAAATACCAGGTTTGATTTACGCCGGCGGGACAGGCAATTTCTGGGCGGGACTTCGGCCCATCCGGGCCGGAGAATTGAGCGGGCCCGATTCCCGCCCCCGCCCAATCTCCGGTACCGGAGACTTCGGCGGGGGGTCGGAGAATGACGCCCCAGAGTTCTCACCCACTTTGCGAAATGGGCTCTGGAGGTTGTGGGGTTGGCTGAGGATAGGGCAGTCACCAACAGTAAGGTTGGCTTGCGCCGCAGAGGTGAGAATCCACTGCCCCTTCATCCAGATAACCTGCTTCATGAGTTGTTCATGCCAGACAAAATGACCCTTCCCTCTCACTGACCACATGTCCATTCTCTCGCAAGATCTCCACCTGATGGGGCCAGGTCATTCGAGGTCACCTCCCCCACACACCCCTCCGAGGAGTCCACCATTGAGACGACACAGCTGTCATCCCCCCCCCCCTCCACCAGCGTAGAGACACACATCAGTGGGCAACTAGTGGACAGGCTTCTGGGGCACAATCTGGTGAGCACCACACAGTCTCTGATGCACATCAGGAGGAGGCAGGAGCATCCAAAGGAGTCAGCAGTCGGAGGTCTTCTGCAGCCCAGAACTCTACTGAGTCCCAGTCAGATGTCGAGGCTCTGGGCAAGGTTATCTCGGAGCTGATGCAGATGCTGGGGCTTAGCCAGGAGATTCAGAAGGGATGTCAGTGGCACTCCAGCGGGTGCATAGCCGATTGAAGGAGTCCCAAAGGCTACAGGTGCAGGAGATGATGTCGATAATGCGTGGCACCGAGGCCAACACTGCTAGGGTGGTGAGCACAGTGGAAAACCCGCCTTCTGGCGGGAGTGTTTGCGGTCTTCGCCAGGATAGTGGAGGAGGAGGTGGACCTGGACCCTTAGGTGGCAATATTTGGGATTTCAGAGAAGCCGGAGCTCATGGAGAGGAGGAAGGCCGTTGTCGTGGCCTTCGCCTCTCTGATTGCACGGCGGCATATTTTACTGGAGTGGCGCTCGGCATCGCCACCGGAGGTAGCGGCTTGGTTGGGTGACCTGTACGACTTCCTGCGGTTGAACAAGATAAAATATGGGTTAAGGGGCTCTGCAGAGGGGTTTGCGAAAAAGCGGGGGATGGTTGTGACCGTGTTTGAGGAACTGTTCGTCGGGGGGGGGGGGGGGGGTGAGGTAGGGTGAAAAAGGGAAAAACTTTGGACAGACTGAATAGTTGATTGCTGGGAAGTCTGGTTCTCGGGGTGTTTATGTGTTGTAACCTGTTTTGATATATGTTTGTAATAAAATACGTTAAAAAAAAAATTAAGCAAATGCTAATTTGGAGAGCACTTAAGGACATTTATGGCTAGATAGATTATGGTGAGCTGAGTGGCTTTTCCTTATTCATAATTATCTCATGAGTTTAGAATAAGACTGAATCAAGCTAGGATTTTACGAACCAGAAGATTGGGTTAAAAAAGCGAGAGATTGTGCTAAACTTTTGTCAAACCTTTGTAAGATAATACTTGGAGAACTGCTTACAGATCTGGTCATCGTATTATATAAAGGATATAATAACTTATAGAGTCATAGAGATTTTACAGCATGGAAAGAGGCCTTTTGGCCCATCGTGTCTACTCTGGCAATCAAGCACCTATCTATGTGGGGTCGCAGATCAATGAAGGAGTCTCAGTTGCTGAGGCAACACGCACGTTTACATGCATGGTATAGTCCGGTGATAGTGATAGCAGAGGATCTAACTTTCTCTCTATCACATGTCCGGCCAGGAATCTGTCCTGCTCTTGCTACCTATCATTGACATGTGTTGGAAGGATTTTCAAATTGATGGCCAACGTGCTTGGCCACATTATGAAAGCATCTTCCTTGGCGATCATTTCTGGTGTGGGACTGGAACCTAGAACCTCTGACTCAGAGGCAGGACTGGAACCCATGAGACATCTCTGCTGTGCTGTTACATCTAGTAATTCAATGTAACAATCTGGCAGTGAGGAGGCAGTGGCGTAGTGGTATTATCACTGGACCAGTAATCCAGAGACCCAGAGTAATGCTCTGCGAACAAGGGTTCAAACCCCACCATGGCAGATGGTGAAATTTGAATTCAATAAAAATCTCCAATTAAAAATCTAATGATGACCATGAAACCATTGTCGATTGTCATAAAAACCCATCTGGTTCACGAATGCTTCTGCTGTCCTTAGGTCGCCAAACCCACACAGCGATGCAGTTAACTCCTAACTGCCCCTCTCTGAAATGGCCTAGCAAGCCACTCAGTTCAAGGGCAATAAACACTGCCCCAGCCAGCGATACCCACATCCCAAGAACAAATTTCAAAAAAGCTCATCCAGCTTGCCTACTTAAAAAAAATATTCCTTTCTCTGAGTTACAAAGCTTGTTCCAAAAAACAATTCATGTTTTTTGACATGAGACATACGCGATCCAAGCTGACAAGAAGCATTGTGCCTGATCTCAAGCTTGATCCTACGTTTGATCTTAGCCAAAAGACTTTGGACACAAGTGTTGTGTTGGGTGCTCTGGATCCGTGGAACACATGCAGGTCACCAACACTTGAAATAGTGCAACACTAATTTATTGAATCATTAACTGTTGTAACATGCTCTGACTGTGGGTGAACACGATACTAGCTTTAACTAAAGACCTTTGCCTTGTCCTAACCAGTCGATGCACTCAGCACATGGTGAATGTCTGTGCTGCAGGCTGTGAGCTCTGTCCTCCTAGCTAGCTGCAGCTCGAATGAGCGGGAACTCTGATGCCCCCTGTCTTTATAGTGCGTGAACTCTAACTGGTGATTGGCTGCGGTGTTGTGTGTGTTGATTGGTCCCACTGTGTGTCCATCAGTGTGTGTCTGCACCATGATATACTGGTGTATATTATGACAACAAGAAGCTGGCAGTTGCTGAGAAATTAGTGGCTTGCACCCTGTACTTTCCCATATTAAGGTGCGAGTGACAAGGATTGTACTGCTTGTTCCAATATCCTGCAACATGTTGTCAAGTCTGTTAAATGGCTTTGTAACAGTTCCCACAGAGACAGAAGCTGGCAATTCACCCTCTCATGTCATTCTTTCCAAACTTCTGTGAAGCAGCAATAAGTCATTAAGCAATCAAAGAGTTAAAAGTCACACGATTTCCTGTGAACAATTGCAAAACGCCACACCCGATGGATTGGGTTATGACATGTCGGTAAGGGGAGGATGGGTTCTGGACTGAACAAAGGTCAGCTCAAATACTTTAATTGTACAACTCAATCCAGCTAAATCTCTAAATGGGCATCATTAGCTAGATTTACTAGGCAGCAGCAGCTCTGGTTGAGACTGCAAGCATGACATAAACAATGTTCAGACCAAATTACAATAATCTGCTCAAAGAATATGCCACATTTAACAGTGCTGCCATTCTACTGGACCCTGAAATACATTTCATCCCGACTCAGTGGCCTTGCATTTCAACTAAAAACTGCGATCTTGTCTTTGTTTCACAGAGATTTGAAAAATGAATAATTTATCTTCCCATTCATCAGATCAGTTTGTTATTGCTCAAGATGAAAACATCTTCTTGTGTAATGATCAGTTAACGATAGTGACCAATGATTTAGATTAGCTGGAAGGCCCACAGGTCACTTCAAAGCAGTCCCGAGGGCAGTCATTATTGTTAGAAATATCGCATCAAAGTAAATCTGTCTTTACCATGGAAACTAACATTTACAGCACAGGTGTAAAGATTTCGGCTGTGACTATCATACTAACTGCTAAAAGACTATAGGCAAGATCTACTGGCCGCGTTGTGCCCGAAAAGCAGCATGGCGCAGCTGGTAGATGATGGCACAGTGGTTAGCACTGCTGCCTCACAGCGCCAGGGACCCGGGTTCAATTCCGGCGTCGGGTGACTGTCTATGTGGAGTTTGCACTTTCTCCCTCTGTCTGCGTGAGTTTCCTCCGGGTGCTCCGGCTTGCTCCCACAGTCCAAAGATGTGCAGGTTAGGTGGATTGGACATGCTAAATTTCCCCTTAGTGTCCAAAAGGTTCGGTGGGGTTACTGGGTTTCGGGGATAGGGTAGAGGTGTGGGCTTAAGTAGGGAGCTCTTTCCGAGGCCGGTGCAGACTCGATACGTCGAATGGCTTCCTTCTGCTCTATAAGGATTCTATAATTCTATGAAATCCCTCTTCCGGTTTATACCCGTTTGCCACACCTCTAGCGAGATCTAACGCAATCTCGCAAGACGTCGCGACGTGAATCCCGCCCATTGTGGGCAGGATCACTTTCTGGCAAATCTGCATATTAGAGTGAGACAGCTAGTCTCACTCTAATATGAATTCCCGAGATCTACCAAAGGTGTGGGATCTAACCCCCTTGCCTTGGAGACCTTGGGTGAGTGCTGTTCAGTGATGGTCTCCACAAACAGGGACCAGATGGAACAGTACTCGTGGGACTCTCCCAGTGGATCAGAGGCCCCAAGTGCACACACTCTGGGCAGGTGGCAGCCTGCCAGTGCCACCTGGGTGCTGGTGTGGCAGTGCCAAGGTGTCCTGATGGCACTGCTAACTGGCTGGGGCATTGCCAGTGTGCGAAGCTGGCATTTTCTGTGTGTTGGGAATCAGGCTTGTGGTGCCTGAGAGGTTGTGGGGCGGGGGGGGGTATGGTCTAAGGGCCCCCTTATAGGTGAGTTGGAGGTTTCAGGGGTTGCTTTGAGAGATCGGGATGCCATTTAAAAATGCCATCCTTGTTGCTCACTGTACTGAGGAGTTATGGTGAGCGGGGTTCCTCAGTGCATGGAACGGTGGCTCACTGCGGCCTCGACTGCATGCTCCCCACTGAGCCCGCCGGTCTACCCGAATGGCTATTCGATAGCATGATGTTTCTTGACACTCCGAGTGCTGGGAAACAACTGGCTAATCGTGCTGTTCTCTTTCCCATTCGGGTCGATCGTGCCCTTTATGTCAGTAGTTAAGACACACCCTAAGCTTTACAGAAGAAAAAGAAAAATATCCAAGCACTCTCCCAATGGCATAGTGCAGGGATTCCCACTGTCTTTGCTTCTGAGGCTGCTTACAGAGTTATAAAAGAAATCCACGGAGTCATTGAGTATTTTCTACGCAATAAAACCAGTTGTACAATTTAACGTAAGCATATTGAGATTATTATTTTTGTTTTACTTAATAGAAAATTTATTACTGGCAAATATTCTGTCAAGGTAAGGAGGTATCTTTTCCAAATTCACGAGCATTTCATGCTCAGTGTTCAGCCTGACTCAGTACGTTGTCTTTAGTGATGACATTGATGAAAATTCGCAGAAGTAGGATGTTTCTAAATGGGACGAAATAAACACTTTCAGTTCTGCAGAAGAAGCAGTGCTGAGTTGATCGGCGCAGCATTTCACTGAACTTGGTGCTGAGGAAGCAGTCTGATGAAATATCAGTGAGCTTGTCCACTGGGTTTGATAGAGCTTAGGATGGCAGTTTAGCTTCACTATTCTGACCAAAGAGGTTTGTAGCCCGCAGGCCTGTCGGAAGGTGCCCTGTTGGGAGTGCTGGAAAATCAGTATAAAATTGTTGCATTGACAAGAAGGATGCACTGTCACTTGCCATTTGATAACATCAGAATCAATGAAAGAAGTGCTCAAATATATATTCACTGGTCCCTACATGAACTTTCTAGTCTTGTGTTTTTCTGCTGAATTAGTTCATTATTTCATGCTGGACCAAAAATGAGCTCTCCCACCTTGCATTGTTTCATTCATCTATTCAATTCACTGAACGTGTCCACAAGGTAATCCAGCGTAGCCAGCCAACACCATCATTCAACACCTCAACAACCTACAGTTTCTTATCAGCTAGCAAGGTATGTACCTCTTCCCTGAGATGAAATAAACGGGTAAGCGTTCTCCTCATGTTCGTCATTTCATCTCTGTATGCATGAGTGAGGATGTGGAAAAATAAAAGCCGGCATAAAATACCACATTCCGATCCAAATTTAAATTACGCCATAATGCTTCCGAAAATAAACGAATCATCCTTGTGCATGCCTTAGGTGCCTCGTTTTTCACCTGTTTTGGCCGCTCGTGATGTTTTCTCGAAGTCCTCCCCAGTAGTTACTGTATGTTATGTGGTGTAGTGGTATTGTCACTGGACTAGTAGTTCAGAGACTCGGAGTAATGCTCGCGGAACCTGGGTTCGAATTCCACTATGGCAGATGGTGGCGATGACTGTCAAACCTTTGTCATAAAAACCCAGTTGGTCACCAATGTCACAAATCTGACTCCAGATCCACATCAATGTGGTTGATTCCAAAATGGCCTAGCAAATGCCTCAGTTCGAGAAACCAGCCAGTGATGTCCATATCACATGAATGAATTTTTACAAAAACTTGCAGCAAAGGTGATTTCAATTTGCTCTGGGTTTAGGAGGACTGACTTCAGACTGGGAACATAGGAATTAGGAGCAGAAGTTGGCAATTCAGTCCTTGAAGCCCCCACTGCCATTCAATCAGATCATGGCTGATCTCTTCCTGCACCATCTCTGCCTGGACTGCTGAAGTTTAGGCTGGTGGGCTGACAACAGCAAAAGCACTGGTTGGGTGGCAGGGATGAAAACATGACTGCAGTCATCATGAGGTTGAGCAGGTTTGCACTTCCAAGGAGACATTGCCACTCCCTGAGTGGTGCCTTAGCATTCTTACTAATCTGCTGGAGAACATCGACTACAATGGAAACGTTATCCCGGCCATGGGATCCTGCCAGCTCCAGGTGACACACAACACATACACGGCCACACTGTCCTTCGAAATAGTCGGATCATCAGAGGACTCCCTGCTAGGCGCACAGGCATGCAAGGTGTTGTGTTCTCTGCTCCATAGACGAACCAACACGGTTGCGGATGGTACAACTCAGTTTTATTACTAACAATATTTACAATGATAAACTGGTTACTGTGGTTCGTTCATTACCCTTGAATCTGTGGACCTAGCCCTAACACTATCTTGGAGAAGCACTCAACACATGGTGAATGTCTGAGTCGCTTGCTGTGAGCCCTGTGCCCTGAGCTGTCTCCTGCTGGAATCTGCGGGAAGTGTCGTGTTCCCCGTTTTATAGTGTGTATGCTCTTGCCTGTGATTGGCTGTGATGTTGTGTGTGTATTGATTGGTCTGTTGATCTGTCCATCAGTATGTATGTATGTTTGCACCATGATGTTTACCTGAATATCATGACACATATCACATGAATGAATTTTTAAAAGAACTTGCAGCAAAGGTGATTTCAATTTGCTCTGGGTTTAGGAGGACTGACTTCAGACTGGGAACATAGGAATTAGGAGCAGAAGTTGGCAATTCAGTCCTTGAAGCCCCCACTGCCATTCAATCAGATCATGGCTGATCTCTTCCTGCACCATCTCTGCCTGGACTGCTGAAGTTTAGGCTGGTGGGCTGACAACAGCAAAAGCACTGGTTGGGTGGCAGGGATGAAAACATAACTGCAGTCATCATGAGGTTGAGCAGGTTTGCACTTCCAAGGAGACACTGCCACTCCCTGAGTGGTGCCTTAGCATTCTTACTAATCTGCTGGAGAACATATTGCCACAGTGCTATGACATCCTTGAAGCCCCTTTGAACACTGGTATCGAGAACCATGATGACCGCAATCTGAACTTCCACTGCTGCAATCAGATATTAATTGGGTGGCCTCAGTGTGCGCTAGCCTAAAAATGGAAACATTAGAAGATGCACCGTGATTGTTTCCAAAGGTGTGATGATGGAGGTGACAATTTATCGCAGGTTGGAAATGATGGGCTCTAAGATCTGCACAAAGAACAATGCTAAGTTGATACTGGATGCCCCTGTACTCCTTCATATTGAGCACTGGCTTCCCAACCAAGAATTTGGAAGTGCACACCCGTTAGCTTTCCCCAAGCCTGTCCAACAATATCCTCATCTGAGTACTCTGCACCAGGGATAGTGTGCGATGCCATCTAGAAATTTGGCACCTGTGCTATTCTTTTCCCTGACGTGACTCCTACACAATTGAGACTGCTTTCTCACCATGTGAGAATGTGGGAATACACTGCCTGGAAGGGTGTTGGAAATTGACTAAATTGCAGTTTATAATTCGATAAAGCAGTTGAAGGGAAAAATATTGCAGGGTTACAAGGAAACTGCGGGGAATAGTATGAGCTGAATTGCCCTGCCAGAGAGCTGGCACGGACTTGACACTGAATGACCTCCTTATGTGCTGTAACCATTATACGATTCAGTTTATGATTCTGTTGGGCTTTGCACCCACTTCCTCAGATAGTGAATGTTGTTGCTCTGGGTTTAATATAAGTGGTGAATGCTATTGCTATGCTGGGAACATCAGGCAGATCTTTCGCAACAAGGACTTCTCAAAATAAAGAATAATGTTTCCAATAATGCTTTTTTTTTCACAACACCAAATTTCTTTGCAGTCATTACTGCAGCCTCATCAGTGCAGACCCCAAAGTAAATTTCAACAACTCTGCAGAACAACACTTTTTCACTGTACGTGACAAATCAAATCCAAGAGAAATTATCTCAGAAGTACGTACATTTTAATTGTTTGAATCCTACCCACCAAAGGTTGTTCCACCTCTCTAGGTATGTTTTAACCTGGAGTATTGTGTGTAGTTTTGGTGTCTTTACCTGAGAAGGAATGTTCTTGCTATGGAGGGAGTGCAGCAAAGGTTTACCAGGCTGATTTCTGGGATGGTGGGACTAAGTCTGTTAGGATTATATTCATTAGAAGAGTGAGAGGGGATCTCTTAGAATCTTACACAAATCTTACACAATTCTAACAGGGTTAGACAGGCTAGGTTCAGAAAGAATGTTCTCTCCAGAACTAGGGGTCATAGTTTGAAGATAAGGGGTAAACCTTTTAGGACTGAGGTGAGGAGAAAGTTCTTCACCCAGAGAGTGGTGAATCTGGAATTCGCTACCACAAAGTAGTTGAGGCCAAAATGTTGTGTAATTTCAAGAAGGAACCACATATAGATCTTGGGGCTAAAGGAATCAAGCGACATGGCAGGAAGGTGGGATCAGGGCATTGAACTGGTGGAGCAGGCTCAAGGGGCCAAATGGCCCCCTCCTGTTTCTATTTTCTGTGCTTCTTTGTTTCAATGCTAACATTATTGCTCAAGCTTGAATAATTCAACTTATGAAGTGAGGCCCAATTGTGCACCACCTGGATCTCCAAGTAGCAAAGCCATGTCACTGACCCAAGCCTCTACACTTGGGGTTTCGCGTCCCTCCACATTAACAAGAGCCGCCTCCGGGCTACCAAGGAGGCAAAGGCCAGAACTCTGGCCTCTTTCGACTCCTGCGCTCCCGGATTGTCTGACTCCCCCAGCTCGGTTTTACCCAAGTGTCCAAGACCTTGAACATAGCCTTTGCAAAGCCTTTCTAAAATTCTGTAAGTGCTGGGCATGCCCAAAACATATGGACATGGTTTGCTGGGCCCCCTGAACACCTCACACACCTGTCGTCCACCCCAAAGAACTTACTCATTCTCGCCACTGTCATATGCGCCCGTGCACCAGCTTAAACTGAATCAGGCTAAGCCTGGCGCAAGATGAGGAGGAATTGACCCTGCCCAGGGCGTCAGCCCACAGGCCCTCATGCAGCTCCTCCTCCCACCGAGGCCTCCTCCGCCTCCTGCAGCTCCTGGTATATGTCCGATACCTTGCCATCCCCTACCCACACGCCCGAGACTACCCTGTCCTGTATCCTCCGGGCAGGTAACAATGGAACTACCCCCACCTGCGCTTTCACGAACGCCCGAACCTGCATGTACCTAAAGGTATTCCCTGGGGGTAACCCAAATTTCTCCTCCAGTGCCCTCAGACTAGCAAAAATCCCATCACTAAACAAGTCCCCATCCTTTTGATACCCACTCTGTGCCAGCTTAGGAACCCACCATCTATTCTACCTGGAACGAACCTGTGATTGTTCCGTATCGGGTCCAGACGGAAGCCCTTGCCCCACCCCCTGTGCTGTCTCCACTGATCCCAGATCCTCCATGTCGCCGCCACCACCGGGCTCGTGGTGTATCGTGTCGGCGGGAGCAGCAGCGGAGCCGTTATCAATGCCCCCAGGCTAGTATCCCTGCAAGACGCCACCTCCAACCGCTTCCATGCCGCCCCCCCCCCCCCTTCCTCTACTACCCACTTCCGAATCATGGATATATTCACTGCCCAATAATAGCTGCAAAAGTTCTGCAGCGCCAACCCACCCCCACCCCGACTGCACTCTAAGAACAGTCTCTTAACACACGGGGTGTTGTTTGCCCACACAAATCCCATAATAATCCTGTTTACCCGCTTGAAAAAGGACTTGGGGATGAGGATGGGAAGGCACTGGAAGATGAACAAGAACCTGGGGAGGACCGTTATCTTCACGGACTGCATCCTGCCCGCCAGGGAAAGCGGCAGCATGTCCCACCTCTTAAAGTCCTCCTCCATCTGATCCACCAGCCGCGTTAAATTGAGCTTGTGCAGGGCATCCCAACTCTTAGCCACCTGAATGCCCAAGTAGCGAAAGCTCCTCTCCACCATCTTAAGCGGTAGCTCTCCCAGTCTCTTTTCCTGGCCCCTCGCATGTATCACAAAAAGCTTGCTTTTCCCAACATTCAGCTTATACCCCGAAAAGTCCCCGAAATCTCTAAGAATCTGCATGACCTCCCCCATCCCCTCCACCGGATCCGCAATGTACAGGAGCAGGTCATCCGCATACATCGTTCCTCGATGTAACCTAAAGTACTTCGACCGCAGCCGGTTCGTCGACACACCCGCTACTGGGGCCTGATACAACAATTGAACCCACCCTATAAATTCCTCTCCAAACCCAAATCTGCCTCACACTTCCCACAGGTACTCCCACTCCACCCGATCGAAGGCTTTCTCCGCGTCCATTACCGCCACCACTTCTGCACCTCCTCCCCCCCGCCCCCTTCCGAGGGCATCATGATCACATTCAGGAGCCTCCGCACATTTATGTTCAACTGCCTGCCCTTCACAAACCCCGTCTGATCCTCATTGATCACTCCCGGGACTCAGTCCTTAATCCTAGTGGCCAACAGTTTGGCATCTACATTAAGGAGCGAAATTGGCCTATAGGAGCCACATTGCAACGGGTCCTTATCTCGCTTAAGGATGAGCGAGATCAGAGCCTGTGACATCGTCGGGGGAAGGGTACCCTTTTTCTTAGCCTCGTTAAAGATTCTCAACAATAGCAAACCCAACAGCTCTGAGAATTTCCTGTAAAATTCTACGGGTTACCCTTCCGGTCCCGGGGCCTTGCCTGGCTGCATACCCTCCAACCCCTTAACCAATTCCTCCATCTCAATCGGGTCCCCCAATCCCTCTACCCGCCCCTCCTCCACTTTGGGGAACCTCAGTTGGTCCAGGAGTTGCTTCACCCCCCCCCCGCCCCCCCCGGGTTCTGACTCATACAATTTGCCATAAAAGTCTTTGAAGACCTTGATCCTTGCCGAGCTCAGCACAGTGTTACCCCCCCCCCCCCCCCCATCCCTAATTTCCCCCAATCTCCCTGGCCGCCTCTCTTCCGCAGTTGATGCGCCAGCATCCTGCTTGCCTTCTCCCCATACTCATACACCGCTCCTTGTACCTTCCTCAACTGAGCCTCAGCCTTCCCTGAGGTAAGCAGGTCAAACTCCGCCTGCAGACTCCGGCGCTCCTTTAACAACCCCTCCTCTGGGGATTCCGCGTACCTCCTGTCCACTCTAATTATCTCCCCCACCAGCCTCTCCCTCTCCATTCTGTCCCTCTTCTCCCTGTGGGCCCTGACTGAAATTAGCTCCCCCCCTGATAACTGCCTTCAGCGCCTCCCAGACCACACTCACTGAAACCTCCCCCATATCATTGGTCTCTACATAGCTTTGGATACACCGCCGAATCCGCCAATAGTCCTACGTCCAGTCTCCACAGAGGGCATTGGCCTCTCTCCTCCCCTAGCCTCCAACTCCACCCAGTGCGGGGCATGGTCTGAGATCGCAATGGCCGAATACTCCACCCACTCCTTTCTCGGGATTAGCGCCCTACTTACCACAAAAAAATCAATCCGCGAGTAAGCTTCGTGCACATGGGAGAAGAAAGAAAACTCCTTCGCCCTTGGCCTGGCAAATCTCCACTAGTCCAATCTCTCCACTAGTCCAATCCCCCCATCTGGTCCAAGAACCCCCTCAGGACCTTGGCCGCTGCCGGCCTCTTACCCGATCTCGACCTAGACCAGTCCAGTGCCGAGTCCAGGACCGTATTGAAGTCCTCCTCTCCTTCTCTCTCACCCCCCCCCCCCCCCCGCCCCACCCCCACCCCATTACCAAACTGTTTGACTCTAAACCCGGAATCCTACTCCACATCCGTTTCATGAACCCTGCATCGTCCCAGTTCAGAGCATACACATTCACTAGCACCACCCGAGCCCCCTGCAACTTGCCACTCACCATAATACATCTAACCCCTTTATCCGCCACAATACCCGCTGCCTCAAATGCCCCCGCTTGCTCACCAAAATTACGACCCCCCCCCCGGTCTTCGCATCCAGCCCTGAGTGGAAAACCTGCCCCACCCATCCCTTCCTCAGTCTGGTTTGATCCGCGATCTTCAGATGCGTTTCTCGTAGCATGGCTACGTCTGCCTTTAGCCCCCTTAAGTGCGAAAGCACACGGGCCCTCTTGATCAGCCTGGTCGGGGGGCTAATTACCCCCCCCCCCCCGGCCGACTAGCCATCTCCTTTTTTAGGCCAGCCATGTGCCCGCTCCTCCCGCACACTCTAGCCCCCCCCCCCGATTGCTCTCCCGCAAGTCAGCTGACTCATGCTGACCTCGGCCGCTCCCGCCTCCACCTCCCGTTTCCAGGAGAGTTGACCAGAAAACATTCACTGTTGGCTAAATTTAATTTATAGGCAGAGAAGGAGCCAAAAGTATCAAGTGACATCATTGATGCCATCAGTGGGGTGAGAGTTGGGTCCGTAATATAAGGTTGTCTGCATAAAGAGGTATCTGATGCTCCACCCCATCACGACTAATACTCCTCCATTGACTAGGGGCCTTCGCTATAGAGGGCAGCTTTATTGCCAAGGCGAACAAAAGTGGGGAAAGAGGACAGCCCTGTCAAGTGCCTCGATTAAGGGTAAGTAATCTGAATAGGGTGTTCGTGTAAACGTTGATGTAGGTGAATACATAACAAGCGAATCAGAGGCAAATTTATTTCCACATCCAAATCTCCCGAGAATATCAAACATTTCCATTCCACCCTATCAAATGCTTTTTCATGTCAAGAGATACTATCACCTCGGGTTCAGGCACAGGGTCGGGGGAAAGAATAACATTTAAAAGGGGACGTATGCATTTTGCACTGAGTGCTGAATTTGGTGCATTTGAGTGCTGTAGTGAGAGTTTGGTGACTGAGGGAGTATAAGGCTTAATTTTTATCTAAAATCTAGTCTTTCTTTTATTTAGTTAATTAACTTAAAAGTTGCTGTTTGGTTTAGAAGAAGGTGAATTTTCAATCAGCTGTAAACAAAGCTTCTTCTTGTAGGCACTTGCAGCTGGAGCTTGTTAATTAGTTAATTGGATTAGGCCAGTTTTCAGAGGCTAGATTCACAGTATAAAAGTGATCCCCTACAGTGCAGACTTTGTTTGCACTGAGTGCTGAATTTGGTGCATTTGAGTGCTATAGTGAGAGTTTGGTGACTGAGGGAGTGCTGAATTTGGTGCATTTGAGTGCTATAGTGAGAGTTTGGTGACTGAGGGAGTGCTGAATTTGGTGCATTTGAGTGCTATAGTGAGAGTTTCTTGACTGAGGGAGTTAGGTGAGGAGGGAGTAAGGTGCTCCTTTCATTTTGTTTCCCACATTTCCACAAAGAGTGAGAAGAGAGCCAGGAGTTTACAGAGTGCAGCTGACTGGGAGCAGACTCTGAGGGCGGAGATCCAGTTGGCCCACAGGGCAGCTATATTCTGTAAGGTAAGAGGGGATGGAGGCTAGGCCAGTTGCATGCTCCTCCTGTAGGATGTGGGTGGTGAGGGATACCACCGGTGTCCCCGCTGACTATACCTTCCGGAAGTGCACCCAACTCCAGCTCCTCAAAGACCGTGTTAGGGAACTGGAACTGAAGCTGGATGAACTTTGGATCATCCGGGAGGCAGAGGGGGTGATAGAGAAGAGTTAAAGGGAGGTAACCACACCCAAGGTACAGGACAAGAATAGCTGGGTTACAGTCGGGGGGAAAAAAACAAACAGGCAGACAGTGCAGGGATCCCTCATGGCCGTTCCCCTTCAAAACAAGTATACCGTTTTGGATGCTGTTGGGGGGGATGACCTACCGGGGGAAGGCCCTAGTGGCCAGGTCTCTGGCACGGAGTCTGGCTCTGGGGCTCAAAAGGGAAGGGGGGAGAATAGAAAAGCAATAGTTGTAGGAGATTCAATGGTTAGGGGAATAGATAGGAGATTCCGTGATCGCGAGCGAGACTCGCGGAAGGTATGTTGCCTCCCGGGTGCCAGGGCCAGGGATGTCTCGGATCATGTCTTCAGGATCCTTAAGTGGGAGGGGGAGCTGCCAGAAGTCGTGGTGCACATTGGTACCAACGACATACATAGAACATAGAAAATACAGCACAGAACAGGCCCTTCGGCCCACGATGTTGTGCCGAACCTTTGTCCTAGATTAATCATAGATTATCATTGAATTTACAGTGCAGAAGGAGGCCATTCGGCCCTTTGAGTCTGCACCGGCTCTTGGAAAGAGCACCATACCCAAACTCAACACCTCCACCCAACACCAAGGGCAATTTGGACATTAAGGGCAATTTATCATTGGCCAATTCACCTAACCCGCACATCTTTGGACTGTGGGAGGAAACCGGAGCACCCGGAGGAAACCCACGCAGACACGGGGAGGACGTGCAGACTCCGCACAGACAATGACCCAAGCCGGAATCGAACCTGGGACCATGGAGCTGTGAAGCAATTGCGCTATCCACAATGCTACCGTGCTGCCCTTAAGAACAAATAAATCTACACTATATCATTTTACCGTCATCCATGTACCTATCCAATAGCTGCTTGAAGGTCCCTAATGTTTCCGACTCAACTACTTCCACAGGCAGTGCATTCCATGCCCCCACTACTCTCTGGGTAAAGAACCTACCTCTGATATCCCTCCTATATCTTCCACCTTTCACCTTAAATTTATGTCCCCTTGTAATGGTGTGTTCCACCCGGGGAAAAAGTCTCTGACTGTCTACTCTATCTATTCCCCTGATCATCTTATAAACCTCTATCAAGTCGCCCCTCATCCTTCTCCGCTCTAATGAGAAAAGGCCTAGCACCCTCAACCTTTCCTCGTAAGACCTACTCTCCATTCCAGGCAACATCCTGGTAAATCTTCTTTGCACCTTTTCCAGAGCTTCCACATCCTTCCTAAAATGAGGCGACCAGAACTGTACACAGTACTCCAAATGTGGCCTTACCAAAGTTTTGTACAGCTGCATCATCACCTCACGGATCTTAAATTCAATCCCTCTGTTAATGAACGCGAGCACACCATAGGCCTTCTTCACAGCTCTATCCACTTGAGTGGCAACTTTCAAAGATGTATGAACATAGACCCCAAGATCTCTCTGCTCCTCCACATTGCCAAGAACTCTACCGTTAACCCTATATTCCGCATTCATATTTGTCCTTCCAAAATGGACAACCTCACACTTTTCAGGGTTAAACTCCATCTGCCACTTCTCAGCCCAGCTCTGCATCCTATCTATGTCTCTTTGCAGCCGACAACAGCCCTCCTTACTATCCACAACTCCACCAATCTTCGTATCGTCTGCAAATTTACTGACCCACCCTTCAACTCCCTCATCCAAGTCATTAATGAAAATCACAAACAGCAGAGGACCCAGAACTGATCCCTGCGGTACGCCACTGGTAACTGGGATCCAGGCTGAATATTTGCCATCCACCACCACTCTCTGACTTCTATCGGTTAGCCAGTTCGTTATCCAACTGGCCAAATTTCCCACTATCCCATGCCTCCTTACTTTCTGCATAAGCCTACCATGGGGAACTTTATCAAATGCCTTACTAAAATCCATGTACACTACATCCACTGCTTTACCTTCATCCACATGCTTGGTCACCTCCTCAAAGAATTCAATAAGATTTGTAAGGCAAGACCTACCCCTCACAAATCCGTGCTGACTATCCCTAATCAAGCAGTGTCTTTCCAGATGCTCAGAAATCCTATCCTTCAGTACCCTTTCCATTACTTTGCCTACCACCGAAGTAAGACTAACTGGCCTGTAATTCCCAGGGTTATCCCTAGTTCCTTTTTTGAACAGGGGCACGACATTCGCCACTCTCCAATCCCCTGGTACCACCCCTGTTGACAGTGAGGACGAAAAGATCATTGCCAACGGCTCTGCAATTTCAACTCTTGCTTCCCATAGAATCCTTGGATATATCCCGTCAGGCCCGGGGGACTTGTCTATCCTCAAGTTTTTCAAAATGCCCAACACATCTTCCTTCCTGACAAGTATTTCCTCGAGCTTACCAATCTGTTTCACACTGTCCTCTCCAACAATATCGCCCCTCTCATTTGTAAATACAGAAGACAAATACTCATTCAAGACCTCTCCTATCTCTTCAGACTCAATACACAATCTCCCGCTACTCTCCTTGATCGGACCTACCCTCGCTCTAGTCATTCTCATATTTCTCACATATGTGTAAAAGGCCTTGGGGTTTTCCTTGATCCTACCCGCCAAAGATTGTTCATGCCCTCTCTTACCTCTCCTAATCCCTTTCTTCAGTTCCCTCCTGGCTATCTTGTATCCCTCCAATGCCCTGTCTGAACCTTGTTTCCTCAGCCTTACATAAGTCACCTTTTTCCTTTTAACAAGACATTCAACCTCTCTTGTCAACCATGGTTCCCTCACTCGACCATCTCTTCCCTGCCTGACAGGGACATACATATCAAGGACACGTAGCACCTGTTCCTTGAACAAGTTCCACATTTCACTTGTGTCCTTCCCTGCCAGCACGTACGTAGGAAAAGGGGTGTGGTGGTAATAAACGAGTTTAGGGAGTTAGGCTGGAAGTTAAAAGCCAGGACAGACAGAGTTGTCATCTCTGGTTTGTTGCCGGTGCCACGTGATAGCGAGGATAGGAATAGGGAGAGAGTGTAGCTGAACACGTGGCTGCAGGAATGGTGTAGGAGGGAGGGCTTCAGGTATTTGGATAATTGGAGCGCATTCTGGGGAAGGTGGGACCTGTACAAGCAGGACGGGTTGCATCTGAACCAAAGGGGCATCAATATCCTGGGAGGAAGGTTTTCTAGTACTCTTTGGGAGAGTTTAAACTAATTTGGCAGGGGAATGGGAACCGGATTTGTAGTCCAGCAACTAAGGTAGCCGATATTCAGGACGCCAAAGCGTGTAATGAGGCGGTGGGGAAAGGAACACTGACAAAGGAGAGTACTTGCAGGCACCGAGATGGGTTGAAGTGTGTATACTTCAACGCAAGAAGCATCAGGAATAAGGTGGGTGAACTTAAGGCATGGATGGGTACTTGGGACTACGATGTGGTGGCCATCACGGAAACTTGGATAGAAGAGGGGCAGAAATGGTTGTTGGAAGTCCCTGGTTATAGATGTTTCGATAAGATTAGGGAGGGTGGTAAAAGAGGTGGGGGTGGCATTGTTAATTAGAGATAGTATAACAGCTGCAGAAAGGCCGTTCAAGGAGAATCTGCCCACTGAGGTAGTATGGGTTGAAGTCAGAAATAGGAAAGGAGCAGTTAGAGGAGCAGTTAGGAGTTTTCTATAGGCCCCCCCAATAGTAGCCGAGATGTGGAGGAACAGATTGGGAAACAGATTTTGGAAAGGTGCAGAAGTCACAGGGTAGTAGTCATGGGTGACTTTAACTTCCCAAACATTGAGTGGAAACTCTTGAGATCAAATAGTTTGGATGGGGTGGTGTTTGTGCAGTGTGTCCAGGAAGCTTTTCTAACACAGTATGTAGATTGTCCGACCAGAGGAGGGGCAATATTGGATTTAGTGCTTGGTAATGAACCAGGGCAAGTGATAGATTTGTTAGTGGGGGAGCATTTTGAAGATAGTGACCACAATTCTGTGACTTTCACTTTAGTAATGGAGAGGGATAGGTGCGTGCAACAGGGCAATGTCGTTTACAATTGGGGGAAGGGGAAATACGATGTTGTCAGACAAGAATTGAAGTGCATAAGTTGGGAACATAGGCTGTCAGGGAAGGACACAAGTGAAATGTGGAACTTGTTCAAGGAACAGGTACTACGTGTCCTTGATATGTATGTCCCTGTCAGGCAGGGAAGAGATGGTTGAGTGAGGGAACCATGGTTGACGAGAAATTGAATGTCTTGATAAGAGGAAAAAGGTGACTTGAGTAAGGCTGAGGAAACCAGGTTTAGACAGGGCGTTGGAGGGATACAAGATAGCCAGGAGGGAACTGAAGAAAGGGATTAGGAGAGCTAAGAGAGGGCATGAACAATCTTTGGCGGGTAGGATCAAGGAAAACCCCAAGGCCTTTTACACATGTGTGAGAAATATGAGAATGACTAGAGCGAGGGTAGGTCCAATCAAGGAGAGTAGCGGGAGATTGTGTATTGAGTCTGAAGAGATAGGAGAGGTCTTGAACGAGTACTTTTCTTCTGTATTTACAAATGAGAGGGACCATGTTGGAGAGGACAGTGTGAAACAGACTGGTAAGCCCGAGGAAATGCTTGTTAGGAAGGAAGATGTGTTGGGCATGGAAGATGTGTTGGGCATTTTGAAAAACTTTAGGATAGACAAGTCCCCCGGGCCTGACGGGATATATCCAAGGATTCTATGGGAAGCAAGAGATGAAATTGCAGAGCCGTTGGCATGATCTTTTCATCCTCACTGTCAACAGGGGTGGTACCAGGGGATTGGAGAGTGGCGAATGTCGTGCCCCTGTTCAAAAAAGGGAATAGGTCTAACCCTGGGAATTACAGGCCAGTTAGTCTTACTTCGGTGGTAGGCAAAGTCATGGAAAGGTTACTGAAGGATAGGATTTCTGAGCATCTGGAAAGACACTGCTTGATTAGGGATAGTCAGCACGGATTTGTGAGGGGTAGGTCTTGCCTTACAAGTCTTATTGAATTCTTTGAGGTGGTGACCAAGCATGTGGATGAAGGTAAAGCAGTGGATGTAGTGTACATGGATTTTAGTAAGGCATTTGATAAAGTTCCCCATGGTAGGCTTATGCAGAAAGTAAGGAGGCATGGGATAGTGGGAAATTTGGCCAGTTGGATAACGAACTGGCTAACCGATAGAAGTCAGAGAGTGGTGGTGGATGGCAAATATTCAGCCTGGATCCCAGTTACCAGTGGCGTACCGCAGGGATCAGTTCTGGGTCCTCTGCTGTTTGTGATTTTCATTAATGACTTGGATGAGGGAGTTGAAGGGTGGGTCAGTAAATTTGCAGACGATACGAAGATTGGTGGAGTTGTGGATAGTAAGGAGGGCTGTTGTCGGCTGCAAAGAGACATAGATAGGATGCAGAGCTGGGCTGAGAAGTGGCAGATGGAGTTTAACCCTGAAAAGTGTGAGGTTGTCCATTTTGGAAGGGCGAATATGAATGCGGAATACAGGGTAAACGGTAGAGTTCTTGGCAATGTGGAGGAGCAGAGAGATCTTGGGGTCTATGTTCATACATCTTTGAAAGTTGCCACTCAAGTGGATAGAGCTGTGAAGAAGGCCTATGGTGTGCTCACGTTCATTAACAGAGGGATTGAATTTAAGATCCGTGAGGTGATGATGCAGCTGTACAAAACTTTGGTAAGGCCACATTTGGAGTATTGTGTACAGTTTTGGTCGCCTCATTTTAGGAAGGATGTGGAAGCTTTGGAAAAGGTGCAAAGAAGATTTACCAGGATGTTGCCTGGAATGGAGAGTAGGTCTTACGAGGAAAGGTTGAGGGTGCTAGGCCTTTTCTCATTAGAACGGAGAAGGATGAGGGGCGACTTGATAGAGGTTTATAAGATGATCAAGGGAATAGATAGAGTAGACAGTCAGAGACTTTTTCCCCGGGTGGAACAAACCATTACAAGGGGACAAAAATTTAAGGTGAATGGTGGAAGATATAGGGGGGATGTCAGAGGTAGGTTCTTTACCCAGAGAGTAGTGGGGGCATGGAATGCACTGCCTGTGGAAGTAGTTGCGTCGGAAACATTAGGGACCTTCAAGCAGCTATTGGATAGGTACATGGATTACGGTAAAATGATATAGTGTAGATTTATTTGTTCTTAAGGGCAGCACGGTAACATTGTGGATAGCACAATTGCTTCACAGCTCCAGGGTCCCAGGTTCGATTCCGGCTTGGGTCACTGTCTGTGCGGAGTCTGCACATCCTCCCCGTGTCTGCGTGGGTTTCCTCCGGGTGCTCCGGTTTCCTCCCACAGCCCAAAGATGTGCAGGTTAGGTGGATTGGCCATGATAAATTGCCCTTAGTGTTGGGTGGAGGTGTTGACTTTCGGTAGGGTACTCTTTCCAAGGGTGCAGACTCAATGGGCCGAATGGCCTCCTTCTGCACTGTAAATTCAATGATAATCTAGGACAAAGGTTCGGCACAACATCGTGGGCCGAAGGGCCTGTTCTGTGCTGTATTTTTCTATGTTCTATTTTCTAACTCCAAAATACAGTCTGACTTTGTTGTGGGCTTGAGCTCTTTGTAAACAAATTTCTTATTTTATAATCCACACATAACAAATATAGACGAGTACATTTTAGGTGTCTGTTGATTCAGGTTGTACAGCATTGCCATGCAGCCAATCAATACAATGCAAAATTATCTTCTGATATTAACACTTTTGACATCAGCATTTTTCCAGTTCCTTGGCCTTCTGCACATAAAATCCTTCCATTTTTATTTCAATTAATCACTGCATTATGAACTCCTCGGCAATTAATTGCATAAGTGGGCACAATTCTCCGGAAAGATTTCTAAGTGTTGCAGCGAGCGGGAATTGCCGCGAACTTCCAGGCGCTAAGCCTAGCGAGGCCAGCAATGCTAGTCATGTTAATTGGTCCACTTAACGAGGCCCAAGGGGCTCTCGCCACAAATGAAGACTCGTCAGCAGATTCAGCGGTACCGCGCTCGCCAGACCCCCGCTAACAATGTTGAGCAGTGTGGTGAATGTATTACGGCAAGCATTCACCACTGTATTGCATTGTACTATGTTGATGCCTTTGTAGGCTCCACCTATGGACCATTGTATTACATTACATCGCATTGTCACATGTTGGTGCTTGTGGGCTCCGCCCCTGGCTCCGCCCCCTCGGGGGAGGTATATAGATCTGCTGCCCTGCAGGCGGCTCTCAGTGCAGAGCAGTCGCAGGCAGGCATAGTTCTAGCTGATTAAAACCACTGCTCACTTCAATTCTCCGTCTCGTGTTAATTTAATCGTGTCAATTTAATCAGCAATAACTTCCCGATAGAAGCAGCCCTCAAACCTGATCGACTGGAACTCGACCCACAGGCCGCTGAAGCCAAAGGGATTTTTTCGCACTGGCTCCGCTGTTTTGAGGCCTACCTTGCCGCCTCCCCCTCGCCCTCCGTCACCAACGAACAGAAACTGAGCCTCCTCTACGCCCGGGTGAGCCACAGAATCTCCGTGCAAATCGAGGACGCGACCACGTACGCAGACGCGGTCGTGATCCTGAAAAGGCAATATGTGAGGTCGGTGAACGAAGTGTTCGCGCGGCATCTCCTCACCACTCGCCGCCAACGCCCCGGGGAATCGCTGGAGGAGTACCTACGTGACCTGAAAATACTTGTGCGAAGCTACAACTACAAGGCCGTCACGGCCTCACAACACATGGAACTCGCAATCCGGGACGCCTATGTGGCTGGTGTCCGGTCCAACTACGTCAGACAGCGCCTGCTCGAGAAGGGCCCCCTCAACCTAGAAGAGACGGTAAAACTAGCCACCTCCCTAGAAGTAGCGTTTCAGAGCCTCAACGCTTTCCCCTCCGACCACACGATCCCCTCGTGGACACCCGACCAGAGGGTGCCCCAGGCCTGTGCCACGCGGCAAGAAAGGACACTTTGCCAAAGTTTGCCTGGCCAGGTTCAAAACCTCTAAATCACAGGCCCGACTTTCAGACTCACAGGCCCGCAGACCCCGCAGCGTGGCTGCGAGCCTGCTGGCACTGCCCCCTCCGGACGCGTCATCTGCCTCGTGCTGCCCGTGGGGGCAGCCATTTTTGACTCTACCCAACACGTGCGACTCATGGGGGCCGCCATCTTGGCCGCCATCTTCATCGCCGCCCGACACGTGATGCCGACGGGGGCAGCCATCTTGAGACCACCCCACCACCTCCGACCACGCCGGCTACCCGCAACTCGGCACGGCCACCCTCGACCAGTCATGGCCCAAGCACCTCAGGAACTCGATGATGACCGTCCCGGTCAATGGGCATGAAACGCCCTGCCTGTTTGACTCCGGGAGCACGGAGAGCTTCGTACACCCAGACACGGTAAGGCGCTGTTCTCTCCAAATTTCCCCCGCATTCCAAACAATCTCCCTCGCTCCCGGATCGCATTCAGTGCATAGCCGGGGGTACTGTGTTGCGAACTTCGCAATACAGGGCGCTGAGTACGCCAATTTTACACTATATGTCCTCCCCGATCTCTGCGTTCCTCTCTTGTTGGGACTGAACTTCCAGTGCAACCACAGGAGCCTGACCCTGAAGTTCGGTGGGCCCCTACCCCCTCTCACCATATGTAGCCTTGCGACCCTAAAGGTGACCTTCCCCCGCTCTTCGCGAACCTCACTGCCGACTGTAAACCCGTCGCCATCAGGAGCAGGCGGTACAGTGCTCAGGACAGGACTTTTATCAAGTCCGAGGTCCAGCGGCACTTGAGGGAGGGGATCATCGAGGCCAGTGGTGGTGGTCAGGATTGGGGAGAAGAACCGGATGGTTGTAGACTACAGCCAAACCATAAACCAGTACATGAATCTCGAAGCGTACCCCCTTCCCCGGATAGCGGACATGGTGAATCAGATTGCACACTACCAGGTGTTCTCCACGGTAGATCTGAAGTCCGCATACTACCAGCTTCCAATCTGCCCGGAAGATCGCCACTACACAGCCTTTGAGGCAGACGGCCGCCTATTCCACTTCCTCCCGGTCCCGTTCGGTGTCACCAACGGGATCTCGGTCTTCCAAGGAACGATGGACCGAATGGTGGACCAGTACGGGCTGCGGGCCACATTTCCGTACTTGGACAACGTCACCATCTGCGGCCACGATCAGCAGAACCACGACGCCAACCTTCAGAAGTTTCTCCAAACCGCCCAAGCCCTCAACCTCACTTATAACAAGGAGAAATGCGTTTTCCGCACAACCCGACCGGCCATCCTCGGCTATGTCGTGGAAAACGGAGTCCTAGGGACCGACCCTGACCGCATGCGCCCCCTCCTGCAACTCCCCCTCCCCCACTGCCCCAAGGCCCTGAAAAGATGCCTCGGTTCTTTTCCTATTCTGCCCAGTGGGTCCCCAACTATGCGGACAAAGCCCGCCCACTGATCAAAGCCACCATCTTCCCACTGACGGCTGAGGCCTGCCAGGCCTTCAGCCGCATCAAGGCAGATATTGCCACAGCCGCGATGCGCGCGGTGGATGGGTCCATCCCCTTCCAGGTGGAGAGCGATGCGTCAGAGGTTGCCCTCGCCGCTACCCTTAACCAGGCAGGCAGGCCTGTAGCCTTTTTCTCCCGTACCCTCAACGCCTCCGAGATTCAACACTCCTCAGTCGAAAAAGAAGCTCATGCCATTGTGTAAGCTGTACGGCATTGGAGGCACTACCTTGCTGGTAGGAGGTTCACCCTCGTCACCGACCAACGATTGGTAGCTTTCACGTTCGACAATACACAGCAGGGCAAGATCAAGAACGATAAAATTTTGAGGTGGAGGATCGAACTCTCCACCTGTAATTACGATATCGTGTTTCGTCCTGGGAAACTCAATGAGCCCCCAGATGCCCTGTCCCGCGGCACATGCGCCAGTGCGCAAGATGACCGACTCCAGGCCATCCACAACGACCTCTGTCACCCGGGAGTCACCCAGCTTCTCCACTTCATCAAGGCCCGCAACCTGCCCTACTCCACCGAGGAGGTCAGGGCCATGACCAGGGACTGCCAAATCTGCGCGGAGTGTAAGTCGCACTTCTATTGACCAGATAAGGCCCACCTGGTGAAGGCATCCCGGCCCTTCGAGTGCCTCAGCATCGACTTCAAAGGGCCCCGCCCCTCAACCAACCGCAACGCATATTTTCTCAATGTCGTTGAAGAGTACTCCCGCTTCCCCTTTGCAATCCCTTGCCCCGACATGACCACGGCCACTGTCATTAAGGCCCAGCATAGTATCTTCACCTTGTTCGGTTTCCCCACTTACGTCCACAGTGACCGGGGCTCCTCATTTATGAGCGACGAACTGCATCAGTACCTGCTCGGTAAGGGCATCGCCTCAAGCAGGACTACCAGTTACAACCCCCGGGGAAATGGACATGTGGAGAGGGAGAACGCGACGGTATGGAAGGCCGTCCTCCTGGCCCTATGGTCTAGGAGTCTCCCAGCTTCCCGCTGGCAGGAGGTCCTCACCGGCGCACTCCACTCCATTAGGTCACTCCTTTGCACAGCCACGAACGAGACCCTTCATGACCGCCTATTTGTTTCCCCCAGGAAATCCACCGCCAGGGTCTCGCTTCCGCCCTGGCTGACAACACCGGGGCCTGTCCTCCTCCGAAAACACGTGAGGAGCCTAAGTCCGACCCCCTGGTCGAGAGGGTCCAGCTCCTTCACGCCAACCCCCAGTATGCCTACGTGGCGCACCACGACGGCCGACAAGATACAGTCTCCTTCCGGGACCTGGCACCCGCAGGATCCCCTACCACCATCACCTACACCCCCCCCCCCCCAACCTACGTCGAACAGCGCTCCCGCCCCTGCATGGCCTACACCCCCCCCCCCCCCCACTCCTACACCCCCTCCCCGATTGCCGACCTACAGGGATGAAGCTCCAGAAGACACGCTCCCGGTGACAACACCCGTGCCTGCATCAACGAGTTCAACATGCGTGCCCGCAGCGACGAGTTCCACACCTGTGCCCGCAGCGAAACCAGAGCTCAGGCGATCGCAGCACACGATCAAGGCGCCAGACAGACGCAACCTGTGAGCCACTTCACCCCCGCAGGACTTCAATTTTTTAACAGGGGGTGAATGTGGTGAATGTATTACGGCAACCATTCACCACTGTATTGTATTGTACTATGTTGATGCCCTTGTGGGCTCCACCTATGGACCATTGTATTACATTACATCGCATTGTATCATGTTGGTGCCCTTGTGGGCTCCCCACTGGCTCCGCCCCTCGGGGGAGGTATATAGATCTGATGCCCTGCAGGCGTCTTTCAGTGCAGAGCAGTCGCAGGCAGGCACAGTTCTAGCTTATTAAAACCACTGTTCACTTCAACTCTCCGTCTCGTGTGAATTAATGGTCGCATCAAGCAGCACTGAAGCTGCACTTGCTCAACCAACCCCAGCCTGCTCGAAACAATGACGCCGAGGAGACCATCCCCAAGATTCAGGACACTGACCTATGGAGGCTCCTGGACACAGTAGATTCCAGGAGGGATGTCTTGCCCCCCCCCCCCCCCCCCCAGGGACAAGAAGCCAGTGCTGCCTGGGGTGAGGTGGCAGCACCTGAGAGTGCCGGGAGTGTGACCAGGAGGACTGGCTTTCAGTGCTGAAAAAAGATCAATGACCTACACCGGGCAGCATGAGTGAGTAGACACCAAAGTCCTCCCCCTCACTCCCCCAAGAGACCTGTCCGCCCCCACCGGAGCATCCACCACCCCAAACTCTCCATGCGACGCCCAAACCTCCATCCATCCCCCTCCCCCTAAAACCCCTCCCCCCACCACTGTGAACCACACCTGTGTCTAACGATGCCCTCTTGGTGTCTCCTCAGGAAAAGCTCTCCCATAATCGGTAGGAGAGGGCCCAGACTGGCAGAGGGGTGCCAGACCTAAGAATCCTCACCAGCTTTCAGGATCATGCCCTGGAGGTGGCCGGTGTGGCTGAGGACAGAGCGGTCAACCACATGGAGGCTGGCGGATGCCGCAGAGGTGAGGAAGAACCGGGCTGCACCTGGGGACCTGTCAAATGTGAGTTGTTATTGCATTACTGACTGACCCATACCTCACACTGACCACATATCCATTCTCCCTCAGGTTCACCAGCCGACGGCGCTGGCCCATCCTGGGCGGCATCCCCTCCAGCCTCCCAGGACATCTCCTGCGCCCATAGCCTCTAGGACTCTGCCAATTGGTTATGGATCTACTGGAGTGATGCTGACATCTCCCTCTGAATGTCCGGCTGCTCCCTCCATCAGCTCCAGGTAACTCTATTCCACAGGCTCAACATCAGACTGGGATCCAGCAGCCCTCCGACTCCTGCCTCGCCTGGGGGTTCCTGTCTCTACCTGATGTACATCAGCAGCACTGCGGTGCTTACCAGATTATGCCTCCGAAGCCTGTCCACTAATGTTTCCCACCGAGGTGCATGTATCTCTGCTGGTGGAGGGTGGGGATGACAGCTGTGCCCTGACTATCATGGTTGCACCTCAGAGCTCTCCTCCGAGGCCGTTGGATATAGGCTGGCTCCCGTTAATTGTATGGAAATAGTGTTTATGGGTGATAACTTCTGAAAGTGGTTTCTCGCCATGCTACGGCAAGATCCCAATTTCGCCTACGGGTGTGGGCCGGTTGCATCACAAATTGTTTGGCACCTGGCGCGGTTCTCGTTTTTGGCCTCTCCCGCTACTCACTGGCCTTGTTTCGTTTGAGCTACAGCTTAACAAGGCCAGAGAATCACACCCTAAGTGACTAGGGGCAGCAGGGTAGCACAGTGGTTAGCACAGTTGCTTCACAGCTCCAGGGTCCCAGGTTCGATTTCCGTTTTGCGTCACTGTCTGTGCGGAGTCTGCACGTTCTCCCCGTGTCTGTGTGGGTTTCCTCCGGGTGCTCCGGTTTCCTCCCACAGTCCAAAGATGTGCAGGTTAGGTGGATTGGCCATGATAAATTGCCCTTAGTATCCAAAAAGGTTAGGTGGGATTACTGGGGATAGGGTGGAGGTGTCGGCTTAAGTGGGGTGCTCTTTCCGACGGCTCATGCAGACTCGATGGGCCGAATGGCTTCTTTCTGTACTGTAAATTCTATGAATTCTATCAAAGGTCCATAGCTTCCAATTCAGAAACAGAATTTCCCTCTTATTTCGATTCCAAATAGCAACATGGTGATGAAAAACAGTGGTTCGAATTAGTAACATTAGTAATGAATGGCACATGACAGAAATTGAAGAAATAAAGGTAGCCCTGAATGACTTACCCCACCTGACGGTGTCACGATAACTCCTTTGGTGACAAATGGAACTCCATCTTTTTCCCTCCCCAAACCTGGCCACTTGGCTCCAGACCTCATTATAGCCTTGATCCAAATACAGAGAAAATAACGGAATTCCTGAAGTGTAGTGAGAATGACTGTATTTGATACAGTGTGGCATCAAGGAATTCTGGCAAAATTGAAAGCAATGGAAATCAGAGGGAAAATCTCCAAAAGCTGGGGTCATACTTAGCATAAAAACAGATGGTTGTGGTTGTTGCAGGTTAATCATCTCAGCCCCAGTACATTACTGTGGGATAGTGTCCCATGCCCAACAATCTTTAGCTGCTTTATCAATGACCTTCCCTCCATCATAGGGGAGTTGGTGGCATAATGGTATTGTTACTGAACTAGTAATCCAGAGGCCAAGGCTTGGGTTCAAATCCTATCTGGTGGAATAATTAATAGAAAAAAATCTGGAAGTAAAATCTAGCCTCAGTAATGGTGCCATGAAGAGATTGTTGTAAAAACCCAACCCTTTTTGGATGAAAATGGGGTCTGGTCTGACATATCCATGAATCCAGATCCACACCAGTATGGTTGACTCTGAAATGGTGCAGCAAGCCACTAAGTTTAAGGGTTATTAGAGATGGGCAACACATGGCGGTCTTGTCAGTGATGCCCACATTCCACGGAAAGGATAAAACAAATGTTAATTGGAGCAATGCTCGCTGATGACTGCATAGTGTTCACTTCCATTTGCAACTCCTCAAATACTGAAGCAGTTAATGTCCATAGGCAGCAAGACCTGCAGTGAACAGAGAGAATACAACCATCTTCCCTTGATGGCATTACCATCACTGATTCCATCCCCATCATCAACATCCTGAGGTTTACCATTGAGCAGAAACTTAATCATCCATATAAATACTGTGGCTATAACAGTGGATGAGAAACTTGGAATTCTGTGGTGAGTAACTCACGACCTGACTCCTCAAAGCCTTTCCAAATTTGCAAGACACAAATCAGGAGTGGGATGGAATACTCTCTACTTCCCTGGATGGCTGCAGCGCCAACAACACTTGAAAAATCCGAGACAATCCAGACAAAGCAGCCCGCTTAATTGACACCCTGCCCACTATATTAAATATTTACTCCTTCCACCACTGGCACACATTTGCGGCAGGATGTACCATATTCAAGATGCACTGTTGCATTGTATTCAAGATGCACTGTTGCAGCCCACCCATGATCCTTTGACAGCATGTTCCAAACGTGCAACATATATCACCGAGAGGAACAGCGTGTAGCCACCTGGGTTGGCCAATTCCCGACGTAAAATGGAGAACAGCAAAGGCTGAAGGGAAATTCAGCCAACACAGGCAGAAACTAGCAGATGCAAGTTACTGTGTATTAAACTCTGCAAAAGCCCAGACAGCATCGATACAAGCAGCCATCTGCATAATAATGTAGCAGCCATCTACATACTAATGCGCGATCCCCGGGAACAATAGAAACATTTGAGATAAACAAGGCCAAGCCAGACTCCTCGGCGCCAGCAGGAGCCAACACAAAAGAGGTTAACGGACACCTAAAGACCGCCCATCAATCAGGGAACCCCACCAGTATTGGAGAAATCGAACCAAGCGATTGGAACGAAGTCCAATCACTTGGAACCAGATACGGGGTCCGCTCCGAAAGGCGGGAAGCCCCTGGGGACTATAAAGTAAAGTTCAAATCGTCCTTCTTGACAGGGTCACTCAGCAACGCGAACCAACCCTTGACAGTGACCTGTTCAGCTGCCGCCGAAGAACTTAAGTCTCAAATCAACGCTCGCTACGAGATAGGCGCTCCTAGCTACCAGTCCATACCAGCTTTTGAATCCCGCAGACTCAGAACCCGAACGAAAGGCCATTTGTTCCCCTGACCTGGTGGGCCAGTCCTAAGCTAAGTATTGGCCTGTTAGTGATAGAAATAGCTTAGAAGTAGAGTTTATGCATGAGTAGATTTGACTGTGTGTCAATAAATGTGCTTTGATTTGAATCTTACTAATTGGTGTATTGAGTTATTGATCATGACTTGAACTTGAACCTCGAGGCGGTATCATAAAGATACCTGGCGACTCGAGAGCAAAGGTTAGAAAACAGAGCCAATTGAACCAACCAAAAGTTAGCAACAAAGTAGACACCAGTTTCCCCTCAAAATCACACACCACCCTGACTTGGAATTATATTCATGATGTGGAGATGCCGGCATTGGACAGGGGTGAGCACAGTAAGAAGTCTTACAACACCAGGTTAAAGTCCAACAGGTTTGTTTCGAATCACTAGCTTTCGGACAACTGCTCCTTCCTCAGGTGAATGAGGAAGGAGCAGTGCACTTTAACCTGGTGTTGTAAGACTTCTTACTGGAATTATATTGCAATTACTTCATTATCGCTAAGTCAAAATCTTGGAAATCCATCCTCCCAACAGCATTGTGGGTGTACCTACATCTCATAGACTACAATTATTCAAGAGGATGGCTCACTACCACCTTCTCAAGTGATATTATACATAGGCAATAAATGTTAGCCTTGCCAGGGGAGACATACATCCCATGAATGCATAAAATAGAAAGAAATTGTCCAGGGAGCCTGATAGAGGGATTGTTTTGCCTCTTGTAAACATAGCATCATCATCGATTTAATAAATGTATGTATTGCTAATTGCCTGATGTGCAATATGCCCTCAGGGTGGATTGAAAGGAGTAGATAACATAAAAGCTTCATATTGTGGAGGCTTTAACATCAACAATGGCCATTCTTGTTCCAGATGTTGTCTGCAGGTCATCCTGCAAGACATGGTACAACTGTGTAACAGCTTGTCTCGCGAAGCAGCTTTGATGGCATCAGTGAGCGGCAGTACAAGGCAACTGCATTTTTGAAGGAAAATAAAGGTTAAAGATGTGGAGGTGAATAAATGATTCTTAGTAAACGAGAACTAACCTTTGCCTCCTTGGTTACTGACACACTTGAACAATGCCTCAAGTGGTCTTTAGTTTTGAGGCTCGAGCTTATGTTGGGCATCCAATGACTTTCTCCTCCAGCTGCAAGAAAGATAGGGGCGGGATTCTCCATTAGCACATGCCGAAATCGGGGTATGCGATCGATGTAGAATTGTTCCCGATGGGGGCCTTCCGGTGGCGACCATGGAGCGAGGGGCCGCACATTTAGCAGCTCCCGCTCATGGCGGTCTTTTTGTGGCCTTTACGCCGGATTGTTGCAGGAATTTTGTAGAGGAAAGATGTAAAAGAAAGAACAGAAGAAGGGAGCCTAGTTTATGGAGCTGCAGACCAGAAGTAATCGGAAAAGAACGAACCCGGTGGTGGTAGCGAGTGAGGAGCAGACAATGCGCATGAAGATGGCGGACGATCAGGGTCGGACCCCATCATCTCAGTGGTCGATGGACCAGTCGGTGAGCTTCTTAAATGAGAAATTCACCCAACAGTGGAAGGAGAGTGCGGAGGACCTGGCCCAGGCAGTGGACTCGATCAAGGCGGTAGTTGACTGCGTGGAGACGAAACTGGCAGCCCAGGGACAGGCAATCCAGAGGTTGGAGGAGCAGGCGGGGGAACAGGAGGGACAGTCCACCTCGATGGCAGCAGAGATTGGGGTGCTGCGTGACCAGCAGAAGAGGCTGCTGGAGAAAGCAGAGGACCTGGAAAATTGTTCCGGAGGCAGAACATCCGGATCGTGGGTCTGCTGGAGGGAAACGAAGGATCGGACGCTGGTGCGTATGTGGGGAAGATGCTGGAGAAGCTGCTTGGGGAAGGTGCGTTTGATCGACCATTGGAGGTGAATCGGGCCCACACGGCACTGATGCGCAAGCCCCAGGGGGGTGAGCCGCGAGGACGATGGTGATACAGTTGCATTGGTTCCTAGACAAGGAATGCATTATGAGGTGGGCCAGGCAGACGAGGCAATGTACTTGGGAAGATGTTGAGATCTAGGTGTACCAGGACCTGGGAGCAGAACTTGCGAAGAGGAGGGTGAGCTTTAATAAGGTCAAGTCGGCCCTATACAATGATGTGTTAAGTAAGTTGGTTCAACGTTGACTGCAACTGGATGCAGTGAAACTAGAAACAGGCTTCTGACACAGGAGATGGTCCAACACTGTTTTATTGAACTTCCTGATTGCTGTACATAGTCTGCTGTGAGTTGACACTCTATCAATCTAACTGATAACCTCCTACTGGCTTGACCAGACTAACTCTCTACCTCATGGTGATAGTGCTCACTGGCTTGTGCACTCTTACTATCTCAGTAGCTGTGTCCTGTAGAGAGAGAGAGAGAGTCTTAATGTCCTGAGTGCTTTATAGTGGTGGTGTCCTGTCTGGTGATTGGTTGTTATGTGTCTTGTGTGTTCATTGGTTATCCTGTGTGTCAATCACTGCCTGTCTGCCTCTCATTATATACATGAGTGGATATTATGACATCTCCCCTTTTTGAAGTAAATTTTGGAACGTGGCGATACATATACACGCATGATTATATACAAGTGGTGAGTGAATGAACATATGTACATGGGAAGGTGTCTATCGTGCAGATGCAGAGCAAACTGAACAAAATTTACAAGATTTAAGTCTATAGATTCAGTCTTTGTGGCGGGCGACAAATTCTTGTCGATCGCCTCGGAGTTGGAGAGGGGGATGCCGGCACTTGGACAGGCAGGATTGCTGCCATGTCGGTGGCCTCATGGAGAGGCGGGATCGCTGCCAGATCGGCGGCATCGTGGTGCCAGATGTCCAGAGGAGGCATGATAACATGTGGAGAAGTGTGGCCAGGCGGTGGGCAGGGAACTTTTCGTAGTGCCCTCCTGTTGCGCCGTAGAATGAAGCCATCAGCCATTTGGACAATGAAGGACCTGGGTGCAGCCTGCCTGACGACAATAGCTGGGGCTGACCAACCTCCCTCAGGCAACTGGACGCGAACAACATCGTCTGGAGCCAGCGCAGGTAGATCCTTGGCATGAGCATCATACGTGATCTTCTGCTGGTCCCTGGATCGCTGCACTTTCTGCAGCACCGTGAGGCGGTCAAGGTCTGGAACATGAATGGCTGGAACAGTCGTCCTCAGGTTGCGGTTCATGAGCAGCTGCGCCGGAGACAAACCAGTCGACAGAGGGGTTTCCCTGTATGCCAACAGCGCCGGTTGAAGTCTGAGGCTGAGTCTGCAGCCTTGCACAGCAACCGCTTGACAATATGGACTCCTTTTTTGGCCTTCCGTTTGATTGCGGAGAATGGGGACTGGATGTGATGTGACTGAAGTGGTAGGATGTTGTCGAGGTCCGACTGTGATATGAGGTTCGCAGAAGCGCCAGTGTCCAATTTAAATCGGATGCGAGACTGGTTGACCGTGATGACGGCACACCACTCATCGTCAGGATCCACACTGAGGATCGAAAGGCAGTTGGCAGGCACAGTAGAGACCATCTAGCGTGTGGTGATGATGCCCACCCGATATGGAGAGTCGAGGCAGTCAGCATCGGGGTCCGTTGGGCTGTCTGGATCAGAATCCTGCATGCCTTGTTGTGCGCAGCGGACACGTCCCAGCGGGATCGCTGGCTGTTGTTCGGTGGAGCAGACCTGCAGAAAGCCGCGTAGTGGCCAGGCTTTCCACACTGTAGACATCGCCTGCCTTTGGCTGGACGTTGCCGCTTTAAATGGGCGGAGCCACAATTCAGACACGTCATGACGCTGACATCAGCACGTTCTGTGTGCCATCGTGCATGCGCAGTGCGGTCGGCCGGCTGACATTCGCGCATGCGCCTCAGGGTCTTCGGCCTCATCGTCCACCCTGTCGTGGCGTGCATGTGTGGGGACCCGAGAAAGGCACGTGAAACGGCCACTCTCCTAGATGCTCAGGCCTTGCATTTTTGCTATGGCCTGCACCCTTTCTACCTCGTGGGAGGCCAGCTTTGCAGTTTCTGCCGCCCTGATGCGGGAGTAGCGATTTCTGGCATGCTCATGGACAACGCACGTTTCGATGGCGATGGAGAGGGTTAACTGTTTGATTTTGAGGAGCTGCTCCCGCAGGGAGTCGGACTGGACCCCGAAAATGATCTGATCCCAGATCATGGAATCAGTCGTCGAGTCATAATTACATGACTGCGCTAGGATGCGGAGATGGGTCAAGAAGGACTGAAAAGGTTCATCCTTACCCTGAAGCCTCTGTTGGAAGATGTACCGTTCAAAGCTCTCATTCACCACAATGTCGCAGTGGCTGTCGAATTTCAGCAGAACTGTCTTGAACTTTGTATTGTCTTCGCCATCGGCAAACGTAAGCGAGTTATAGATGTGGATGGCATGATCCCCCACAGTTGACAGGAACAGTGCGATCTTTCTGGCATCCGATGCTGCCTCGAGGTCGGAGGCCTCGATGTACAGGAGGAACTTTTGTTTGAAGACTTTCCAGTTGGCGGCGAGGTTGCTGGAGATCCGGAGTTGCGAAGGAGGCTGGATCCTTTCCATGCTGCTGTATGGCTGCTTGCTGGTCATTGCAGATGCACTCGAGGTTGGTTCGTTAGGATTAATAGTACTCTGGTACCATGATGTGTTAAGTAAGTTGGTTCAACGTTGACTGCAACTGGATGCAGTGAAACTAGAAACAGGCTTCTGACACAGGAGATGGTCCAACACTGTTTTATTGAACTTCCTGATTGCTGTACATAGTCTGCTGTGAGTTGACACTCTATCAATCTAACTGATAACCTCCTACTGGCTTGACCAGACTAACTCTCTATCTCATGGTGATAGTGCTCACTGGCTTGTGCACTCTTACTATCTCAGTAGCTGCAACCTGTAGAGAGAGAGAGTCTTAATGTCCTGAGTGCTTTATAGTGGTGGTGTCCTGTCTGGTGATTGGTTTTTATGTGTCGTGTGTGTTCATTGGTTATCCTGTGTGTCAATCACTGCCTGACTGCATCTCATTATATACATGAGTGGATTATGACATACAAGAGAGGCATAAAGTTTGATCTACTGTACCCGGCTTGCCTATGGGTGACCTGTGGGGGCCAGGAGTGGTACTTCACAGGTCGGTGCAACATCGAGGGCTGAAGGGCCTGTACTGCGCTGTAATGTTCTATATTTCGCTTGGCGGAGGAGGCAGCAGACTTTATGAAGGAGAATAGATTGGCAGAAGGAGGACCTTAAATTTTGACTGGGGAGATCTGAACTATGTTCTGTAAATACTTTGGGTTGCGTTGTTCGGATTTATTTCGGGGTTTTTGCTTGTTTCTTTATATTTTTTCGGTCCCGTTTGGGGTTAGGCTGATATGTAGTTCTTTGTTAACGGAGGAGGGGTGGGTCTTTGGGTTCGGACCTTGGGAGGAACGGTTTGTTTGTTTTTACTTCGTGCCTTTGTTTCGATTGTTTTGAATGTTTGCACCAAGAGCAGTGGGGTGGGGGGGGGGGAATCAGTGGTGGGTAAGATGCTGGGCACCATGGGCTGGGGCTGCCAGGCTAGCTGAGCGGGCTAGTTTACAGAACAAAGTGGGGGGTGAGATTTCAACACCGTCCTGGATCCAAGGCTGGATCGGTCGAGTGCCAGGTCTGTGAAGGTATTAACTATGGCAAAGGAGCTGCGGGGGTTTATAGAGCGCATGAGGGGGGTTGATCCATGGAGATTTGGGAGGCCAAGGAGTAAGGAGTTTTCATTCTACTCCCATGTGCACAAGGTGTATTCCTGGATAGAATTCTTTGTGTTGTACAAAACGCTGCTGGCTGAGGTGTTAGATGCTGAATATTCAGCAATGGTGGCGTCAGACCACATGTCACAATGGGTAGACCTGCAAGTTAACAAAGGAAAGGTTCAGCGCCCGCAGTGGAGGCTAGATGTCGGGCTGTTAGCGGAGGAGGAGGTGTGCGAGCGGGTGAGGGAGGCCAATTGGGGATATATAAAGATCAATGACACAGGTGAGGTTTCGGCTGGGGTGGTGTGGGAGGCACTGAAGGCGGGTATTAGGGGGGAACTCATCTCAATTCGGGCCCATAAGGAGAAGGCGGAGCGGGTGGAGTTAGACAGGCTGGTAGGTGAAATTTTACAGGTGGCAAGAGGTATGCGGAGTCTTCAGATGACAGGCTTCTGAAGGAGCGTCAGAGACTGCAGCTGGAATTTGGGCTCCTGTCCACAGGTAAGGTGGAGGGACACCTTAGGAGGGTAAAGAGGGCGGTCTATGAGTATGGGGAAAAAGCCAGCAGGATGCTGGCGCATCAGCTGGAAACAGGAAACAGGAGGTGGCGAGAGAGATTGGGAAAGTAAGATACAGGGGGGGGGGGAAGGTGGTTTTGGATCCGGCGGGGGTGAATGATGTGTTTCGGGAATTTTATAGTGGATTGTATAAATCGGAACCCCCAACCGGGGAAAAAGGTATGAAGTGATTTTTGGGCGGCTTCGAGGTTCCAAGGATAGATGAGGAGTTGGTGGAGGGTTTGGGAGTCCCAATTGGGCTGGGAGAGGTTATAGACGGATTGGGGGCGATGCAATCGGGTAAGGCCCCGTGACCTGACGGATACCCGGCTGTGTTTTATAAAAAGTTTTCCAGGTTGTTGCGGCCGCTTCTGTTAAAGGCTTTTAATGAGTCCAAGGAGCTGGGAGTGCTCCTCCTAACATTATCGCAGGCATCAATTTCCCTTATTTTGAAGCAGGTTAAGGATCCGAAGAGTTGTGGGTCAAATAGGCCAATCTCCCTGTTAAATGTGGATGCGGAATTGCTGGCAAAGATCTTGGCCATGCGCAGAGAGGATTGTGTTCCGGGGGTAATAGGGGAGGACAAGGCGGAATTTGTGAAGGGATGGCACCTGACGTCCAACAGTAGGCGGCTCCTAAATGTAATAATGATGCCTGAGGAGGGGTGCGAGGTCGAGGTGGTGTTAGCCATGGATGCAGAAAAGGCCTTTGATCGGGTGGAGTGGAAGTACCTGTGGGATGTCCTGGGAGGTTTGGGTTGGGGCAGGGATTTGTTGATTGGGTCCAGTTGCTATATCAGGCACCAGTGGTGAATGTAAGGACCAACCGGGTTCGATCAGAGTATTTTAGTCTGTGCAGGGGGACAAGGCAGGGTGTCCACTCCCCCCATTACTGTTTGCCCTGGCCATAGAGCCTTTGACAATTGACAATGGCGCTGAGGTCATCGAATATTTGGCGGGGGATAGGAGAGGGGGGTGGGGGTTGGAACATAGGATCTCGCTCAATGCGCATGATTTACTCCTTTATATAATTGATCTGTTGGGGGGGAAATCGCAGGAATTATGGGATTACTGGAGGGATTTGGCCGGTTCTCAGGTTACAAACTGAATATGGGCAAGAATGAGGTTTTTGCGATCCAAGCAAGGGGACAGGAGAGGAGACTGAGGGAGATGCCGTTCAAAGTGGTGGGAAGGAGTTTTAGGTACCTTGGGATTCAAGTGGCAAGGGACTGGGGTCAGTTTCATAAGCTAAATTTGGGCAGGGTGATTGAGCAAATGAAAGCGGACTTCCGTAGGTGGGGCTTGCTCCCGCTGTCATTGGCGGGGAGGGTATAATCTGTGAAAATCAGTTCTCCTGAGATTGCTGTTTGTATTTCAGTGTCTCCTAATCGCAATCCCCAAGACATTTTTTAGGAAGATGAACGCGACGATCTCAGGTTTTATATGGGCCGGGAAAGCCCCGAGGGTGAAGAAGGTCCTTCTTGAGTGGGGGCGCAGTGAGGGGGTTTGGCCCTTCCAAACTTTATTAACTATTACTGGGCAGCCAATATTTTGCTGATTAGGAAATGGGTAGTGGGGGAGGGGTTGGTGGGGGGAGTGAGTGGAGGCGGCCTCTTGCAACGGCACGAGTCTGAAGGCTCTGTTCATGGCACCTCTGCCGTTCTCGCTGGCTTGTTACTCCACAAGTCCAGTCGTAGTGGTAGCCCTGAGAGTGCGGGGGCAATGGAGCCAACACACGAGACTGGAGCGGGTGTCGGTATGGTCACCGATCCGTGATAATCACAGGTTTACTCCGTAGGGGGGGGGGGCTTTAGGAAATGGCAGCGGGCAGGGATTCAGATTTGGGGATCTCATCATTGAGGAGGGTTTCCCGAGCCTGGAGGAGGAGTTTGAGTTACCGGGTGGGAACGGATTCCGGTACCTGCAGGTACGGGTTTTTGTCCGGAGGGAAGTTCCAAACTTTCCTCGCTAACCTCTAAGGGGACTACAGGATAAGGTGATGTCTAAAACAGGGGTTTGGGGGCGGGGGAAAGAGGGTCTCAGGAATATATAAGGAACTGATGGAGTGAGAAGGGGGTCCCAATCGGGGAGGTGAAGAGGAAGTGGGTGGAAGAGTTGGGAGGGGAATTGGAAGTCGGGCTATGGGAGAAGTTCCTGAGGAGAGTCAATGCATCCTCGTCGTGTGCCAGGCTTAGCCTGATCCAGTTCAAGGTGGTCCACGGGGCTCATATGACTGTGGCCCAGATGAGTAGGTTGTTTGAGGAGGTGGAGCACAGGTGTGGGCGCTGTGGGGGATGTCGGGCGAATCAGGTACATGTTTTGGGCTTGTCCGAAGCGGAGGGGATTTTGACAGGGATTTTCGGAAGTCATGTCAGAGGTCCTGGAAGGAAGGATGACTCAGAGTCCAGAGGTAGCAATAGTTTGAGTGTCGGAAGATCCGGGTCACCGGGGAGGTGGGCTCCCTGGTGGCCCGGAGACGGATTTTGCTGGGATGGAGGGACTCGGAGCCTCCAAAGTCAGGGGTGTGGGTCAGTGACATGGCAGGGTTTCTTAGGCTACAGAAGATTAAGTTTGCCTTAAGATGTTCAATACAGGGGTTCATTCGGAGGTGGCAGCCGTTCCTCGACTTCTTTAAGGAAAACTGACCGTTAGCAGGGGGGTGGGGGGGGGAAAGGGAGGCATGGAAGTGAAGAATAAGGGCAGGGAATCTAATATTTGGGTAGCTAGAAGTTAGGGCGGGGGGGGGGGGAAGTTGGGTATGTTATTGTGGGTTTTTTGCGTGTGCTGGACCGCTCTGTTGTTTAGAATGTTAAAATGATAAGTGCCTCAATAAAATATTTTCTAAAAAAAAGAATTGTTCCAGATTCCGAAATTGTGGCAGGCGCCGGTTTGATGCTGAATTGTGATGCTCCGCCTCCTCAAAAAACGGCATCAATGCAACACACGGCGTGCGTAGTTGCAACATTGTTCGCATATCATTAATCCCATCCACGATTCTCTGCCTCCAATGAGCCAAGTTCCCGACGGCGCGGTCCACGTGTGCTCTCACAAATTGTGAACCTTGCATGCAGGCTGCTGAGGGCGTACGGACAGTATCCAGCACCGTCATACTTCGCCTACAGCCACGCCGCTGGCCGGGAACTTCTGCCAGGGCCAGGAGTAGTGGGGGGTGGCCAGGAGGATAGAGTCGAGATAGACAGGTACACACCATTACTTCTCACAGAAGTGACTATTCTTCAGAAATAGGTCGAGAAACCCATTCCTGGGTTTTCTCATACTAAGGAAAATGGAGTTAAGTGAGCCCATTGCCATGGCTTACAACTGCAATGTAGAGGTCAAACATTTGTTTTTATAAATATTTTTATTGAAGTTTACATTTTTACACTGTACAGGAGAAGACTGTTGCAACTACGCGCGCGTGCGTCGCATTGATTACATTTTTCAGGAGGCAGAGGATTCAGCGTCAAACCGGCACCTGCCGCGATTTCGGCAAAGGGAACAATTCTTTTTTTTTTTTTTTAAAGAAAATATTTTATTGAGGCATTTATAATTTTAACATTCTAAACATCGGAACAGATCGTCAGCAATGACCTAAGAGTCCCCAGGCACAATGATCACAAGAAGGGACCCTGGGTTTCCAGCTCAGAGAAGATAGCCACATTGAGTGATCGTAGCCTGGCCAGCCACCTTCATTAAGGGAGGGTAAAAGCTGGAGCTCAGCTGTGCGTCTGAGTCATATTTTGTATGAGTGAGAGAATTTACCTGGGTAAAACGATTTAGTAATAAACTGGTCAAAGTGCCTGATAATTTACAGATAACAAGACATTGAGTCAATGAAGACAAATGATAGGTGAGCAGAACTTGGTGAGGTATAGGTAACAGCAGTATTTGAATGAGCTGGTTTACAGATCAAGACTGGATGATGGAGTATTTGAATAGTTGATTCTGAAACTGAGAAAATAAGGGTTTTAGCAGTCTGGTGGTAGAGGCAGATTATGTTAAAGGCAGCAATGCTTGTGATGTGGTGAATATTATATCGGCAGCTCAGTCACTTTACACTTATTTCACTTCAAATGGACAGTGTCCATTTATTCCTGACAACAGTGCTCTACCAATTTGCTGAACAATATTCTGACATCTGCTTGTGATAAATCTATATATTCAACATCTCCACTGTACATAGGATCACACAGTGAAGACAATTATAGGCTTCAAAGAGCACAGAAACAACAGCATTTTACAAGACCTGTTGGTTTATTGTGGATGTTGACAGCATGAATCAACTCATTCTTTTTGTATAGTACAGAGTAAATAGTAACCCAGGCTCTTAGGCATTTCCCAACTATTATACATAATACCATCAAAAAAACTAATGTATTATAAATTGGAATACAACTGAATTGTTCCCAAATCTTGGAGAAACAACTTGATGAAACCATTTGGTCTTTTCTTGCCTTTGTACAAGTGTAAGACAATATTTTCTGCATTAGGAATTATACTGCTTACATAATTCATGATATCTCAGTATTAAATAATGTTGCATAATTTGATTGAATACAGCTTAATCTAAATTACATTTCGCATGGAACCCAATCCTCGAGAATGAGTTTGTCAGCACTCTAATTGGCAACATTGAAACCTAATGCCCAGCAACATTGTCAAGGAAAACATGACTCAGGTCACAATGTTTAAAACTAAGAACGCCCATTTGGATACCGAACAAACAATTCCCACCTCACTCCTCTTTTTTTCTGTGAAATAAAATATAGGCTGCATTGTGTTCCTATAATGTGCAAATAAAATGTGCTACTCTTCCACTATTATAAATACTCAACAGTACAAATTCTGGTGGTGCATCATTGGATTGGGCAGAACATAATCAGCTGCTTTAGCCCACTACCCTATTCCAAATACTGCAGGTAGATTCATTAGTTTAGTTGTTCATGCCTCTATTAGCACTTAACTTGTCTAGAATAATGGTGCAGCCCTTCACTTTTCTATGAAAGAGTCAACAGACTGCTCTGGCCAACACATATAAGGATTAGAAATACTTTCTTAGTACATCCTTTACATTAGGCACTGGGTTCAACTATAACCATCCTTCTAGAATCAATTGTTCTCAAATTTGTTTAGCGAGCATGCAGTTTCTTGCAGGCAGAGGCATTTGAGTTATCTGGCAGGATTGCTGGGGCAGCTCAGAAAAAGTACCTACCCAAGATAACACCAGCATTGAGTTCATGGAGAACTGCCCAGTTCCTCAAGTGGAGTTCAGAATCATTGAGTTGTAATGGGGCAGAAACACAAGGTGCACACCATTTTTCAGCTAAGCATCCTATTCCATCCCATGAATTAGTGGAATTTCTGCACTGTGAAATATTATCAATTTGTATGTATAGAGGATGTGCTATTCCTCTGTTAGATACTAGAGTGTGTTATTTTCCTACAAGATCTCATTTTACCATAGAAACAGGGCATGTTATTATCCTAAAAGGTCTCCATTCCCCGTAGTTAACGTTATTTTCCTACAAGATGTATACTTATGAAGATTGATAGTTACAGTATAACCACAGCCTTATGATATATTCAGCCCTTGTGACTGTGGAACCAAGTGCTCAATTTTCTTCTGCTAATGTGAATCTAAATATAGATTAATCTAAATTAGTTGGCACTTTGGCTTAGATCGTACAACTGATCTAATATGGTATTTCCATGTAACATTGTTTCAGATACTGTAAGGTTCATAAAATGCTAATTAATTCACCTAATTCAAGCTGTATTACAGACTGCATTTTTATACCATTTTGATCACAACCTAAAAATGCCATTAGTGACATGTTTAAGCAAACTATAGTTTTAATAATTACAGTGTGATACCTAGCTATAGGGAACAGAACTCCCAGGCTCAATGTCTTGCCTGCAGAGAGAAAGTTGGAAATGTATCAACATTTTAAAAAGGCATTTTTGTATTTTACGTTTTCCACCCATCACCACCTTTAATTTCAAAGATGGGATGGTATGGTGCGGCCTGTGGATATAACCTTTCTCAATTCCTGAACAACAGAAGTTGCTTTTCTGAAGTGGCAGACTAGTTGGTTTCTACTCCCTTCTCCCAGAAGAGTAGGGCTTCTAATACCATTAGCAGCGGTCATTGCATAGGCAAGAACAAAGTCTCACATGCCAAAAGCTTGTTAAGGTGACATTCAAACAGGAGTCGACTGTGAGGAGCCTTAAACTCCGTAGACAATCAAGAACTTTTGCAGCTAAAAAAAAAAAATCTCTTTGGTTTTATAATTTATCAATATCTTTCTCTTTAAACAAAATGGTTGTGATCATTCAGCAGGGACAATGTCAGCAACTACAGTGTTGGGAATTTGCTCTCAAGCTGGAAGAATGTGACTTAGAAATTTGTAATGCTCAACTGTGCTTTTGGAGGAGTTTGGATATTCAGTTTCACACTGATCACACGATTTCTGCAATAATGAAACATTGCCATTTGTGATAGTCAATTGATAATCATTGCTCCATTCCCTGGTCTGAATGTGTTGCTTTCTTTCTGGAGTGTGGTTCCATTGGAATCATCAGCCCTCCGATGCCTCAACTAAGCCATTCTCCATGTGCAAAACTAGACAGTAAATGCCAAGTTGTCTGCCCATCGGGAGAGCAATATAACCAGGACTCAGGCTATCTTCACTTGGCAACCATACATAAGCACTCATTGGAAGGATCACCAGATAGTGTTGGAGGAAACCCAAGACAAAACCCTCTCCCTTATACAGGTGTGTTATTGCAAGTTGCAGCAACTCTACTCCTTCCCAGAGATGAAACTTAGGTTTTTCTGGTCTATACGTCTCACACATGCAGTGCACAAGCTCATGAACCACTAAGTGGGGGGCAATAATCAGTGAAAATATATTAAAAAGGACATCATCTATAGAGAAAAACAAATCTAAGCTAAGGAATAAGGCTCATTTTATATTCAGATACAGACTTTTATGAAGCCAATATAGAACTTAAAAAATAGGAAAAATAAGCCATGTGGTCCCTCTATGCTGCTCGTCACACAGTGGAATGCAGGTTGCCTGCAGGTTTAGCACACCGATGTGCTTGGTCTCGAGTAATTTACTAGATATACCGGTTTAAGCTATAGGTTTCATTGCCAACTCAATGCACGTTGCACCACAAGCCTTAAAGATTCCAAAGACATCTATATCATTGTTAAATACCTCCAATTCCCCTCACTAAATTACACATATATATATATAAATATATATATATATAGTTTATCAGTATCACAAATTTTAAGGGAATACAGCTGAAAGAAAATACTCAATATTAAAATCCCTCACCCAAAATAACTCCTCAGAGCTCCAAAATGATAACATACTGAACTATACCAACACATTATAACAGAGGCCAACAAAAGCACCTAAAGCAGCAATAGTAGCTGGTCCATGTATTCTTTATTCTTTCTTTAATACTTTAGGGTGGAAGGACCAACCACAATTCTTGTTTTTCCAAAGTTAATCTTTGAAAGGGTTTCCTGTTGCGTGGCTCTGTACACTTTCTATTCCAGCAGTGAGTCACACACTATAGAATAATGTAAAACAAAGCCTGAATTCCTTCCTGGAACCTGTCCACCTTCCAATGTTTGTATTAGCATAGCTGCAAAATGATTGATTTCCACATGTAGCATTGCTCACCAGATTCTCCAGCTTTAATGTTTATTGGCAAATTGGAGAATATCCAGGGATCCACAGAGGAACTATTCTATGTATAAGCAACGATCACTGTATTTTAAAAAAAAACTCCACAAAGATCTTGGGATCTTTTCCTTTTGCGCTGGCTTACTGATGTAGCTGAATAGCTTTTGACTCCCCAGTAGAAAACCAGAATTGAGGGGCAAAGTGTGTCTCTCCATAGAATTCCCACAGTGCAGGAGGCCATTCAGCTCATCAAGTTGGCACCAACCCTCCGAAAGAGCACTCTATCTAGGCCCATTTCCCTGCCCTATCCCCGTAACCCTGCGTATTGATCATGGCTAATCCACTTAATCTGCAAATCTTTGGATGTAGAAGGAAACCAGAGTACTCAGAAACCCATGCAGACACAACGAGAATGTGCAAACTCCACACAGTCATCCAAGGCCGGAATCATATCCGGGCCCCTGCCGTTGAGAGGCAGCATTGCTAACCACAGTGCTACTATGTGGGTGAAAAACATTTTGTTCAGGTGTATCTGTGGGACGCCCAGATGACTTTAACATTGGTTTGTTTACAGAGGTTTGTTTACAGAGGCAACTGGACAGATGAGTCATATGGGTCTGGGTGGGTTGCCTTGGTGCCATAAGGAAAAATACTTCACTTACCTACTGGGGCCTTCATTGGGTGTCATAAAGATTCCACTAGTCAGTGTGACCATGATGGTTCTGGCTAGGAGGTTATTAAAATCACCTCATAGTCCTATCTTAGTGATCGGACCCTGATTCACGTATTATAATGAAGCATTTTCCTGAATCAGGCAGCTGCCTCAACCACCCAACATTTCAACAGCTTGAGAGGTGGAATCAAAGCAGGAAAAATAGCTGCTCAATTTGAATTCTGTTCTGCCTGGGCGGAGGGAGTTAAAATGAGTGAATTTTCTTTAATGACTTGCCATTTAACAAATCTCCCAAAATTTTCCAAGTTTACAAACAAATCACTTTAATTTTAGCCAGGCAATCAAGAATTTGACACCAAGCTCCAGTTGAGAGAGTTAAAGCCTTTTTCTGTTGACATTGGTAGAACTCTCCAGTGCTGCCTAAATTCAGGAGAGATGGAGACAAATTAATAGAATTTCAGGAGCCATAAAAGGTGGGAATCAAAGCCAAGAAAACCTCGACCACTGACAAATTTTTAAAAAAAGTTCATAAAACATGTTGAAATTAGCATCTTCAGCTTGTTAAAACTTCTGCTTTTAATTTTAGTAACCATAACATTGACTTTCTGATGGCAGTGTTTTGATCTTTTAAAAAATAAATATTTCTGCGAATTGTGATCACATGGTAAAAGATGCAAGTCCTGGAATGGCACTAAGAGGAAAGAAAAACCCATCATATTTTTACAAGTGGTCTTCAGCAAGTGAAATTAATTTATATGGTCTATATTGGGATGGAAGACTTCAATATACAAGGGGAACATTTCCAAATGCGCACTTCTTTTGTGGAACCTCACAAATTTGGAAGTAAGTTTTAGCAATTTGCGAATATGTAGGTAGCCCATGGTTTCATTGGATAGAAACTAAGCCTGTGTGTGAAGCCAGTTAACGAATCTCTGCGCCGAGAGTGAACAATACAAAATTAACCCTGTAATGCTAGCCCATATCACTGCCACTGCCCATGTGGGGGAAAGTGCCGCTTCAAACTATTCGCAGCCACTTGGCACAAACGCAGATGGAATTCCATATGCACGTGCCCCTTTGATATTACGTGCATTATCATCAAAGAAAATGTGAGGTTGGATGTGGGACAAAAGTGGGCCTTTTGGAGACCCTGCCATAAAGAAAGCTTCATCTATCTTGAGTCCCCAGTTACGCAGTGTTTTAATCGCTCGTATACCCATGTCATTGCCACTTCTTGCAGTCACCAGGTACGTGTTGATCGGGTCATTCTCTGGGCTAAACTTCTTTTTCATCTCTCCAAGAATCATGGCAAACTCCTTCAAAGGGCCCTATCAACAGAACAGTTAAATTATTAATAGGATAACAATGAGCTTTTAAGAAGTTAACAAATATATTAAAGAAATGTGTTGCGGGTTTATGTAAAATTTAATGAATTACACCAACTACATATGGTAAGTGACAAGCCCACACTTAAATGGCTATTTTATTTATTTTGTTCCTTTCCTACTTTGAAGCTGCTTACTCACCCTTGGAAACAGCTCACGGACTCACTCTGAGAGCTTGGATAATAATTCAGAGATTCTACAGCGAATGTCATCAGAATTTCATATGTTTTTGTTCTAGGGATGAAGGTATTCCTGACAATTGCCGTCGAGAATTGCCCTGGAGAAGATGGTGGTGAGCCACCTCCTTGAGCAGTTGCACCCTGTAGGTACACCCACAGTGCAGTGATGAAATGAGTGGACACCTCACAGTCAACTCTGATAATCTCATAAATCAAAGTCAACATATAATTATTTTGCAGGAAGTGTGGATAGTGATCAGGAGCAGAAATTTGAATTGATGCTCCCCCGACTCCCGAACATAGCGGTATTGAGGCAATTGTGGTACTTTTATCACCGGCCCAGATCAGCTATGTCACCTCCATAGCATGCTGATGGACGAACACCAGCATGGGTGTTAATTGATTAAGGGCAAGTTATTGTTCTGCTTGCACAGATTTCCAATAAATTCCATGCTATATATTAAAAGAAGCATAAACCATTGTTAATCCGCAAAATGGTGTAGATTGTGAAGTGGCATGTGGCGCAGTGGTTAGCACTGGGACTGCGCTGCTGAGGACCCGGGTTCGAATCCTGGCCCTGGGTCACTGTCCATGTGGAGTTTGCATATTCTCCCCATGTCTGTGTGGGTTTCACCCCCACAACCCAAAGATGTGCAGGTTAGGTGGATTGGCCACGCTAAATTGCCCCTTAATTGGCAAAAAAATTGGGTACTCTAAAATTTTTTTTAAAAAAATGGTGTAGACTGTGGCCTCATGCTTTTTCCGCAATTTCTCCTTCCTTTCTTGAAAGAATTATGAATTATTTTAGCATGGGTAAAAAAAGATGGACTCGTGCAAGTCCATCAGCAAGTTTACATTACGACATCAATAAAGGAAGCGAAGCTGGAAAAGAGGAAGGAACTAAAGGGGAGCTTTGACCGGCTATCTACCAGGGAGGTGGTGTGCCAACTGAGGCGAGCAAGGGGTGCAGTTTACGAACATGGAGATGAGGCATGAGTATGTTAGCAGGTCAGCTCTGGGGGGGGAAGTAGCGGCAAGGGAAATTGTTCAGGCGAGGGATAGGGCAGGGAAGCTGGTGGAGGCCCCGGATCTGATTAACAAGGTTTTTGAGGAATTTTATGAGAGGTTGAACAGGTCAGAGCCACCTGGGGGAGACTGTGAGATGCAGGAATTTCTAGATGGGTTGGAGTACCTGAGGTTAGGGGGTGGGGGACAGGGCTACATTAGAAGGAGCGATAGTGAAGCAGGAGATAAAGGATCGATTGGGAGGGTGCAGTCGGGGAAGGTGGTGGGGCCGGATGGGTTTCTGGTGGAATATTATAAAAAATTCAAGGATAAGCTGGCACCCCTGATGGTGGGGATGTTTGAAGAGGCGATAGGGAAGGGGGTGTTGCCACAAACTTTGGGGCAGGCATCGATTTCCCTGTTGCTAAAAAAAGATAAGGATCCGACGGAGTGTGGGTTGTATAGGCCCATATCGCTTCTGAATGTGGACGCAAAAGTATTGGCGAAGGTACTGGCGGGTAGGCTGGAGGAGTGCCTCCCGAAGGTGACAGGTGAAGATCAGACGTGGTTCGTGAGGGGGAGGCAGCTCTTTTCAAACGTTAGACGGGTATTGAACGACGTTATGGCACCGGCAGAGGGGAAGGAAACAGAGGTGGTTGTGGCACTGGACGCTGAGAAGGCGTTTGACTGGGTAGAATGGGGGTACTTGATGGCAGTTCTGGAGCGGTTTGGGATTGGACCAAGATTTGTGAACTGGGTAAAGCTACTGTATAAGGAGCCGAGGGCGAGTGTCCGCACAAACAACATCAACTCGAGATACTTTTCTCTCCACAGTGGGACTAGGCAGGGATGTCCGATGTCCCCCTGCTGTTTGCACCCGCGATTGAGCTGTTGGCCATCGCATTAAGAAGTTCGGGGGCATGGGAAGGAATAGTGCGGAGGGGGGGGAAATAGAGCATAGGGTGTCCTTATATGCCGATGATTTGCTGTTATACGTGGCGGAACCTAGTGTGTTGAAAGGGGGACTATTGGAGCTGCTTTGACTGTTTGGGTCTTTCTCGGGGTACAAACTAAATCTAGACAAGAGTGAGTATTTTGTGGTGTCTCGGCCAGGGGTGGGGACTGCCATTCCGTGGGCAGGGACTCACTTTAGGTACCTGGGAGTGCAAGTTGCTACTACCGAGGGGAAGGCGAGCAGGGGGTTTGGGCCTTCCGAACCTGATGCATTACTACTGGGAGGCGAATGTGGAGAAGGTGCAGAGCTGGTTCAGAGGGGTTGACTCCCAGTGGGTCAGAATGGGGGAGAGTTTGTGCAGGGGGTCGGGACTGAAAGCACTAGCAACAGCGCCGCTCCCGATAGCCCTGGGGAAGTACTCAGGGAGTACGGCAGTAATAGCTTCATTGAGAATTTGGAGCCAGTTTCGCCAACACTTCGGGTTGGGAGCAGGGTCAAGTAAATGCCGATTCCGGGAAATTACAGATTTGAGCCAGGGAGGTGGAAATTTTCGGAAATGGGAGGAGAAGTGGATTAAGACACTAAAAGATTTGTTTCTTAGGGGTCGGTTTGCAGGGCTGAAGGAGCTGGAAGCGAAGTATGGACTGGAGCAGGGGGAAATGTTTTGATACATGCAGGTTCGAGATTTTGCCAGAAAGGAGATACAGAGCTTCCCGGTGGAGCCGGCCTCCACATTGCTGGAGGAGGTGCTGACGACAGGGGGACTGGAGAATGGGGCAGTGTCAGAGGTTTTGGAAGAGGAGAACGCACCACTGGAAGGGATCAAAGCAAAGTGGGAGGAAGAGTTGGGAGAGGTTTTGGAGGAGGGGTTCTGGTGTGAGGTGCTCTGGAGAGTGAATGCCTCCACCTCGTGCGCGAGGTTGGGGCTGATACAACTGAAGGTGGTATACAGAGCACACCTCACGAGGGCGAGGATGAGCCAATTCTTTGAAGGAGTAGAAGGTGTGTGTGAACGTTGCGGGGGAGGGTGTGCGCGAATCACGTTCATATATTTTGGTCCTGTCCAAAGCTAGAGGATTACTGGAAGGAGGTTTTTAGGGTAATTTCTAAAGTGGTGCACGTGAAACTGGACCCGGGCCCCCGGGTGGCCATATTCGGGGGGTCGGACCAGCCAGGGTTGAAAGTGGGTGCAGAGGCAGATGTTGTAGCCTTTGCCTCGTTGATCGCCCGAAGGTGGATCCTGATGGGATGGAGAGCAACCTCTCACCCTGTGCCCTGGCGTGGCGGGGGACTTGTTGGAATTCTTGACTCTTGAGAAGGTTAAGTTTGAACTGAGGGGAAGGATGGAGGTGTTCTACAATTCATGGTCATTATCCATTATGCACCGCCAAGAACTGGATAACATCGAACATTAGTTGGGGGGGGGGGGGGGGGGGGGGGGGGTGGGAGGCGGTGTGTGTTAATGGTGACTATGGGTGATTCCGGATTCCTTTTTGTCATTTGTTTGTGTGAACATGTGGACTAATGTTTGGGGTTTGGAGGGAGGATGGGATCATTGTTATTGATATGGGGATTGACATATTTGTTACTGATTATTGTTTATTGTTGGTGGGTGTAAATTTGGGAGAAAATGTGAAAAAGGAGAATAAAAAAAAATATATTTTTTAAAATAGAGGAAGAGAACAACAGAAGTGAACTCAGCATACAGAACTAAGTCAGATGACTCATATCCCTGCTGTTTGCACTAGTGTTGGAGATATGGGGTGTCATTTTCCGACCCCCCGCCGGGTTGGAGAATCGCCGGGGGCTGCCGTGAATCCCGCCCCCGCTGGTTGCCGAAGTCTCCGGTACCGGATATTCGGCGGGGGGCGGGAATGGGGCCCCCCCGCTGGATTCTCCGGCCCGGATGGGCCGAAGTCCCGCCGATAAATTGCCTGTCCCGCCGGCGTGTGATTTAACCACCTTTTGAACGGCGGGACAAGGCGGCGTGGGTGGGCTCCGGGGTCCTGGGGGGGACGCGGGGCGATCTGGCCCCGGGGGGTGCCCCCACGGTGGCCTGGCCCGTGATCGGGACCCACCGATCCGTGGGCGGGCTTGTGGCGTGGGGGCACTCTTTCCCTTCCGCCTCCGCCACGGTCTCCACCATGACGGAGGCGGAAGAGACTCCCTCGACTGCTCATGCGCGTGAAACTGTCAGCGGCCGCTGACGCTCCCACGCATGCGCTGCCCCGATATGTCATTTCCGCGCCAGCTGGCGGGGCAATAAAGGCCGTTTCCGTCAGCTGGCGGGGCGGAAATCCCTCCGGCGTTGGCCTAGCCCCTCAATGTTGGGGCTCGGCCCCCAAAGATGCGGAGCATTCCGCACCTTTGGGGCGGCGTGATGCCCGTCTGATTGGCGCCGTTTTGGGCGCCAGTCGGCGGACATCGCACCGTTTGGGGAGAATTACGCCCATGATATGAGACATTAAGTCAAGGATCTTGTCTGTCCTCATGTGGATGGCCTCTCTGATGTCCTGCTAAATATCTATCCCTCAACCAGCATCAAGTGAAATAGAATTGTTAACAGCCACCATTATTGCATTGATGATTATGGGACGTTGTGTGCACCAATGGGCTGTCTTGATGCTGCTTTTTCAACAGAGCATATTGTTTATGTCTTCCCTTTCCCTTGCTAAAACTCGCGGGAAGGCACTATTTGAAGTATTTGTAATTTTCTTTTTACAAGTTTAGAGTACTAATTTTTTTTTTCAATTAAGGGGCAATTTAGCTTGGCTAATCCACCTACCCTGCGCATCTTTCAGTTCTTAGGGTGAGACCCACACAGATACGGGGAGAATATGCAACCACCACATGAACAGTGACCCAGGGCTGGGATCGAACCCGGGTCCTCAGTGCCATGAGGCAGCAGTGCTAGCCACTTTGCCACCATGCTGCCCAGTATTTGGAATGTTGTACTCTTTCCGAAACTAAAGGTTATTTGCATTCTTTAATGATCTCATGTGTTCGTTGGTTGTCCTCCTCACAGCAGACTCCCTTGTTGGGGAAAAGTATGTGTGGCTAAGATGCTGAGCAAGTGCGCAATGTTAGTGTGGATGAATGTATGAAGAATGTGTGTGGATATAGGAAATGAAAATGAAAATCGCTTATTGGCACAAGTAGGCTTCAATGAAGTTACTGTGAAAAGCCCCTAGTCGCCACATTCCGGCGCCTGTTCGGGGAGGCTGTTACGGGAATTGAACCGTGCTGCTGGCCTGCCTTGGTATGCTTTTAAAGCCAGCGATTTAGCCCTGTGCTAAACAATCCTGTAACCAAACAGTATGGGGATGTGACATGGGAGTGTCCCTTTAAAAAAGGTTTTTGTCTTATAACATGGCTTCAGTGATGTCATTTTGTGGGTGGAGCTGAGCTGTGGCCTTGAGATTTGTTTTAACTTCACTTTCCTTTTGACTGCTGTGGACTACAGACAGAGAAAATAAGTGTTTTGGCCTGTCTCTCTCTATTTTCATTTTAAAGAGCTGTTCCAGTGAAGAAAAACATTGATTACAGCTACCTGTTTTGGTAACTTAAAATTTGTAGATTGCTTTCCGGAAGGATTTAAACCTGCTGGTGAGACGGGGTCAGAAAGCCAGTCTTATTCAAGTAAGAATGCAGAGTGCTGGGCCACGCCCTTGAAAAGGGGTTTTGGGGATTTTGTTTTTGAATTGGAACAGTTAAGGGGGAATTCATTAGTGTTATGCATTGATTACTGTAGCTGGGTGGTGTCTTTATGTTTGTAATTGATAAAAGTTCTTGCTGTGTGTTTACATAAATGTTAACTAAATTCTTAGAATAAAGCTTGTTTTGATTAAAGGGTCTAGGGAGACTGTTGAATCACACCTGAAGGGAAGGCTCTTGTGCTCATCTTAACCAAATTCAACATAAAAGGTTAGGTCAGGTGAAGTCTATCTTTCAGACCTGTTGGCGCTCTTCTCACTACTCACTGAAATCTCTGCGCTGCTTCACATTACTCCACAACATAAAAACACACACTCCTGCTCAACTCCCCTCCCAGGACAAACTTATTCCAAATTCCCCTTCCCAACAACACATCACACATACGGGCTGGTTTAGCACGATAGGGGCTGGTTTAGCACAATAGGGGCTGGTTTAGCACAATAGGGGCTGGTTTAGCACAAGAGGGGCTGGTTTAGCACAGGGCTAAATTGCTGGCTTTGAAAGCAGACCAAGGCAGGCCAGCAACACGGTTCAATTCCCGTACCAGCCTCCCCGAACAGGCACAGGAATGTATACGGGTCCAGCAAAAATATGGACATGTAGTCCATATTGCCTACGAATACAGTAACTTCATTTGAAGCCCAACTTGTGACAATAAGCGATTTTCATTTCATTTCATTCACATCTCCTTTTCCTCACTCACTTGAAGCCCCTCTTGGCAACCCCCTTTTTCCCACATGCACTCTGCTGTCTCTCGCTCTTCTCCCCAGACCTGTCAGGTCTATCAGACCACCCCATTTGACCTCCCCAGACCTGTCAGGTCTATCAGACCATCCCCTTTGAACCTACCCATATGTCCTCCCTTTTTAACTTGTGCTTGGACCTGATTTCCCCCCCCCCCCACCCGAGGGTGATGCCACTAACAAACTCACCCCCTTGCCGACTAGCCTGTCAGATCTGCACCCAGATTCTGTCCCAACCCAACCGACATAGACATAGAATATACAGTGCAGTAGGAGGCCATTTGGCCCATCGAAACCAACCCACTTAAGCCCTCGCTTCCACCGAATCCCCCTAACTTAATAACCCCTCCTAACCTTTTTTTGGACACAAAGGACAATTTAGCATGGCCAATCCACCTAACTGCACGTCTTTGGACTGTGCGAGGAAACCGGAGCACCCGGAGGAAACCCATGCAGACATGGGGAGAACGTGCAGACTCCGCAGACAGGGAAGCGAACTCAGCAGGGAATCGAACCTGGGACCCTGGCACTGTGAAGCTACAGTGATAACCACTACGCTACCGTGCCTAATCACACTCAAAAAACATGTGCCACAGACCCTAGTTTCTCCCCCAATTTCACTAGACATTCTTTCCTGCTACTAATGCTCAACCTGTACTTTCTTGAGCGAGGTAGGCTGGGTCCAGCAAAAATATGGACATGTAGTCCATATAATCATGTGACTCTACAATGAGATTGGCTGGCTCTAGGCTGCATTTCTAATAAGTTCAATAAAGACTCTCATTGAGTACACACTGAAGTAGTACAACTGTCCTTATACATGAAACAGTTTACCTTCATGTGACCCATGGCAGATTTGCTGCTCCATTCATTGCCTACTTGACTGTGGGATGTTGATCAAAGTTGGTTTATATCACTGCTTGTTCTCCTCCTCACTAGTGAAACAAAATTCTTTTTTGGACATAGGTCTATTCCTAAAGGGCATAGAGCATGTGAAAAGAGTCGATCTGTAATTTTAAGTAGAATGATCTGCCCTATTTTATCCTCCTTCAACTCCCTGTTGGCAAGTGTACACCCTCTACTCAAAAACTACCCAGATGGCATGTCTGAAATTAGACACCAGCACAATAATAATAATAATCTTTATTAGTATCACAAGTAGGCTTACATTAATACTGCAATGAATTACTGTGAAAATCCCCGCGTCGCCACACTCCGGCGCCTGTCCGGTACACCGAGGGAGAATTCAGAATGTCCAATTCACTTATCAAGCACATCTTTCGTGACTTGTGGGAGGAAACCTGAGCACCCAGAGGAAACCCACGCAGACACGGGGAGAGCGTGCAGACTCCGCACTGACAGTGACCTAAGCCAGCAAACGAACCCGGGTCCCTAGCCCTGTGAAGCAACCATGCTAACCACTGTACAACCATGCCGCCCTAACATTAAAGAGCTCCAAGATAAATCACATGTGAAAAGATTATGATCTGTGCCAGCTACGACTACTGATCTAATAGGCACATCTACCAATTGCACTTCTCCATTACCCTGCCTGCGGAATTGCCATTGCTAGGTTAATGTGTTAACAGGTGCTGGGATGCAGCTAAGGTGCTTCAGGTCATCTGTGAGGCATAAATGCAGAGTGCAGAGAACATGGTCAAGCAATGAAGCAAAATTTTGAATATCATGCAACAATTTCTGATCGAACAAGAAACCTCACCTCTCCAATAGGAACATGCTCCCTGTCCTTCTCATACTTGATGACCGCATCCAGACCCTTCTCTTTGAATACAACATCAGTCTCATCTGAGAACAACACTGAGTCCCCATCAAATGCCACCTTCAGATGTTCCTGTGCTGTCTGATACTGTTGATGCAGCATTAGAGCTGCAGGAATGTCTTTAGGGAAAAAAACTTGCATTTTAATTCATACATGAATGGGATGTATGCATTTGTTTTCTACATTCCAAATAGGACTACACTTCAAAAGTACTTAATAGACTATAAGAACTGTAAATGTCCAGTGATCATGAAAAGAAATGTAAGTCTTCGTTTTTTTCTTTATGACTATATTTATGGGGCCAGCAAATCTCAGCTTCAAGATCACAGTTGAGCTCCATGCTCCAGAACTTGGATGAAGAAATAAAAATTAGCCAGGCAGTCCTTATTCCTCAGAAAGAGCTGCTCAGGGGGATAACATGTACCCCAGGAATGTGAGGAATGAGGGTACTCACATTTCCACAAGGTACACTTCGTTCCTGCTGCAGCAGCTATTCTGGGTGCACATTGTACCTTGCAATTATCGGAGAGTATCTCTCAATCCCTTGTACAAGAGTCTCATTCCCTTCTCTGGGTGTCTTTCAATCACCATTTTCATCCTCCCGATATCTCTTATTCAAAAATCTAATCCTGCTCCCATTAACCCCACAAATTATTTGGTGAAATTTCTGGTGCAAAGACCTCAAGGAGCCCTTCTTTCTCTGTATAACGCACACACTTCACAAATCCAGACACTTGCCTTTTTTCAGTGCGTTGCAAACTGCAGATTCACATGCTGAAAGGAACAGCTTCACATTGTTTGAATGCAAGTACTTTGAAGGATCGCTTCCATTTAGAAAACAAAATTTGCTAATCTCCAAACCTAGGAATAAAAGATGCAGACTCTTATCAGCAATTTGGATCAACAGCAGTTGCACTTCCAGATGGGGCCCTGTTGCCATGTTAACCTTTCTACCCGTTCCTAAATTGGCGTCAGCCGTGGCTCAGTCAGTAGTGCTATCGCCTACATCAGGAGATTGTGGGTTTAAGTCCCACTACTGAGTCTTGAGCACAAAATTTAGGCTGGCATCTCCCATTGTACTGATGGGGTTTTGCACTTTTAGAGGTGCTGTTCCAAGTGAGACGTTAAACTAAGGCCCTGTCCACACTATCAGGTTGAAGTAAAAGATTTGAAGAGCTGGAAACCCTTACCAGTGTCTTGGTCAACATTTATCCTTCAACATACATTGATAAACCAGGCCATTTATTTCATTGCTGCTGTGGAATCTTGCTGTGTGCAACCTGGCTGTGCATTTCTCACATCACAACAGTGACTACACTTCAAAAGTACTTTGTTGGCTGTAAATGCTGCCTACTTAACCTCCAAAAAAAGATAGAGGCTCTTATTAGTCACAACATTCAACTTAGTGACACAGCCAAGAAATATGGAAACCCAGCTTGCACAGATCCTGTACTCCAACATCGTCGAGATTAGTTGTTGAAATCTCGTTTCTCTGGTTCAGGGCTTCACTAGGCTACATGTAGATGGTGAAAGAAAATCCATGCTAGCTCCAAGGTTTTATGCATCAGGCTGTTTCGAGCCATGATGAAGCCATCCTACTGCCAAGGATTCCAGTTACCAAATGTTACTACAAATATTCAGAGCATTCAAATAATTACTGTAATAACTGCAAATGTTTACGACTAACTCATCAGCATAACATTTCAGGGCATTAATATTGGAGATCCCGCAGCTACAGTATTTACATATTGCACTGATGCTTCTTGCATGACATTATTTCAAACATTTGCATTTACCACTTGGGCGGCACGGTGGTACAGTGGTTAGCATTGCTGCCTCACAGCACCAGGGACCCAGGTTCAATTCCGATCTCGGGTGACTGTCTGTGTGGAGTTTGCACGTTTTCCCCGTGTCTGCGTGGGTTTACCCGGGTGCTCCGGTTTCCTCCCACACTCCAATGATATGCAGGTTAGGCTATTGGTCATGCTAAATTTCCCCCAAGTATCCAAAGGTTCGGTAGGGTTAGAGGGATAGGGCAGGGATTGGGTCTGTGTAGGGTGGTCTTTCGAATGGTTGGTGCAGACTCAATGGGCTGAATGGCCTCCTTCTACACTGTGGGGATTCTATGATTCTGTGCTGCATTTGTAGAAGAGAACACTCGGCAGGACTGATCAGGGAATGCCCCTAAGTGATTGAAACAAAATAAGAATTTTTTTAATGTCATCCTCACCTGGCAAGATACCTCTCTCAATGTTGATGTAGAATGTACAATGTCTCTGGATACATACAATGAGAAGTCTTTTGCAAGATGGTTATATTAAACACCACTAGTGATATAATTGATTTTAGGCCAGGCTGTATGTAGTTGGGCAACTGCTATTGACTTCAGCATCCCTGGACTAGAAAGGGGAAAAGGATTGGCAGCCTTTTTGCTCTCGATCATGGTACAATGATCCTGGCTGAAAACTACACACTTTTGAAAAGATTGAAGCTTGGATAGGATACGCTCCAGGTTTGAATATTTTTTAACCCCAACTGTCTATGCTTGCACATGCAGAATAATATTGGAAGGTCCCCATGCATGATTATTGCCTCTGAAGAGAGTAGATATTGAAAATGGCAAGGGGGGTGGGGGAATGCCTTGAGCAAAACCATCCCAGGTAATCTGCTCCAGGCTTTTGAAAACAAAATTGATAAAAGGGGAGTCCAGTAAGTAAAAAGACTTAAAAGAAATTGCATGGTGAATGAATAAATAACGAGAGAATACGGCACGGTAGCACAGTGGTTAGCACTGTTGCTTCACAGCGCCAGGGTCCCAGGTTCGATCCCAGCTTGGGTCACTGTCTGTGCAGAGTGTGCACGTTCTCCCATGGGTTTCCTCCGGGTGCTCCAGTTTCCTCCCACAAGACGTGCTTATTAGGTAAATTGAATATTCTGAATTCTTCCTCAGTGTACCCGAACAAGCGCCGGAATGTGGTGACTGGGGGATTTTCACAGTAACTTCATTGCAGTGTTAATGTAAGCCTACTTGTGACAATAATAAAGATTGTTATTGTTCTCATAAATATGTCTTACTTTCTTTACAATGTGCAACAGTAGAGGTGAGTGTAGGATAACTCATTTAAAGTATGCATGAACGATTGCAGATATGAGCTGTTGTGAACCACTCATTGTGTGCCAACTCACCATAATAATTTACACTATTAATGATCCGCACCCCACCTTCAGCGCTGTGAGTTGACAGAAGGATAATTTCAAAGAGTTGCTTTTCTTCAGGATTTCTCGCCAGTAACCTAGCATTTACCATCTGAACAGCCTGAAAGAGACAATAAAGGAAAGGAAATAGGGCTACACTCTGAGGGCTGGGTGGAGAGGGAAAGAGGGGAAGTGGGGTGGAAGTGATCATTCATCTATAAATTGCTGCTGCCATTTATCAAATACTCATTTTTTAGACAGGAAAATAAAAACAAAAACTATTATGGGTATCTATAAATGGCTCATCACATCAAATTGTTTCACAAAATAAAAATCTGAATAATCGGCAAGAGATGTATTAGCTGAATTCAGATAAACAATGACATATATCAAGGATTGCAAAGAACTTTAAAGGAATTTCACATCTTAAACTTAAGAGTAAAATGTTGCCAATATTCCATTTTGAGTTACTGTGATAGGCAGAGCGTTCTTAGAATGGCTGGAGTTTAGCCCAAGACATATATGGAAACTTACCTTGATGAATGGGTAAACAATGCCTTCCTTCAAAGGTACGTCTTCATTGGTGAGCTGGAAGGTTTCAAACGTTTCCCGTCCTTCTGACAAGAACAACTCATGTTCCTCTTCCATATCAAAGAGAGCTCGGGCCGAGATGGCAATTGTTATGGCCTCTTTTGGGTCTTTCTGCTGCAAGAAGGTTGGGAGGAAGATAAAATGACTGTTAAAACACAGCATAATGCAAAAACACACACCTCACTCTACCTTAGGTGTACTCCATAACAGAGTAAGAAGTAAAAGTAAAGTTGCCATAGTCCCAGATGACCAGAGGCTGTTTTCCTCTTTGACGGAGAAAGCTGACCGGTGGTGATCTAAACCGAGGATCACCATGATGAGTTATTTGAGTTGGTTTAACATATGACTGCAACTGGATGCAGTGAGACTAGAAACAGGCTTCCGACACAGGAGATGGTCAAACACGGTTTTATTGAACCTGTTGGTTGCTGTACATGAATGAAATGAAATGAAAATCGCTTATTGTCACGAGTAGGCTTCAATGAAGTTACTGTGAAAAGCCCCTAGTCGCCACATTCCGGCGCCTGTTCGGGGAGGCTGGTACGGGAATTGAACCGTGCTGCTGGCCTGCTGTGGGTTGACACTCTATTAATCTAAACTGATAGCTAGTCTGGTCAAGCCAGTCAGAGGTTCTCTGTCACATGGAGACAGTGCTCACGGCCTTGTGCACTCTTACTATCTCAGTAGCTGTGTCCTGTGAGAAGAGCGAGTCTTAATGCCTTGTGTTTTATATAGTGGTAGTGTCCTGTCTGGTGATTGGTTGCTCTGTGTCGTGTGTGTTCATTGGTTATCCTGTGTGTCAATCACTGCCTGTCTGCATCTCATTATATACATGAGTGGATATTATGACACACCACACCTCAACCGAGGGGCAAGGTTGAGAAGGCAGGGCCTTCATGAATCACCTCAGCTGGTATGGGAATTGAACCCATGCCGTTGGCCTTGCTCTGCATCACAAACCAGCTATCCAGCCAGCTGAGCTAAATTGGCCACTGAACTGTTCGTGGGGGCCTGTTACCATGAAGTTTTGAGAAGGGTGAAATCCTGAACAGGGGGAGTTGTATTAGGTTCCAACCATCCCCAAATTTGACATTTTTAAAGGAAGAGAGACAATAAAACTGTATTTTTGAGTAAATTCAAGATGATTTTACTGCAGAAATTGTTTTCAATGCAAGAAGATAACAACAATGTAAAACTTGCAATATAGAACAGTAAAAATTGCAGTACATTATAGTACAGAAAAGATTTAATGTACTTTTGAGTGGGGGTAGGGTAAAAATAAAGTGTCACTATCTGGCTGGTTCTCTGCAAGAGTGTGTGGACACCCAGGTGCATTATCGAGGATTAATCCCAACCTCTAGCAGGAGGTAATCGGTAAACCTCCTTCAAATATAACTGCTGTAAACCAGGCATTGCTGTTAGCCTTCCAAAAGACTGGCAGATGAGATTTATTTTTCCTTTTGAAGGCTCAAGTCTTTTCTGAACTATAAACCAGCATTGGTTTACATTTACAGCCAGCTAAGTTGTCACATAGCAGATGTTTCAGCCAATCCTTTGCTACTTTAAAACCATGAGCTGTCTCTTCTTAGACCATAAGACCTAGGAGCGGAAGTAAGGCCATTCGGCCCATCGAGTCCACTCCACCATTCAATCATGGCTGATTTCAACTCCATTTACCCGCTCTCTCTCCATAGCCCTTAATTCCTCGAGAAATCATTATACTGTTGTTAAATATTATACCACTATACAGTGCCACATGACCTGACTGGAGACATTTTGGAGCTGCTGCTCCAGTTCTCCAACTCTCCCGATTATTGCTTATCCTGCCAACCCTTAGGATCATTCCTCAACAACTGCCTTATTCACTCACCTACATTGGCTCCCAGTCAAGCAACTTCTTCATTTCAAAATTATCGTTGACTTCAAATTCCTCCATGGCTGAACCTCCCTATCTCTGTAATTTCCTCCAGTCCCACAACTCTGAGATATCTGTGCTCCTCTATGTCTCATTCTTGTGCACCCTCAATTTGAATTACTCCAGCACCGATGTCCATCGCCTAGGTCCCAACTCCTGGAATACCCTCGCTACACAGGTTCTCTACCTCACTTTCCTCCTTTAAGACACTCTTTAAAACTTACACCTTTGATCAACATTTTAGCTATCTGATCTAATATATGGCTTGGTATCATCCTTAGTTTCAGAATACTCCAGTAAAGTGCATTGGGTCATTTCATGATATTAAAGGTGCTATATAAATGTAAATTGTTGTTGATTTACACAGATAGCAATAATACTTTTGTATGAATGTGTAGGGAATGGAGAAGAAACACCCTTTCAGAAAAGATATGCTGCAATGATGACTAACGACAATCGATAAGAGGAAATTGTAGTTTCGGAGTTAGAAAGAACAGATCAGATGTGTCATATTAGATCCGATGTAAGCATGAGTGAAATGCATTTTCCATTATATCTTTAAGGAGCCAAGTCTTTGGCATATGAATTCCAATGTTTTACTCTAAATTGAAACCTTGTATGCAAGATTAAGGAACTTGTGCCTATTAATCGTATCATCTTGGTCAGGATTTGCAACACTAAATATTAGATACTGTGAAGTTTTTTTGTGAAAATGTGCCATAGATTGCAAGTCCATGACAATGAGCAGAGCTAGGATGTGGTTTTACTTATCAAACTGACGGAACAGTGGTTGCAGCACGAGCAGCGAGCTAAAAAACATATCAGTTGACAGAACTGCACACCCACAGCTTTATATCTGGCATTTCTGTTTGTGGTTTTTTTTTAATAAACATTTTATTGAGATATTTTTGGTATAACAACACCGTGATACCTTGGGCTCAAACCCTCAGCACTCCCTAGTACCGTATCCCTCTATATACATCCTATCCATGTATTTATCGAGATCCCTTTTGAACGCCGTTTATGTATCTGCTTCCAGAACCTCCCCTGGCACTGCGTTCCAGACACTCACCGCCCCCCGTGTAAAAAAACTGCCTCGCACATCTCCTCTAAACTTTGCCCCAAGTACCATAAACCTATGCCCCCTAGTGACTGACCCCTCAACCCTGGAAAAGAGTGCCTGCCCATCCACACTACCCATGTCCCTCATAATCTTGTAGATCTCTATAAGGTCACCCCTCAACCTCGGTTTTCTAATGAAAACAGTCTGAGTCTATTCAGCCTTTCCGCATAGCTAACCCCCCTCCAGACCAGGCAACATCCTGGTAAGCCAAAACCTCCACATCTTTCTGGTAGTGTGGCGACCAGAATTGTGCGCAATATTTTAAGTGCGGCCGTATGAAGGTTCTATACAACTGGAGCATGACTTGCCAGTTTTTATACTCGATACTCCGTCCAATGAAGGCAAGCATTCCGAATGCTTTCTTGACTACCATGTCCACTTGTGCTGCCACTTTCAAAGATCTGTGGAACTGTAGACTCAGATATCTCTGACTTTCTATATTCCTAAGAGTTTTGCCATTTACAGTATATTTCCCCTCTATGTTAGACCTATCAAAATGCATTACCTCACATTTGTCCAGACTAAACTCCATTTGCCCTTTCTCTGCCCAAGTCTCCAACCTATCGATGTCCTGCTGTATCCTCTGACAATCCTCAACACTATCTGCCACTCCACCAACCTTGGTGTCACCTGCGAACTTACTAATCAGACTAGCTACATTTTCCTCCTAATTGTTTATGTATGCTACAAACAACAGAGGCCCCAGCACAGATCCCTGTGGAACACCACTAGTCACAACTTTCCACTGCTGCCCTCTGCCTTCTGTGACTGAGCCAGTTCTATATCCATCTTGCCACTTCACCTCTGATCCTGTGTGACCTCACCTTTTATACAAGTCTGCCATGAGGCATCTTGCCAAAGGCTTTACTGAAATCTATGTAAACCATATCCACCACCCTCCCCTCATCAATCATCTTTGTCACCTCCTCAAAAAACTCGATCAAATTAGTGAGGCATGCCCTCCCATTCACAAAACAATGCTGTCCATCGCTAATGTGTCCATTTGTTTTCAAATGGGTATAAATCCTGTCCCCGAGAATTCTCTCCTTACCTACTATTGATGTGAGGCTCACCGGCCTATAGTTTCCAAGATTATCCCTGCTACCTTTCTTAAACAGAGGTTCCACATTAGCTATTCCCCAGTCCCCTGGGATCTCACCTGTAACCGATGAGGTTACAAAGATGTCAGTCAAGGCTCCAGCAATTTCCTCCCTTGCCCCAGTATTCTGGGGTAAATCCCATCCGGCCCAGGAGACTTATCTACCTTAATGTCTTTTAAAACACCCAATACCTCCTCCTTTTTGATATCAGCATGACCCAGATTTCCACACACCCTACCCAAGAATCATCTCCCACAAAGTCCTTTTCTTTGGTGAACACTGATGCAAAGTACTCATGCCCATTTCCTCTGGCTCAACATTTGGATTCCTCCCACTGTCCTTAAGTGGTCCAATCCTTTCCCTGGGCACCCTCTCAGTTTTTACATATGAATAAAAAGCTTTGGGATTCACCTTATTCCTACGTGCCAATGACTTTTCATGACCCCTCTTAATTTCCCGCTTAAGTACCTTCCTACTTTCTTTATATTCCTGAAGGGTTTCGACTGTCCGCACCCATCTAGACCATACAAAAGCCTCCTTTTTCTTTTTGATGAGATTCACAATATCCCTCATTATCTAAGGCTCCCTAAACTTCCCATACTTATCCTTCGTTCTCTCAGGAACGTGACTTTCCTGAATCCTAATCAACTGTCGCTTGAAAGACTCTCACATGTCAGATGTTGATTTACCCTACCAACAGCCGCACCCAATCCAAATTCTTCAATTCCTGTCTAACTTTATCGTAATTTGCCTTTCGCAAGTTTAGGACCATAACGCGAGGGTTACACTCATCCGTATCAAAAAGTACCCTAAAACTTATGGAATTGCCGTCACTCCCAAAATGTTGCCTTACTGAAACCTCAACCACCTGACCAGGCTCATTCATAGAATTTACAGTGCAGAAGGAGGCCATTCGGCCCATCGAATCTGCACCGGCTCTTGGAAAGAGCACCCTACCCAAGGTCAACACCTCCACCCTATCCCCATAACCCAGTAACCCCACCCAACACTAAGGGCAATTTATCATGGCCAATCCACCTAACCTGCACATCTTTGGACTGTGGGAGGAAACCGGAGCACCCGGAGGAAACCCACGCACACACGGGGAGAATGTGCAGACTCCGCACAGACAGTGACCCAAGCCGGAATCGAACCTGGGACCCTGGAGCTGTGAAGCAATTGTGCTATCCACAATGCTACCGTGCTGCCCTACCTGTAACTTGCAATACCAGGTCCAGTACTGCCCCATCCCTAGTTGGAGTACCTGCATATTGCATCCAAGAAGCCTTCCTTGATACACCTTACAGCCTTTGCCCCATCCAAGCCCCTAGCACTAAGCGAGTCCCAGTCATTAGAAGGGAAGTTAAAATCCCCGACCACAACAACCCTATTACTTTTGTACCTATCTGCTCCTCGATCTCTCGCTGGCAGTTGGGGGGGGCTGTAATAAACCCCCAACATTGTGATTGCCCCCTTCCTGTTCCAGAGCTCCAACCAGATTGCCTCATTGTCCGAGACCTCCGAGGTGTCCTCCCACAGCATGGCTATAATATTCTCCTTAACCAGTACGCCCCACCCCTTTTACACACCCCTCTATCTCTCCTGAAGCATCTATATCCTCCAAAGTTCAACTGCCAATCCTGCCCTTCCTTTAACCACGTTTCTGTGATAGCCACAACATCAAGTACTAATAAGGGCAGCACGGTAGCATTGTGGATAGCACAATTGCTTCTCAGCTCCAAGGTCCCAGGTTCGATTCCGGCTTGGGTCACTGTCTGTGCGGAGTCTGCACGTTCTCCCCGTGTGTGCGTGGGTTTCCTCCGGGTGCTCCGGTTTCCTCCCACAGTCCAAAGATGTGCAGGTTAGGTGGATTGGCCATGATAAATTGCCCTTAGTGTCCAAAAATTGCCCTGAGTGGTGGGTGGGGTTACTGGGTTATGGGGATAGGGTGGAGGTTTTAACCTTGGGTAGGGTGCTCTTTCCAAGAGCCGGTGCAGACTCGATGGGCCGAATGGCCTCCTTCTGCACTGTAAATTCTATAAGTGCTTTAAGTTCATCTGCCTTACTTGCTACACTTCTGGCGTCAAAACAAATACACTTCAGACCACTGCTTTTGAGAAAACAGGGTGATATTGTTGCTTTCTTGTGTTTGTTCCCTATTTCCCCTTCAGTTATTGCACCTTCTAAGCTAACGCTCTGGTTCTCACCCTCTTGCCACACGAGCTTAAATCCTCCCAAGTGACTTGAGCAAACTTCCTGGCCAGGATATTGATGCCCTTCCAGTTTAGATGCATCCTGTCCTTCCCGTACAGGTCCCACCTGCCCTGGAAGAGTTACCAATGGTCCATAAATCTGAAACCCTCCCTCCTACACCACCAGTTTAGCCACATATTTAGCTGCACTATGCTCCTATTTCTAGCCTCACTGATAAGTGGCACAGGGAGTAATCCTGAGATTACAACCATAGAGGCCCTGCTTTTTTGGTTACAGCCTAACTCCCTGAACCCGTTCTGCAAGACCTCATCGCTCTTCCTGCCTATGTCGTTAGAACCTATGTGTACTATGACCTCTGGCTGTTCACTTCCCTTCAGGATGTCCTGTGTTCAGAGACATCCTTGACCCTGGCACCAGGGAGGCAACATACCATCCTGGAGTCTTTCACGTCCACAGAAGTGCCTATCTGTGCCCTTTACTACAGAGTTCTCTATAACTATCGTTCTCCTGCACCTTTCCCTCCACTGTTGAGCAGCAGAGCCAGTTTTGGTGCCACTGTTCTGACTGCTGTTGGCTTCCCCTAATAGGCTATCCCCTCCCAACTGTATCCAAAACAGTATACTTGTTTGAGAGGGGGACAGCCACATGGCAGTCCTGCATTGACTGCCTGCCCTTTCTAGCGGTCACTCGTCTGTCTGCCTGCACCTTGGGTGTGACCATGTCTCTATAACTCTGATCTAGGATGCTTACCTGCATGCTCCTAAATGCATCCAACTGCTGATTCAATCGAATCTGTGAGGTGCTGCCATTGGTTACACTTCCTGCAGACGTAATTAACCGGAACCCTGGAGGCATTACGGATCTCCCACATCTCATAGTTAGAGCACTGCACCCCGCTGAGTGATATTTAAGCACTAGTTAATTAATTTAAAATAAATACTTATTAAATTGTTTTAGATTAAGTTACAATTAACTATACGGCCACTGGCGCCAGATTTCTACTGTAAAATTAAATGCTAAATGCTAATCTCTGCACTCAGGTTTAGTTACTTCTCTACCTAGTTTATTAATTAGTTTTCTCAATGTTTTTTTTCAAATTTAACACAGATTTCTTACCAGCCAATCAGGTCACAGCTTTACTGTGATGTCACTTCTCAGTCCCCCCCCCCACCCCCCCCCCCCCCCAGAATTTGAAAACACAGAGACACAGACACAAATACCACTTACCTTCCCAGACTGCATTCCAGACTTCTCCCACTCAGCCTCGCTCCCGATGTGAAGAATTTACCTGCCTTACCTGCTACTTTCCAATCAAGTCCCTCCGTTGTAGTCACCTGCAGCAGGGCAAGGCCACTCACTGGAAATTTGAGAGTAACAAATCTAGGGATAAAAAGCACCTCTTCCCACCCAGCCTCGAATTCCCACCAAGCTTCAAATGCTCAACTCCCAGATTCACTCTTCGATGTGTCTCACGCTGGATGTTTCTTCTGTCTCACTGGGATTGTGCAAAGCTAACTGAAGACATAGGGAAGGGATAGAAAGAAGGTGGATATTTAGATTTTTTGTAGGCTATAGAATTTCTTAAGAGGCATTATTTTTGGGAGTGGGGTGGAGTTTAATTTTGTGATTTCTAAAAAGTTTACATACACTCTTAGGGCATGGGTTCTTATATGTATATGCTATAACATAGATTGCATCACTTTACAGTAGATGTTCTGTGAATGATCATGGCCATTCTTAGTTAAGGGGGCTGAGTGCTTGTGGGTGATGGTGGCTATTAAGGCAAGAGATTCAGCAGCAGTTATTGGGGCCTGTCACCTTGGCAGTCAGCCTTTGAATTGATTTGCTTCTGTGACCAGAGAGAGGTGAGAAGCTGGGCTGAAGAAAAGGCCCCCCATATGTTATGGTGCAATCCAACTCTAAACTCATTATCGGGCAGGTAGCACAAGTGGATAGCACTGTAGCTTCATAGCGCCAGGGTCCCAGGTTCGATTCCCCACTGGGTCACTGTCTGTGCGGAGTCTGCACGTTCTCCCGTGTCTGCGTGGGTTTCCTCCGGGTGCTCCGGTTTCCTCCCACAGTCCAAAGACGTGCAGGTTAGGTGTATTGGCCATGATAAATTGCCCTTAGTGACCAAAAAGGTGAGGAGGGGTTATTGGGTTACGGGGATAGGGTGGAAGTGAAGGCTCAAGTGGGTTGGTGCAGACTCGATGGGCCGAATGGCCTCCTTCTGCACTGTATGTTCTATGTCACACATGTTTGGATCACATTTGGGGTGACTGCGAAAAAATGGACTGAATCTTCTCACATGCACATCTGTGAGTGATACAAGTTCTTTTTCCTGTCAGAAGTAGCTGAGTATATGTGCAGGTGGGGGCTGGGTTAGTCATAGCTTGTGTTGGCTCAGACAGCACCTACCATAAAGATGGAGGATGAAGCAAAACAGAATGCGATGCCAAAGAGAGCTCCTGTGGCCAAAGTTCTGTCAACAATCACTTCCTATAATCAACTGGACTTCAAGTTGATTCATTCACGCTCTGTTGTGGTATTGAAAAAAATTAAGATCTTAGCTGGATTCTTTAAAATATTGCTAATTCAGTGTAAACCAAGAAGGTTATACTGTAATAGCAAGAAGATTCTTGCAAGAATTCACAAAATTGGAAATTTTACTCTGAGCCAACAAAATTGATAGACAACCTTAGTAGTCGAAGCCACATTCCATGTAAATGAAGAAACAGTTCTAGAACACTCTCAATACACCTCTGGGTTTTAAACATAAGAGGAGCTGCTTGTGTGAACATGCATTCATCAACAGCCCCATGATACAGACTTGACCAACAGATGAACAGCAGTTTCCCCATACTGTTTGCAAATAACGAATGGCCTTATGACAATGTTACTTTTCAGATGACTGACAAAATGCTGACTATGATTGTTATTGCAACGCCATACAGCTGACAGCACTCTCATGCTCAAGAACAATTGGGGCAAATCAGGGACATGTGATCTTAAAAAATGGATGTGAAAGATTTGGTTCAAACTGTGAAGATTTCAGTTTGAAAGTCTACTGGAGCAGGAAATGTGGGAGAGAGAAATAGGAGAGAAGGAGAAGCAAGAGAGAAAATAGAAGGAAAAAATAAAATACACAATAGAAAGTAAGAGAAAGAAACCAAGAGTGTGGAAAGAGGGACAAAATTAGCGTGTGAGGTGAGAATAGGGAAGAACAACATAGTGGCAGTGGTCTTCTCCATAACTTCCTTCAAATATTGCTGCATTTCAGCCACCAGATTTGGTAAAGATTGCTGGCTTGCTCCACATTCTGCAGATTCCCAGCCAGCACTCTGAATTTCAGAGAGTGCATTTATTTGTAACATCTTGCTAAAGATGATTTTTGGGATGCTATCACAAAGCCTCCCTCTTCCCTCTTATACCCAGAATTGCCAAACACAAATAACAATGAGGACGAGCAACCACATTATGCTTGTTTTTATAAGATTCAGATAGAACTAATGTTCAATAATGACTGCAGTTGAACTTTCAACACAAACAATTTACCTCTTGAATCAAATTGCTGAGGGGGGAAGCCCATGTTGTGTCACTTAAAATCTCCAGAAACTAAATCAAGAAATGTAACTTAATAAAATTAATTTTAGAAACATAGGGCGGGATTCTCCACCACGTTGCGCACAAGCGAGAGCACAAGACGGCCGGAAATCTCGAGAGAGAGAGAGAGAGAGAGAGAGAGAGAGAGAGAGCGAGAGAGAGAGAGGCCTGCAGCAAGCCTCCCGACAGCCTCTGCGCCTCACGGGATTCACCAAAGTCCCGCGAGACGTTAGAGTCGGAACTCCACGTCAAAGTCGGAACTCCACGTCAAATGTGTGGGAAGTAGGTTGTAGACTTACGTAAACCTATCTGCCTGGGATCCACTGCCCTCCCTCGATTCTTCAGCCTCCCGAGGGAGGCTACTGCCGGGCACCGACCAGTGCTGGTCCACACAAACGTGGACCAGGTGGAACGGCACCCTAGGGGTCTCCCGGGCCATGGGAGGCCCCTGGGGGTCAGGGTTAGTGCAGCGTGGCTCCCTGGCCCTCCCCCTGGAATGCGGGCACCTTGAAGCTGTCCAGCTGGCACCTTGGCACAGTCAAGGTGTCAGATAGCACTGCCAAGCCAGCAGGAGTACTCAGACGTGCAAACAATACTCCAGCTTTGATCTCACTGAGGCCCTGCATAATTGCACCAGGACATTCCTGCTCCTGTATTTGAATCCTCTCGTTATGAAGGCCACCCTAAACATCTGCCTCCTTTACTACCTGCGTGCTTACCTTCAGTGAATGGTGTATGACACCTAGGCCTCATTGCACATTCCCTCTCTCAATTTATAATAATCTGCCTTCCTGTTTTTGCTACCAAAGTGGATAACCTCACATTTATCCACATTATACTCCATCTGCCATGCAGTTGCCCACTTACTCAGCTTGTCCAACTCGCACTGAAGCATCTCTGCACCCTCCTCACAACTCACCCTCTCATCCAGCTTTGTGTAATTTGGAAATTTGGAGATATTACATTTAATTCCCTGATCTAAATCATTAATATACATAGTGAAATGCTGGGGTCCCAGCACTGAACCCTGTGGTGCCCCACTAGTCACTTCCTGCCATTCAGAAAAGACTTGTTTATTCCTAATCTTTGTTTCCTGTCTGCCAATCAGTTTTCTATCCATCTCAATGCACTACTCCCAGTCCCATGTGCTTCAATTTTACACTCTAATCTCTCTTGCCGAACTTTGGCAAAAGCCTTCAAAGTACAAATAAACCCTCCCCCACAACTACTATTTGCATCCTTGAAGAATTCCTGTAGATTTATCGAGTTTGATTTCCCTTTGCAAATCCATGCTGCCTATGTCCGATTCTGCCACTGTTTTCCAATTGCTCTGCTATTACATCTTTTTTTTAAAAAAGGATTTTTATTAAGGGTTTGCAGAATCTTTCATAATAAAACAGTAGTAACAAAACAAACTAGAGTGAATATTAACATAGTGCAAAAAGAGAATATACAAAAACAATTAAATAGACATTACCCCACGCAACCCAGTCTTCCCACACCTTCCCAATGAAGCACTCACCATCACCCCCCCCCCCCCCCCCTACGGATTGCTGCTGTTGACATTTTAATTTTCCCCGAGAAAGTCGACGAACGGCTGCCTGCCACCTCCGAGAGAACCCTAGCATAGACCCTCTTTAGGCAAACTTTATTTTCTTGAGGCTGAGAAACCCAGCCATGTCGTTAACCCAAGTCTCTACACTCGGAGGCTTCGAGTCCCTCCACATTAATAAAATCCGTCTCCGGACTACTAGGGAGGCAAAGGCTAAGACGTCGGCCTCTTTTGCCCCCTGAACTCCCGGGTCTTCTGACACTCCAAAGATCGTTATCTCTGGACTCGGCACCACCCGTGTGTTAAGCACCTTGGACATTGCCCTTGCGAACCCTTGCCAGAACTCTCTAAGCTCCGGGCATGCCCAAAACATGTGGACATGGCTTGTAGGGCTGCCCTTGCACCTCATACAACTGTCTTCTACCCCAAAAATCTTGCTCATTCTCGCTGCAGTCATGTGTGCCCAGTGGACCACCTTAGATTGAATTAGACTAAGCCTGGCACATGATGAGGAGGAATTAGCCCTGCCCAGGACCTCTGCCCACAGACCCGCTTCCAACTCCTCACCTAGCTCCTCCTCCCACTTGCCCTTGAGCTCCTCCACTGGGGCTTCCTCCACCTCCTGTAGTTCCTGATAGATCCAACACCTTCCCCTCCCCCACCCTGGTGCCGGAGACCACCCTGTCCTGTATCATCAGTGGCGGCAGCGTGGGAAAGGCCACTACCTGCTGCTATTACATCTTCTATAACTAACTCTAGAATTTTCCCTACTACCGACATCAGGCTGGCTGGCCTGTAATTCTGTTTTCTTTCTACCTCCCTTTTTAAATAATAGGGTTACATTAGCTACCCTCTAATCTGTAGGAACTGTTCCAGAGATATTATTGGATTCCTCAAAATGATTAAAATATAAAGATTTGGCATTGGTTCTGGTGACTTTTCTTAATTTCTTAGTTGTTAGTAGCCTCATGCATGAATTAACTGGTTACTTTTCAACTATTTTTAAAAAGTAATTTTTATAATATTTGTTTGTTTTGCCACAGTAGAAACAGTGAACCAACTAACCAGGTAATACAAAAAACCCTCACTTTTTCAACTGGCTGTTCACTTCCCATACAAGCCTCCCCGAACAGGCGCCGGAATGTGGTGACTAGGGGCTTTTCACAGTAACTTCATTTGAAGGCTACTTGTGACAATAAGCGATTTTCATTTCATTTCATTCACTTCAGTAGCATCAGTGAACTAGGCACTTTTTAGCGGGAAACAATTTGAATTTCTTATCTATTATTAGCTAGTAATAACAGATAAAGCTCATTGCGCTTAATGGCCTTTCTCCTGTCTTATGGTCCTAAAGACAGAAAAGTCAAAACGCTAACACATCTGTACACATGGGCCTTTTGTTTTCAATCTCTTGGTCTTGCAATTGGGGAGCTTTTCCTTTCTTGCACCCCAATCCCAAGTGGTGTACATGGCTCATCTGTACCATTCAACATCTCTCTTGCTGGTTTTATCCTGCGCTCACCCTCATCTAGCTTGGCCTGCAACTTAACTTTATATAGCCATTTGAAACAAATGAAGCACTGAATCAAACGATGAATGATCTCACGGTGTAATGGCAGCCTTTTTATCAAGCGGTGGCAGCATATACCTACCTACAGGTGCATGTCCTCCAGCTGAAAAGGAAATTTTAAATCTTACACATAGATCCCTAGGATTGATGGAAGTGAAGTTCAACTTGTCCTGGCTGCCTGTACACAGGAAGTTAACTTACACAATTAGAGGCTATTTTACCCCAGAAGTCAGTAACAGATGAACAAATGCATAAGTATTAAGTGTACAGCAAACAAATAGATCAGCAGAAAGGAGTACAGCAAGGCTGAATTAGAACTTGGACAATTAATTTTTTGAAGAAAATAAGTGCTTTTTCAATATTTTGGGGGATGGCAGCGGTGGAGCGCTTGGGTTTCAGCTATTTACATTCAATGTCAATGACTTCAAGAGAACATAGACAGGCTAGTGGAATTGGTGGACACAAGGCTGATAAAATTTAATGCATAAAACTGTAAAAGTGTGCATTTTGATCATAAGAATGAGGAAAAACAACATAGGATGAAGGATACAAATCTAAAGGTGGCTCATAAGCAGAGGGGCCTGGGGAATACATACACAAATCATTAAACAGGGCAAGTTGAGAAGTGGATAATAATGCTGATGAAATCCTGGGCTTTATAAATAGACACAAAGTACGTTTTGGTGAAATTGTTTTTAATTTTTAAAAATAAATTTTATTCAAATTTTCACAAAACATCAACAACAAAATACAGAAAGAAAAGAACAAACCCCCCCGCCCCGTATACATAAATAATAAATTAACAGCCATCAACAACACAAAAGCAAATATACACGCCCACTCAAGAACAACAAACCCCCCCCCACCCCCCCAGTTGCTGCTGCTGACCATCTTCTAACGCTCTGCCAGGAAGTCTAAGAACGGTTGCCACCGCCTGAAGAACCCTTGCACCGATCCCCTTAAAGCAAATTTCACCCTCTCCAATTTAATAAACCCCGCCATATCGTTGATCCAGGATTCCACGCTTGGGGGCCTCGCATCCTTCCACTGAAGAAGAATCCTTCGCCGGGCTACCAGGGACGCAAAGGCCAGAATACCGGCCTCTTTCGCCTCCTGTACTCCCGGCTCCTCTGCCACCCCAAATATTGCGAGCCCCCATCCGGCTTGACCCTGGAACCTACCACCCTCGACACCGTCCTCGCTACACCCTTCCAAAAGTCCTCCAGCGCTGGGCACGCCCAGAACATGTGGGTGTGGTTTGCTGAGCTCCCAGAGCACCTAGCACACCTGTCCTCGCACCCAAAGAACCGGCTTATCCTTGCCCCGGTCATGTGAGCCCTATGCAGCACCTTAAATTATATGAGGCTGAGCCTCGCGCAAGAGGAGGAAGAGTTCACTCTCCCCAGGGCATCCGCCCACGTCCCGTCGTCAATCTCCTCACCCAACTCCTCCTCCCACTTACCCTTTAGCTCCTCCACCGAGGCCTCCTCTTCCTCCTGCATCACCTGATACGTTGCCGAGATCCTCCCCTCTCCAACCCACACCCCGACAGCACCCTGTCCTGGACCCTGCGTGGCAGCAACAGTGGGAACTCCACCACCTGCCGCCGAACAAACGCCCTTACCTGCATATATCTGAAGGTGTTCCCCGGGAGAACCCGAACTTCTCCTCCAGCTCACCCAGGCTTGCGAACTTCCCGTCCACAAACAGGTCCCCCATCCTTCTAATGCCTGCCCTGTGCCAGCTCAGGAACCATCCGTCCACCCTCCCCGGGACAAACCGGTGGTTCCCCCGTATTGGGGACCACACCGAGGCCCCCACCTCCCCCCTGTGACGTCTCCATTACCCCCACATTTTGAGGGTAGCCGCCACCACCGGGCTCGTGGTATACCTCGATGGAGGAAGTGGCAGCGGTGCCGTCACCAGCACCTCCAGGCTCGTGCCCACATAGGACGCCATCTCCAGCCTCTTCCATGCCGCCCCTCCCCCTCCATCACCCACTTACGCACCATCGCCACGTTGGCGGCCCAATAATACCCACAGAGGTTAGGCAGCGCCAACCCCCCTCATCCCTGCACCCTCCAGGAACACCCTTCTCACATTCGGGGTCTTCTGCACCCACACAAACCCCATAATGCTCCTATTAACCCGTCTGAAGAAGGCCTTAGGGATCAGGATGGGGAGCACTGGAACAGGAACAAAAATCTCGGGAGCACCGTCATTTTAACTGACTGAACCCTACCCGTCAGGGAGAGTGGCAGCACGTCACACCTCTTAAACTCCTCCTCCATTTGCTCCACCAGTCTTGTGAAGTTAAACTTATACAGGGCCCCCCCAACTCCTAGCCACTTGGACCCCCCAGGTACCTGAAACTCCTCTCCGCCCTTTTTAGTGGGAGCTCACCAATCCCCCTCCCCTGGTCGAACAACAAACAAATCGCTCTTCCCATATTGAGCTTATACCCGGAGAAATCCCCAAACTCCCTGAGAATTCTCATCACCTCCGGCATTCCCTCCACTGGGTCCGCCACATATAACAGCAAATCGTCCGCATAGAGCGACACCTGATGTTCCTCCCCCACCCCGCACCAGCCCCCTCCAATTCCTCGACTCCCTCAATGCCATGGCCAGGGGCTCAATCGCCAGCGCAAAGAGCAGGGGGGACAGGGGAAACCCCTGCCTCGTCCCGCGGTGTAACCGAAAATACTCTGACCTCCTTCTGTTCATGGCCACACTCGCCACCGGGGCCTCATACAGCAACTTAACCCACCTGACAAACCCCTCCCCAAACCCGAACCTTTTCAGCGCCTCCCACAGGTACCCCCACTCTACCCTATCAAAGGCCTTCTCCACATCCATCGCCGCCACTATCTCCGCCTCCCCTTCCACCGCCGGAATCATTATAACATTCAAGAGCCTCCGTACATTCGTATTCAGCTGTCTTACTTTCACGAACCCCATCTGATCCTCGTGAATGACCTGCGGCACAGTCCTTATCCTCGTGGCTAAAATCTTTGGCAACAACTTTGCATCTACATTTAGGAGTGAGATCGGCCTGTATGACCCACATTGTAGGGGATCCTTGTCCCGCTTCAGGATCAAGGCGATCAGCGCCCGAGACATCGTCGGGGCAAAGCCCCTCCTTCCTTGCCTCGTTAAAGGTGCTTACCAACAGAGGGCCCAGCAGGTCCGCATACTTCTTATAAAATCCGACCAGGAACCCATCTGGCCCCGTGCCTTCCCCGCCTGCATGCTTCCTATCCCTTTGACTAACTCCTCCAAACCTCCCCCCCCCCCCCGTCACCTGCCCCTCCTCCACCCTCAGGAATCTCAAACGGTCCAGAAAGCCACCCATCCCTCCCTCCTCCAGTGGGGGCTCGGACCGATACAGTTCCTCGTAGAAGTCGCTGAAGACCCCATTGATACCCACCCCACTTCGCATCATGCTCCCTCCCCCATCCTTAACTCCCCCGATCTCCCTAGCTGCCTCTCGCTTCCGAAGCTGGTGTGCCAGCATCCGGCTCGCCTTTTCTCCATATTCATATACCGCCCCCTGTGCCTTCCTCCGCCTTCTTGATGGTCAACAGATCGAATTCGGCCTGGAGGCAGCGCCGCTCCCCAAGCAATCCATCCACCGGGACCTCCGCGTACCTCCTGTTCACCCTCACCATCTCCACCACCAGCCTCTCCCTCTCGCTCTTCTCCCTCCTCTCCTAATGGGCCCAAATGGAGATCAGCTCTCCCCTGACTACCGCCTTCAGTGCCTCCCAGACCACCCCCACTTGGACCTCCCCATTGTCATTAGCCTCCAGGTACCTCTCTATGCACCCTCGGACCCGCCTGCTCACCTCCTTGTCTGCCAGCATCCCCACCTCTAAGCGCCACAGCAGGCGCTGGTCCCTTTCCTCACCCACCTCGAGATCTACCCAAGGCGGAGCATGATCGGAAATGGCTATCGCCGAGTACTCAGTATCTTCCACTCTCGGAATCAACGCCCTACTCATAACAAAGAAGTCAATCCGGGAATAGGCCTTGTGGACATGAGAATGAGAATTCCCTGGCCCCTGGCCTCGCAAACCTCCATGGGCCCACCCCTCCCATCTGGTCCATGAACCCCCTCAGCACCTTGGCCGCCGCCGGCCTCCTACCCGTCCTAGACCTGGAGCGATCTAGTGCCGGGTCCAGCACTGTATTGAAATCCCCCCCATTATCAGGCCCCCTGTCTCCAGGTCCGGAATCCGGCCCAACATACGCTGCATGAAGCCCGCATCGTCCCAATTCGGGGCATATACATTGACCAACACCACACGCTCCCCCTGCAGCTCGCCACTTACCATCACATACCTACTGCCATTGTCTGCCACGATGCTCGACGCCTCGAACGACACTCTTCCCCACCAAGATCGTCACCCCCCTGATTTTTTTTGGTGAACTTTTATAAAACACTGCTCAACCTCAATTGATTTGATTTGATTTATTGTCACATGTTAAGTAGTGAAAAGTATTTTTTTGCAGCCAAGGGAACGTACACAGTATGTACATAGTAGACAAAAAAAGAAGAATCGAATAATTGGGGTAAGGTGTTCAGTTCTGAGCACCACACATTAGGAAGAAAAGATTTACAAGAATGGTTCCAGGCACTTCAGTTATGTGGTTAAACTGGAGAATCTGTGGTTGATCCTCATAGAGAAGGGGTTGAAAGGAGATTTGACAGAGGTGTTCAAAATCATGAACGGTCTAGACAAAGAAGTAAGGAAAAAATTGTTCCTATTGGCAGAAGGGTGGAAGAGTCAGAAGGGAGGCAGTGCCATACTGGCATTGTTCTCGGACTAGTCCTAGGTTACAGGACTAGTAATTGAGACCCGGGTTCGAATCGCACCACAGCAGATGGTGAAATTTGATTTCAATAATAATCTGGAATTAAAAGTCCAATGGTGACCATGAAACCAAACCATTGTCGATTGAAGCAAAAACCCATCTTGTTCACTAATGTCCTTTCGGGGAGAAAATCTGTTATCTGGCCGACACCTGACTCCAGACCCACAGCAATGTGGTTTACTCTTAAAATGCCCTCTGAAATGACTGAACAAGGAAATCGGAGATGGGCAACAAATCCCACATCCCATGAATGAATTTAAAAAAAACATTGACCCGAGAAAAGACGGTTTTATGCAGTGTGGTTAGGTTAGATTCTGGAATGCACTGACTCAGACTGTGGTGCACCCAGGCAGATTAAATCATGGCTTTGAAAAAAATTGAATACTTATCTGAGGAGATTAAGTTTTCAGGGCTATAGGAAGAGAGTGCGGGAGTGCAATGAACTATGTTGCACTTGCAGAGAGCTGGCAGACATAATAGGTCAAATGGCCTTCTTTTGCGCTGTAACCATTCAATGATTCTATGTCCATCAATGCAGGGAAGATACTTCTATATGACAACTAACATACACTGTTAAGCTTCCTTAACAGAGAGCACCCCTTGATGGCTCAGTTGAAAACTGCAGAAGAAAAAGTTTCAGTTCAGATCCCTACTCTCTCTGTACTGAGTTAGCTTCTATTAACTGATAGAGCAGCCAGGGGATAACAATTTACCTCACCATCTGTGGGTTAGAACAGAAAGGGTAATCAGAATTTTAGTTTCTAAACTCTTACAAATGGCTCTTGCTGAAAAGGATACATTTGTGTATACGGCTATGATTAAATTTACTACCAACATCACCAGGTCCACAATGGGTCAGATATTTTACCTCTTGAGGCACCGACAGTGCCAAGCATTTAGTCAGGTTACTTATTTTGTGTTGCCTGCACAGGGGGACTTTTCCTAGTTTTTTTCACTGTTTCGTTGTTTCTGTGCATCTGGTATGTTCTTAGTTGGGTCATGCACCAGAAACATGGGAGGTCCAGATTCCTTGAACAGCAGCAAAAACTTATAGATACTTCTTAAAGTGGCAATGACATTAATATTGTAGCAAATTTTGAAATAGGCATTTCCCACTATATTTTCTATTTAGCAGCCTATGCTCGGGAAAATGTTTTTAATGCCAGCATCCAGCTTTAAAGTTGAAACCAAATAAATGGAAATAAATAAACAAAAGAAAGAAACAAGAAATGTGCAATGCCCCCTAAAAACTCTGATCTCATGAAAGGTCAGTTCGGACAGGTTTAAATCTTTTTCTTTATCACATAGGAATGTACTTTTCTCCAACTTTTAAAGTTACACAATGCAACCTGCTACCAAGGACATAATGTATTTTAATTCCCAGGGTAGTAAAAACATACTTCCTACATATCAAAACTGAAAGCAGCTACGAGCCTCAAGCCATGGAGCAGTGCAAGTTTTCTTCATCGCCCATTGTTTGTCCATCAGAAAACCAGGGCAAGCAAAAATCAGCTTAAAGGCTTCAATCCCTTACTCCGCTATCCCCATGTCCACGGCGCAAATCCTCAACCGCGAACTGCAGGAGAATTTTAGCATCTCGACAAATACAAATGTGGAGATAACATTGGAGAGAAACCAGTCCCCCTGGAAAGGTAGTCCAGCAAGCGCCTGTATCTTAAGAAGAGAAAAGCAGACTTCTGGTGGCGGCTATGAGGGAGTAAGTCGCGCATTTGGTGGCTCTCGCTCCATTCGGACTTCTAGATCTTTTCCCCCAACTTTTTCGAACTTTTGAGCGCTGGAGGGGAAAACAACGGCACTGTAGATCTGGATCCATACAGAATTGTATGGACTTAAGGAGTAGAAGGGAACGAAAACAGGCGAAGAAGGGGCTGAACAGAGGTGGTGTGGAAGTTCAAGTGGGAGGAAAGATGGCTGACAAACGGACCATGGAACGGACGGTTCAGACAGCACTGGACAACATGCTGAAGGTCATGAAGGAGAGCTTTGCAGCACTGAAGCGGGATAATTTGGAACCGCTTCAGAAAGTAGTGGAGCAACTGGACCAAAGGCTGGGCGCCCAGGATAAGAAGGTCCAGGCATTGGAGAAGAGCGTGGAGGAGTAGGCGGATTTCCAAACGGTAGTGGACATGGAAATTAGAAAGTTGAAGGAGCAACAATCAAGGCTGATGGACAGACTGGAAGACCTGGAAAATAGGTCTCGCCGGCAGAATCTGAGAATCATTGGGCTCCCAGAGGTGGCCGAGGGAGTGGATGCCACGGCATATGTGGCAGACATGCTGCAGAAGCTGGTGGGGGATGATTTCTTCCTGCGTCTGTTGGAGCTGGGCAGGGCACACAGAGTGCAGGCGAGGCAGCCGTGAGGGGGGGGGGGGGGGGGGGGCCTGGACGATGGTGGTCAGGTTCCATAGGTTCGTGGACAAGGAGCGGGTCCTACAGTGGGCCAAGAACACGAAGAGCTGCTTATGGAACAACAGTGTCCTGCGCATCTATCAGGATCTGAGCCAGGAGGTGGCCAGAAGGAGGGCAGCCTACAGACAAATTAAAGAGATCCTGTTTAAAAAGAGGATCAAGTTCGGGTTACTTTTTCCGGCGCGGCTTTGGGTCACATACAGGGAACAGCAACATTATTTTGACGACCCGGAGAAAGCGATGGACTTCGCTAAAGGGCATGGACTGGTGCTGAACTGAGGACCCATGAACTCAAGTTAGAGTGTTTCAAGGGATGTTTGCATGTGTTTGTGGATTGCCCTTCGTGTTAGCGATGTCGTTCGGCATATTCTTTCACTTAAAATTTGGGGTGTTCTTGTGTTTGTTTTTGCCTGTTTGAAAGTTTTAAAGTTAAAGCCAAAGTCATAGTTAAAGGTTAAGTTATTGGGTGCTGGGGGGCTGTACGGGTCTTTTTTGCTATTTTTCTGCTAATGTTGGGAGGAGGGTGGGTGGTAGCGCACACCTCATTACACAGTTTGAATTGCACTATTGTGGGGGCGAGCTTTGTTCTTTGTTTGTTTTCTCTGTTTCAGTCCCAGAGCGATTGCTCGAACAGGGCTGTTCTGGGGAAGTGGTGTTGATGGGCGGGGGGGAAGGGAGCGGGGAGACAATAGGTGGGAGACATGGTGGCGCCGGAGTTGAGAGTCACCAGGCTAGCTGCTTTGAGCTAGTCAACTGGAGCGAGGTGGGGGGGGGGGGGTGTATACAGCCAGTATATGGCAGGGGTTAGGTTACGGGGGGGGGGGGGGGGGGGGTTGAGAGAAGAGAGCGATGATCGGCTGACGAGGGAGGGAACTGAACCAGGTAACAGGGAAGAGGTCGGGGGGGGGGGGGGGGGGGGGGGGTGCGCTGCCAAGAGGCGGACCGGGGGGGGGGCGCGGCACATGGACAAGGGGTGGGCCCAAGAAGGGGGATGGCTGACCGGCACAGGGGGGGGCAGGGTGCCCCTCCAACCAGGCTGATCACCTGGAATGTTCGAGGGTTAAACGGGCCGGTCAAGAGGGCACGTGTGTTTGCGCACTTACGGGCTCTGAAGGCGGATGTAATGTTGATGCAGGAGACACATTTGAGAGTGGCGGACCGGATTAGATTACAGAAGGGCTGGGTTAGCCAGGTCTTCCATTCGGGGCTTGACGCTAAGACCAGAGGGTTCGCGATCATGATTAACAAACAGGTTCAATTTGAGGCAGACAGCACAGTGCGGATGGGGGTGGTAGATTTCTCATGGTCTGGGGTAAGCTTGAGGGGGTGAGGGTGGTCCTAGTGAATGTTTACGCTCCAAACTGGGATGATGTAGATTTCATCAAAAGGCTGCTGGGGAAAATCCCCGACTTGGATTCGCACAAGCTGATTATGGGTGGGGACTTTAATACAGTCCTTGATCCCGACCTGGATCGGTCGTGCTCCAGAACGGGCAGGGTCCCGGCAATGGCAAGGGAACTGAGGGGGTTCATGGAACAAATGGAGTGGGTAGACCCCTGGAGAATCAGTCGACTGACGGGGAAGGAGTTCTCGTTCTATTCACATGTTCACAAGGTTTATTCTCGTATTGACTTCTTTATTAAGAGTAGGGACTTTTTGGAGGAGGGGAGGGATACAGAATACTCGGCGATCACTATTTCGGACCATGCTCCACACCTGCAGGTCGGCAAAGAAAGTTACCAGCGCCTACAATGGAGGTTAGAGGCGGGATTGTTGTCAGATGTGGGGGGGTGTGAGAGTGGGGAAATGCATGCAGAACTACCTGCAGGTCAACGATACAGGGGAAGTCTCAGCAGCGGTGCCCTGGGAGGCATTGAAAGCGGTGGTGAGAGGGGAACTGATCTCAATCCGAGCCCATAGGGACAGAACGGAGCTGGACAGACTGGTTCAGGAGATGATACGGACGGACAGGGAATATGCGGAGTCCCCGAGGGCAGAGCTACTGAGGGAACGACGGAGACTGCAGGCAGAGCTGGGGGCGCTATCCACTGGGAAGGCCGTAGAGCACCTCAGAAAGGCAAGGGGCGCGGTGTATGAATATGGGGAGAAAGCCAGCAGAATGCTTGCACAGCAACGTAGGAAGAGGGAGGCGGCCAGGGAAATAGGGGCGGTAGTGGACGGGGCAGGGAACCGGGTTGGAGACCCGGCAGGATTGAACAGGGTATTCAGGGACTTTTACAGCAAGCTATATACCTCGGAACCCCACACGGGGCCAGAGGGGATGAGGCGCTTCTTAGATGGATTGACTTTCCCAAAGGTGGGCAGGGGGATGGTAGAGGGGCTGGGGGCCCCGATTTGGGCTGAAGAAGTAATGGGGGACTTGAAGGCCATGCAGTCGGGTAAAGCCCCGGGGCCGGACGGGTATCCAGTGGAGTTCGACAAACAGTTCCCGGGGATAGTGGGGCCGGTGCTGGTGAGGATGTTTAACGAGGCGAGGGACAATGGGGTGTTACCCCCGACGATGTCGCAAGCCACCATCTCGCTGATATTAAAACGGGATAAAGATCCGGAAGCTTGTGGGTCCTATAGGCCAATCTCCTTGATTAATGGTGACGCTAAAGTACTGGCCAAGATCCTGGCGTCCAGAATCGAAGACTGTGTACCGGACGTGATTGTGGAGGACCAAACGGGGTTTGTAAAGGGCAGGCAGCTGGCAGCCAACCTAAGAAGGCTACTCAATGTGATTCTGATGCCCCCGGAGGGCAGAGAGGTGGAGGTAGTGGTGGCAATGGATGCCGAAAAGGCTTTTGACTGGGTGGAGTGGGACTATTTATGGGAGGTGCTGGGACGGTTTGGGTTTGGGGAAGGCTTTGTGGACTGGGTTAGACTGCTATATCAGGCCCCGGAGGCTAGTGTAAGGACAAACAGGACGACATCTGTGTATTTTCGACTATACCGTGGGGCAAGACAGGGATGCCCCCTCTCTCCATTGCTGTTTGCGTTGGCCGAGAGCGGCAAGGGGATGGAAGGGAATGGTCAGGGGGGTAGAACACAAGGTCTCGCTCTACACGGATGACCTGCTTTTGTACGTGTCGGATCCAGTGGCAGGGATGGACGGGATTATGGAAATCCTAGGGGAATTTGGCCGGTTTTCGGGGTACAAGTTGAACATGGCAAAGAGCGAGATGTTTGTGGTGCAGGCGAGGGGTCAGGAGAATAGGCTGAGGGAGCTACCATTTAGGCTGGTTGGGGAAAGTTTTAGGTATTTAGGGATACAAGTGGCACGGGACTGGGGCAGGATGCATAAGTTGAACCTGTCTAGGCTGGTGGAGCAAATGAGGAGCGAGTTGCAGAGATGGGGATGCGCTCCCCCTGTCACTGGCGGGGAGAGTACAGACGGTGAAGATGACGATCCTCCCGAGATTCCTGTTTATTTTTCAGTGTCTCCCTATTTTCATTCTGCGGTCCTTCTTTAAAAGGATCAATAAAATCATCCTGGGATTTGTTTGGGCGGGGAAGTCCCCGCGGGTAAAGAGGGGGATGCTGGAACGGAACCGTAGAGAGAGGGGACTGGCGTTGCCGAACCTCAGCAACTACTACTGGGCGGCTAACATAGCCATGATAAGGAAATGGATGGTGGGTACGGGGTCAGTTTAGGAGCGGGTGGAGGCTGCTTCGTGCAGGGGCACCAGCTTGGCAGGCCTGGTCACGGCTCCTCCGCCGCTCCTGCCGGCCAGGTACTCCACCAGCCCTATAGTGGTGGCGGCTCTGCGGATTTGGGGCCAATGGAGGAAGCACGCAGGGGAAGTGGGTGCGTCGGTCTGGTCCCCAATATGCGACAACCACTGATTTGTCCCGGGGAAGATGGACGGCGGGTTTTGAGCGTGGCGGAGGTGGGAAGGATGGGCGACTTGTTCCTGGAAGGGAGCTTCGTGAGCATGAGGGCGCTGGAGGAGAAGTTCGGGCTGGCAAGGGGAAATGACTTTCTGTAGTTGCAGGTGCAGGATTTCGTACGTAGACGGGTCCCGTCCTTTCCACGCCTTCCACCAAGGGGGATTCAGGACAAGATAGACTCCAGGGGAGAGATAGGAGAGGGGAGAGTCTTGGATATTTATAAGGAGCTTATGGGAGCGGAGGACACAGGGACCGAGGAACTGAAACTCAAGTGGGAGGAGGAGCTTGGTGGGGAGTTGGAGGGAGGTGTATGGGCAGATGCTCTGAGGAGGTTAAATGCAACCGCAACATGTGCCAGGCTCGGCCTGATTCAGTTCAAGGTAGTTCACCGGGCCCACGTGACGGTGGCCCGGATGAGTAAATTCTTTGGGCTGGAGGACAAGTGTACTAGATGTGCGGGAGGACCAGCGAACCATGTCCACATGTTCTGGGCGTGCCCAAAACTCAGGGGGTACTGACAGGGATTTGCGGACGTCATGTCCCGGGTACTGAAAACAAGGGTGGCGATGAGTCCAGAGGTGTCGGAGGACCCGGGAGTCCAGGACAGGATAGAGGCCGACGTTGTGGCCTTTGCTTCCCTGGTAGCGCGGCGAAAAATACTGTTGGCCTGGAGGGACTCAAAGCCCACAAAGGCTGAAGTATGGCTGTCGGACATGGCAAGTTTTCTCGGCTTGGGAAAAATCAAGTTCGCCGTACGAGGATCACTATCGGGGTTCGCCCGGAGGTGGCAACCGTTCATCGACTTCTTTGTGGGGAACTAATCGTCAGCAGGGGGGGGGGGGTAGAATAATGTAGAGTAGAGGGGAAGAATAGGCAGGTCGATTTGCGAGAGAGGAACTGTTATTTGCACTATGTTTTTGTAATTGATATTTGCACACTAATGCACATTGTTACTGTTTACAATGCCAAAAATACCTCAATAAAATTGTTTGTTAAAAAAAAGAGAAGGAAAGCAGAAAGAGTTAAAATGTCAGAGGTAATGATATTTGTGTACTTCCTCCTCGCCTCCTCCCTCGTCCCATATTCCATGAGTGATAATGGGCAGTGTAGCTGAGATACTCAACAGACATCCTACGTTCAGGCCTTAATAGTGTCACAATATTGGAGAATAAAACCCGAACTACATATGGACATATTGAACCTTTAAGTAAGCCACATTTAAAAAAATGTATATACAAGATGGCTGAGAATGTAAATTTTAGGAATATAAATTTAGCCACCGTCTGAATTACTCTGCTAGGTAATGATGCATTGGAAGTCACATCCTGTTCCAGAGAGGGAACGGATCAAAGGCACAAAAGCCATACTGAAACCAACTGCCATCCCATGTGGAGATAATAGAAGCTGATTATCTTCTCAGCAAAAACTATATCCTGTAAATAATTCCCCAGGCCAATGTTTGGAATTTTGCCTTCTAGAAATATACAAGACTGGGATAAAAGGCAGCTGCAAAAAGCTTGATCAGAGTGGACTAGTGCTGGGATGGTCGAGCAAAAAGACAGTGGCAGTCACCCCTGCTGCAGTGAGGCAGTTATAAAAATATGAAGTCTTACTCGCTGATTGCCGCAGCAAGCAAGTTAGCAAAGCCACAGCTGAAAAGAAAGCAAGACAACTGCTCAGCAAAAGCTGCAGGGTAATGGAATCTCAAAACCAATTATTCAACTGCTGAAGTAGCGCTACTGGAATCATGAATCTCAACAGCTACAATATTTCAAGACCTATTCCTCATGGACAAGTCAAAGACTTATTCATTGTTTTTTAACTTGTGTTTCCCATTTCCAATCTGTGTGACTGTATGTACATGTATTAGAATTTTTTCTCATATTTAGAAGCTAATAAACTCACTCATCCTTTAACTCAAGAAAGCCTGGTTTAATTGGCTCTTTAAAACACAAATATATTGGGACTGGGAAAAGGGATCCACAAGGGATCCTTTTGAGGTAGTCTAGTTGTGACCAATGAAGAAAAGGAGCCAGTTCCTTCCCCCTCACCTGGGTACATGCAATTCAGGGGTGTCCCATCTGGAATTTCACAAATTGAGGGATCTAATCTGGGATAACAAATTTGAGGGATCTCGCCTGGGGACTGATCACAACAATGGATATCGACCAGCAGGAGGAAGACAGTACTGAGCTGCTGTCAAGACACCCTTAAAACTTTCCTCACTTCCCTACGGAGCAGATTCCTTTCTCTGTACCACTCTCTAGTGTCAACACATGCCGAAATGTCACAAAACATCTTACTCTCCAAATTATTTTTGAAGTACAATGGCTTTAATGCAGGGAAATGTTACACATTTTGGCCTTTGATTAAAATCTACCTTGGTTAAAATCTACATTAACACACACTTTCCGTGTGTATATTCTCAAAAGGAGGCCAGCCGGTGGCATTCTAGGTAAGCTAACGTAAGTAAGTCTTCTACTTTCACTGGGTACATTCAAGATGATAGTAGCAGATTTACCAGCGTGCTCTGCTAACTGGTATATTTAATTTCTCTTCTGAGCAAAGCGCAGCTTCCCTTTTTAGCGATGCTGCAGTTACTTAACTGTATGCTGAACTCTGTCTCCTAACTTTCGAAAGATAGACTGCATTTTAATACAATGTGCATCTTGCAACAATGTGCAAACACTTGGCTCACAAGGCTCAAATTAGAGAAAGTCACATTTCAAAGCTGCCAATTCGGAGAGATGCAGCTAACATCAGACATTACACAGGTAGATTAAAAGCATCTGTAGCACCTGGGACTCCTCATTGTGGAAAAGAGAAGGGTTGGGGAAATATTATTCAAGTACTGAATTTTAGGGGCAGGATTCTCCCCTGCCCGGCGGGGCAGGGGGGTCCCGGCGCCAAGGAGTGGCGTGAACCACTCCGGCGTCGGGCCGCCCCAAACGTGCGGAACCTTCCACACTTTCAGGGGCTAGGCCTGCCCTGGAGTGGCTGGCGGGGAAGGGGCTTGGCGCCAAGCGGCAGTCGGAGCGCGGAGTTTCAGTTGGTTCACAGGGCAGCTACTTTCTGTAAGGTAAGAGTCGTTTGTATTTTTTCTTGTCTTTGTTTTTTGGGGGCAGCAAGCTATCTTTGTATCATTTAGCAGAATCACCAATTTTAGAGGGTTCACTAAGTAGCAACAGTATATATATTTATTTTACAAGGGCCTAATGGACGTTTAATCTTTTTTTTCCCTTTTAAATCTCTTTGGGAATTCAGATCGGAGGGGATGAAGGCTCCTCCTGTAGGATGTGGGTGGTGAGGGACACCGCTGGTGTTCCCACTGACTATACCTGCGGGAAGTGCACTCAACCTCAGCTCCTCAGAGACCACGTTAGGGAACTGGAGCTGGAGCTGGATGAACATCGGATCATCCAGGTGGCAGAGGGGGTGATTGAGAGGAATTACAGAGAGGGGTCACAACCAAGGTGCAGGACAAGAGTAGCTGGGTTACAGTCATGGGAAGGAAAAGAAACAGTCAGACAGTGCAGGGATCCTCCATGCCCGTTCCCCTTCAAAACAACCATACCATTTTGGATGCTGTTGGGGGGGGGTGGAGATGACCTACCGGGGAAGGCCCTAGCGGCCAGGTCTCTGGCACGGAGCCTGGCTTTGTGGTTCAGAATGGCAGGGGGGAGTATAGAAAAGCAATAGTGATAGAAAACTCAATGGTTAGGGGAACGGATAGGAGATTCTGTGGTCGCGAACGAGACTCCCAGAAGGTATGTTGCCCCCTGGGTGCCAGGGCCAGGGATGTCGCGGATAGACTAGGGGCTGTTTAGCACAGGGCTAAATCGCTGGCTTTGAAAGCAGACCAAGGCAGGCCAGCAGCACGGTTCAATTCCCGTACCAGCCTCCACGAACAGGTGCCGGAATGTGGCGACTAGGGGCTTTTCACAGTAACTTCATTTGAAGCCTACTTGTGACAATAAGCGATTTTCATTTCACAGGATTCCTAAGGAGGAGGGGCGAGTAACCAGAAGTCGTGGTGCACATAGGCACCAACGACATTGCGAAGAAAAGGGATGAGGATCTAAAAAGTGATTGTAGGGAGTTAGGTTGGAAGCTAAAGAGCAGGACCAGCAGAGTAGTAATCTCAGGATTGCTACCGGTGCCATGTGCAAGTGAGACAAGGAACAGAGAGCGAGTGCAGCTGAACGCGTGGCTACAGGGCTGGTGCAGGAGGGAAGGCTTCAGGTATGTGGATCATTGGGATACCTTCTGGGGAAGGTGGGACCTGTATATGAAGAACGGATTGCACCTAAACTGGAGGGGCACCAATATCCAGGGTGGGAGGTTTGCTAGAGCTCTTCGGGAGGGTTTAAATTAGTTTGGCATGGGGATGGGAACCAGAGCTATGGATCAGAGGATAGGGTAGCTGTTGAACAGGCATAAATAGTATGCAGCGAGTCTGAGAGGAAGGATAGACAGCTGATAGGGCAAAGTTGCACTCAGTGGAATGGGTTAAAGTGTGTCTGTTTCAATGCAAAGAGTGTCAGGAATAAGGGAGATGAACTAGAGCATGGATGAGTACTTGGAACTACGATGTTGTGGCCATTATAGAAACATAGATTTCGCAGGGGGAAGAAAGTTTTGTTAGGTGTTCCGGGGTTTAGATGTTTTAAGAAGAATAGGGAGGGAGGTAAAAGAGGAGGGGGAGTGGCACTGTTAATGCGGGAGTGCATCACAGCTGCAGAAAAGGAGGTAGTCGAGGAGGGTTTGTCTACTGAGTCAGTATGGGTGGAAGTCAGAAACAAGAAAGGAGCAGTCACTTTATTGGGAGTTTTCTATGGACCCCCCCAATAACAGCAGAGAGATGGAGGAACAGATTGGGCGGCAGATCTTGGAAAAGTGCAGAAGTAACAGAGTTATTGTCATGGGCGACTTCAACGTCCCTAATATTGACTGGAACCTCCTTACTGCAAATGGTTTGGATGGAGCAGATTTTGGCAGGTGTGCACAGGAAGGCTTCCTAACTCAATATGTAGGTAGGCCGACTAGGGGGGAGGCCATATTGGATTTGGTGCTTGGCAATGAACCAGGCCAGGTGTCAGATGTCTCGGTGGAAGAGCATTTCGGTGACAGTGACCACAACGCCTTGACCTTTACCATAGTCATGGAGAGGGACAGGAACAGACAGCATGGGAAGGTATTTAATTGGGGGAGGGGATATTATACTGCTATTAGACAGGAGCTGAGCAGAAAGTGGGAACAGTTGTTCTTGGGGAAATGCACAGCAGTAATGTGGGGATTGTTTAAGGAGCACTTGCTGCGAGTGCTGGATAGCTTTGTCCCACGGAGACGAGGAAGGAATGGTAAGGTGAAGGAGTCTTGGATGACAAGAGAAGTGGAGCTTCAAGAGGAAGGAAGCTTACATAAGGTTGCGGAAGGAAGGATCTGGCACAGCTCTAGAGAGTCGCAAGGTAGCCAGGAAGGAACTCAAAAATGGACTAAGGAGAGCTAGAAATGGGCATGAAAAAGCCTTGGTGGGAAGGATTAGGGGAAACCCCAAGGCGTTCTACACTTAGGTGAGAAATAAGAGGATGATCAGAGTAAGAGTAGGGCCGATCAGGGATAGTGGAGGGAACTTGTGCCTAGAGTCTGAGGAGATGGGGAGACCCTAAATGAATATTTCGCTTCAGTACTCACTAGAGTGAGGCATCTTGTTGCTCATGAGAACAGCGTGAACCAGGTTAATAGACTCGAACAGGTTGATATTAAGGAGGATGTGCTGGGAATTTAGTAAAACATCAGGATAGATAAGTCCCCTGGGCCTGACGGGGTATACCCAAGGTTACTACGGGAAGCGAGGGAGGAGATTGCTGTGCCGTTGGCAATGATCTTTGCGTCCTCACTCTCCACTGGAGTAGTACCGGATGACTGGAGAAAGGCGAATGTTGTCCCCCTGTTCAGGAAAGGGAATCGGGAAATCCCTGGCAATTACAGACCAGTTAGTCTTCCATTTGTGGTGAGCAAAATATTGGAAAGGATTCTGAGAGGTAGGATTTATGATTATTTAGAAAAACATAGTTTGATTAAAGATAGTCAGCATGGTTTTGTGAGGGGCAGATGATGCCTCACAAGCCTCACTGAATTCTTTGAGGATATGACAAGACACATTGATGAAGGTCGGGCAGTGGATGTGATGTATATGGATTTCAGTAAGGCATTTGATAAGGTTCCCCATAGTAGACTCATTCAGAAAGTTAGGGGGCATGGGATACAGGGAAATTTGGCTGTCTGGATACAGAATTGGCTGGCCGGATACAGAATTGGCTGGCCGAAAGAAGACAGCGAGTGGTAGTGGATGGAAAGTATTCCCCCTGGAGGTCGGTGACCAGTGGAGTCACGCAGGGATTTGTTCTGGGACCTCTGCTCTTTGTGTTTTTTATGAATTACTTGGATGAGGAAGTGGAAGGGTGGGTTAGCAAGTTTGCCAATGACACGAAGGTTGGTGGAGTTGTAGTGTTGAGGGCTGTTGCAGGTTATAATAGGACATTGACAGGATGCAGAGCTGGGCTGAGAAGTGGCAGATGGAGTTCAACCTAGATAAATGTGAAGTGATTCATTTTGGAAGGTTGAATTTGAATGCTGAATACAGGGTTAAAGGCAGGATTCTTGGAAGTGAAGAGGAACAAAGGGATCTTGGGGTCCACGTACATAGATCCCTCAAAGTTGCCATCCAGGTTGATAGGGTTGTTAAGAAGGCGTATGGTGTATTGGCTTTCATTAACAGGGGATTGAGTTTAAGAGCCATGAGGTTTTTGCTGCAACTTTATAAAACCCTGGTTAGACCACACTTGGAATATTGTGTCCAGTTCTGGTCGCCTCATTATAGGAAGGATGTGGATGCTTTGGAAAGGGTGCAGTGGAGATTTACCAGGATGCTGCCTGGACTGGAGGGCATGTCTTATGAAGAAAGGTTGAGGGAGCTAGGGCTTTTCTCATTGGAGCGAAGAAGGAAGAGAGGTGCCTTGATAGAGGTGTACAAGGTGATGAGAGGCATGGATAGAGTGGATAGCCAGAGACCTTTCCCCAGGGTGGAAATGGCTGTCACGAGGGGACATAATTTTAAGGTGATTAGAAGATGGGAGATGTCAGAGGTCGGTTCTTTACACAGAGTGGTGGGTGCATGGAATGCACTGCCAGTGGAGGTGGTGGAGTCAGAATCATCAGTGACATTTAAGCAACTCTTGGACAGGCACATGGACAGCAGTAAATTGAAGGTGCATAGGTTAGTTTGATCTTAGATTAGGATAAATGGTCGGCACAACGTCATGGGCAGAAGGGCCTGTATTATGCTCTACTGTTCTATGTTCTATGCTTAGAAGAGGAATGTTGCACTGACAGTTTTGAATTTACTACTGTGTGTAGAGAGTGCTGAATGCAAGGAACAGATTGCTCAGGAAGGCAGAAAATGTAGAAAAATGCAAAGGAGAGCTGAATAGATATTTAAGAGAGTAGGCAATATTGTGGTATTCATTTTTGGAATAATTTCCTACTCCGAAGTGCAGTGATAAACCATTATCACTTATCCTCAGGAGCATGGTTAAGTACTGCAGCTATATCGACTTACAATTGTACATTCTTTAGCATAGATACATATAGGTAGAGATATCTGATCTCGGCAAAAAAGCATTGTGTTACAACGTCTGAAGAGACCAATAACATTTAAAAATAATTTAGATTTTCCAGTTAATAGCTGAAGGACTGACACATTACATTTTTACATTTTAAAACTTCTACTGTAAAAGCACCACTGACTAACCAGTGGTTAGGCAACTTATACTTTAAACTACACCGAGGAATATTCATTCCCCTTTTATACTTTCTACAAATTGCACTCTCATGTCCTTTTCACAAACGGTTCAAAATTATTCCCCATTTCCAATGGGTTCCTGTATCTCCATTTTGCCCAGTATTATCTTCAAGTGACCAGTTTCAGGCACTTTCCTCAGTTTATTGAGTTTCTCAAGTCCAATACCAGCATTCATGCTTGTTCAATGCTCCTTTTCACCCTGGCCATGTCAGAACAAATCTCCTGGAATTCTTTGACAGCTGCAGGATGTCTTATACTGGAGTCCCTCCTGCTCTCAGCTGCGATAACTTAGAAAGTCAAGCAGCCTCTTTACACTGCTGATAGCAGAACTGCTATCTATAATTTTCATTTATTTGTAGAGAAGCCTGTAACCCGACCACAAAAATGGCTTCCCTAGCTCTCTTCCCCTTGGCAATGAAAAACACATTAAACTTGCATTCAGGTAGAAATGCTAATTCGCCATTCTTGACTCCAACTCTCTTTCATCTTAAAAGTAAATGAACACTTCACAGCACAATAGTTTACAACCCAATGCCATAACATCTTTGAGACTTTGAGAGACTCAAAGAGTCCAGTTATGGAAACCTCAGACTGCTGCCATTGTCTCCAAACCCAAATACGTTTCCCCCTTCTTCTCAGGAAAACAAGAAAACACCCTTTGATCTCTATGAAACACATCACCAAGTCTTATCAGGTAGATAGCAGAATAGGTCAACTGACTTCCTTTGTTACCCTAAATTTAAAGGTACAATCCCAACATAGAATCGTATAAACCTCATAATTGCAAAATATTTACATTAAGCTATTATTTAAACACGTAACCGAGCATGACTTTATCCCACGTGATACATGTGGCACATGAGCACTGCCCCATCTGGTGTTGTGCTCAGAGGCTAATGTTTGTATATATTTACCTGTTTCAATTGAGTGTTTAGGATAACTTCAACCTTGCCCCCCATCTTCAGTCCACAGTCAAACCTGAAACAAGATTCCCACCATTAGAATGTGAGGTTCTATTATTCAATTTTCTGCATCATAGCCATCACACCAGACAAACTATGGTGTAATAGAGTTCAACAACACTTGTGAATGGGTGAGTCATACAAGCCAGGGAGGGAGGTTGCAGCATTGATTGATGATACATACTGTTAGTTGATCTCGGCCAGAGTAGCATGTTACAACTGACCTCAGCATCCCTGGTTAGGAAAAACAAATATTAGGCAAGAATCTCAGTCCCAATGCCTTCCAGTGACTTCCTCTAGTATTAATCAGGTCATGATCAGGCAAAGCTGTGATTTTTGTTCACAGCCATGAGATGAAGATGCAGCACCATGGAACTGCATGGAATTAATGCCTTCAACAGAATCAAAAACTGACAAAGAAAAATAACAGTTGAAACAACTGGAAATTAATGAGTGTCCGAGCTATCAAGTCGCTTATCACAAAGAGCTCGGATTACTCAGATAAGCCTAATAGTCGCTTTAATTTACCTTACAATTAATATAATCCTATGTAGGCATAATGTTTAGGGTGGATATTTAAACTGAGTAACAAGGGTAAACATTCCTGATTATAACCTGATGCAAAGTCATTCATGTTCTCCATGATTTCCTGATAAATAGCAGAGAAATTCTCTCAAATATTTCATTGTCCTCTTCATTCGTGATACCATATATCATGGAGGTATGAGTTAGTAAATTTTCAAAGAATGTTCATTGCAGCAAAACAAATGTCAGAGTGCAAGCCACAATCTCTCACTTAATCCTGCCCTGGCCCAGTTTCGGCTTTGGTAACATTAACCCCATATTGCACAGAACTGTCATGGTAACACTGAGGACTACTCTAATGTCCACGTGGTCAGTTTCCCAATCGCCACTTTTTGACATTTCGGGCGACTCAAATCTCTGCGGCCCCTGTTCGATCCTGTACCAAGTCCTGTCCACCCATCAGCTCTTTCCTTATTGTTCCACAATGGCACACACTCCCACAATACCTCAAATTTGAAATGACTATCCTCTTTCTAAATCCCCTAATTACTTGCCTCCACCCAAGCTCTGCAACCTCTTGCAGTCAAAGAACTCCCTTGAATTCTCTGTTCCACTGCCCTGCGTACTCTGCTTCCTCTCTTTGTTCCAGCATTGATGGCTGCAAATTTAGCCATTTTGGGAATTCTTTTGGGAATTTCACTGGGCTCCACCATGGTCTTGTCATGCTTTGAGCCCCCCTTAACGCCTATTTCTTTGACCAAGCTTCTGTGAAGCATCTTGGGACATTTTCCCATGATAAAGGCCATGTACCAGTTGTTCCTCTTGTTTAATCTGCATACTGTAGAAATGAAAATGATACAGAAGGCTGAGAGACGATTTGATCGAAGTGTTTAACATGTTAAAAGAATTGGATGGTGCAGATGCAGAGAAACCATTTCTACTGCTGGGAAAATCAAGAACAATGAACAGAATCTTTAAACTATAGCTAGGCCATTCAGGGGTGGTCAGGGAGCACTTTTTAGACAACACATAGGGTATTAGAAATGTCGAACTTCCCACTCTTCCCCCCCCCCCCCCCCCCACCCCCCCAAAAAAAAGCCTGGTTGCTGAGACAACTGGAGTTTTCAAGCTGAGATGGTGAATTGCTTCTTGCTAGGCAAGGGTGTCAAAAGATAGAGAGCAAAGGCAGCTAAATGGGGTTACGGTTCAAATCAACCATGATCTAATTGAACGGAGGAGCAAACTATGAGAGGTTGACCTACTCCTAGTCCTAATGTGTCTGTGCATTATATTAGACACTGATTTCCTCTTGTGGCTTAATGGTACAGGTCACTGAACTAGTAAACATATCTAGAACAATGTTCTGGGGTCCCAGGTTTGAATCTCACCATGGTAGATGGTTATATTTGAATTCTGAAATATATTACCCTGCTCCTTTGTTGCAGTCCCTCATGAGAAAATGCAGAATTCAAATTGACGTTTGAATTGCTTTGAGATTTGCTTTTCCAGCCAAGTATTCTCAAAGTAAACCACTGCACATTTACTAAGAACGGATGTCACAGGGAATTGGGTGTGTACATAACAAAATATTTTTATATGCATATATATGGGTTTGTGATACTTCTACAGTTAAATTAGTTCCGTTGATGTGTGGCTGCATGCACTATGGACTCATAGCATATACTGCTAATGGTGTGTCTGTCCCTTTTGAGGGCCTGAACAATTCAAGGGCACTGCCTGCTTTGTCACTGTGCTTTCTTAGCTGTACTGTAAAGTGGCTCATTATTTAAATTTGAGAAATGAAGTGTTTAGTGCCCAACTCATTTTTGAGATCTTAACATATATTTACTATAATTTGCACTAACATTGCACTGAATGGCACCTGCCATTAGTTAGACTTGCCCCTGCTTATTTAATTTTTTGATTTAAGTTGCTGAAAGTGTGAGATGATAATAAGGCACTTTGAGGAACTAAGTGAAGTCAAGTAACTATGCATGTCCCCAACTAATCAGATTGAAAGATTTTGAAATTAACAGCACAAGGACTGAAAAAGAAATTTAAATTTGAATGGGTGAACTCAGTGATAAATTAGACCCAGAATGAGAAATACAGAGAAGAAAAGAAAGATTAAATTACGAGAAAGAGAAATGAAGGAAAAACAAAAAAGGTTTACACTTTACAACAGTTAAAAGTTGAATGAATGTGAATTGCTACTTGCAACAGTTAATTTTCAGAATCACCACTAGTAATTAACACTTATCGGGTCATTAAAAGGGTAGTTAGAATGGAATGAACAACTTTCCATGTTAAGGTTTGGTCATACCTACTGTGCAAGTACAGCAACTTCATTCCTTTCAATAGTGAGGCAGATAGTGAGATGCCAATGGAAGAGCCATGCAACTTGGACACCAACATTTGGACATCCACACTTAGTCGCATTTTTGTCCGTTGTCTGAGGTTCCTGTAACATTTCCGCGTAAACAACGGTAAGCTTGATTAGCATCAGTCATTTTGAGTTATTTAACATAGTTGGAACTGAATTTTTAGCCCCCACCAAGGGCACAGATGAAGGCAGGTAGGCACAGAATTCCACACCACTGACTTGTCTGCTGCTTCCCCAGCTTCATCCTGTCCCAGACCATTTTCCTGGAAAGGAGGGGGGGGGTAATTTAAGGATATTCCCATTGATCTTCAGGTTTCTGCAGGCAGTGTGGGACAATTTAGCTGCTGGAGGCTAAGCAGAAACTGCAGGCTGTGCTGTGAAACAACCCACCCCTCCACAATAGAGGGCCTACTGTTGAATCTATTTTTTTTACTTCAGATTTGAAACAGTTGTTGAAAGGATGCCTCCATTTTGGGACACTTTTTCTTTCACTTAAATACCATGGCATCCTGATGCTGTTTTCAGACTGGAAGGCTACTAGTGTTGAGAGGCCATCCACCAACCTTTAAAAGATGGAGAGAAGATGGGCAAGCACGGTAGTACAGTGGTTAGCACAGTTGCTTCACAGCTCCAGGGTCCCAGGTTCGATTCCTGGCTTGGGTGACTGTGCGAAGTCTGCACTTCCTCCCCGTGTCTGCGTGGGTTTCCTCCGGGTGCTCCGATTTCCTCCCACAGTCCAAAGATGTGCAGGTTAGGTGGATTGGCCATGATAAATTGCCCTTAAGTGTCCAAAAAGCTTAGGTGGGTTAGTGGGTTACAGGGATAGGGTAGAGGAGTGGGCTTAAGTGAGGTGCTCTTTCCAAGAGCCGGTGCAGACTCAATGGGCCACATGGCCTCCTTCTGCATTGTAAATTCTATGAATCCTGTACTCTATCTACAATTAGGCCAATTTAGGGAAAATCACAAATGAATGACTGTTTTGCTTGCAGTGAAGGTTTCTGATTCCTATTTGACAGTCGGGTCCTGACAATCCTGCCCCAAGACTTAAGATAATTTACCATTTTGGCTCATTTATTCCAGAACTTTAAACTGTAAAAAAAATAATATTCTCAGTGTTCCTTTACTTTCTGAAATTCAAGAATTCCTTGGAAAACCAAGAATTTTCTTGCATTCTGAAATCCAAGATTCCCACCATGCTTTCAGTGTTTCTCAACTGATTGCAACTTCTACAATTTTTCACTCTTGGTGATGCCCTGCACCATGGCCCCTTGTTCTTTTCACTCTCGACAATTAATTTTGAAAAAGGAATCAAGGATGGGCAGATCGCAATATTTTTCTAAAACTGCTATTGAGGCTTAAGCACCCAACCTGTTGAGAGGCATCCATTTTACATTCAGAGCCTCAGTTAATGATGAGGAGAATGGTAGCTCGGTCTAGGCACTGGGATGCTTCAGTGGTTTTCTGTCCATCTTGACATGAGGGTCTGGGCAGGGCTGAGCATGCTGCTTGGGTTTGGTTTTAAAATGATTGTCTACATAAACAGATTCTTCATCAGGTTCAGGGCAATTGGCCAGAAGCCTTCGGCTCATTAAATATTAACATATGGAGTGTTACTACTGTGAAAACAGACACATTGTGGTCACTTCGAACCTACGCTATTTGTAACTGGAGTATTGCGCCCACTTCTGGGCATTGTATTTAAGGGATTATGTGAAGGCTTTTCAGAGTAGGTGCTGAAAAGATTTACAAGAATAGTTCCAGGGATGAAGGAAATTCAGATAAAAGGTTAGATTGGAGAAGATGGGTCTCTTAACGAAGGTTGAGAGAGGTTTAGATGGAAACTGATCCCTTTGGTGGAGGTGTCGAGAACCAGAGTACACCGATTTAAGATGATTCATTGACAAAAGAACTAAAGATGACAAGGATCGTTTTTTCTGTGCACGGAGTGGTTAGGATTGAGAAGGATTGCTGGGCAGCACGGTAGCATTGTGGATAGCACAATTGCTTCACAGCTCCAGGGTCCCAGGTTCGATTCCGGCTTGGGTCACAGTCTGTGTGGAGTCTGCACATCCTCCCCGTGTGTGCGTGGGTTTCCTCCGGGTGCTCCGGTTTCCTCCCACAGTCCAAAGATGTGCAGGTTAGGTGGATTGGCCATGCTAAATTGCCCTTAGTGTTGGGTGGGGTTACTGGGTTATGGGGATGGGGTGGAGGTGTTGACCTTGGGTAGGGTGTTCTTTCCAAGAGCCGGTGCAGACTCGATGGGCTGAATGGCCTCCTTCTGCACTGTAAATTCTATGAAACTAAGATGGTAATGGCAGATTCAATTCTGGCTTTCAAAATGGAATTGGATAAGCAGCTGAAGATTAAAATATTGCAGGGTTACAGAGCAAGGGTGGGGAGAGGGTACTGGTTAGATTGTTCTTGCACAGAGTTAGTGAGGATTGATAAGCCAAATGGCCTCCTCGGTGTTGTAACCCTGATATGAGTAATTAATAAGTGTTCACAGATGAAAACCATCTGGGCCTTTAAAGCAATAGTTCACACTTCATAAGCATTGGAGATACAATTCTTTATACATTTGTTACTTGTTGATTAAAAAAAAGAGCTAGGTGAGGATTGTATTTTGTATCAGGCATAATTAGTACAGAATTTCACCGTATCTTCAAAAGAACAAAGAAAAGTACAGCACAGGAACAGGCCCTTCGGCCCTCCAAGCCTGTGCCGACCATGCTGCCCGTCTAAACTAAAATCTTCTACACTTCCTGGGTCCGTACCCCTCTAATCCCATCCTATTCATGGATTTGTCAAGATGCCCCTTAAATGTCACTATCGTCCCTGCTGCCACCACCTCCTCCGGCAGCGAGTTCCAGGCACTCACTACCCTTTGTGTAAATAACTTACTCGTACATCTCCTCTAAACCTTGCCCCTCACACCTTAAACCTGTGCCCCCTTGTAATTGACCCCTCTACCCTGGGAAAAAGCCTCTGAATATCCACTCTGTCTATGCCCCTCATAATTTTGTAGACTTCTATCAGGTCGCCCCTCAACCTCCGTCGTTCCAGTGAGAACAAACCAAGTTTATTCAACCGCTCCTCATAGCTAATGTCCTCCATACCAGGCAATATCCTGGTAAATCTCTTCTGCACCCTCTCGAAAGCCTCCACATCCTTCTGGTAATGTGGCGACCAGAACTGAACACTATACTCCAAGTGTGGCCTAACTAAGATTCGAGCAGCTGCAACATGACTTGCCAATTCTTATACTCAATGCCCCGGCCAATGAAGGCAGGCATGCCGTATGCCTTCTTGACTACCTTCTCCACCTGTGTTGCCCCTTTCAGTGACCTGTGGACCTGTACACCTAGATCTCTCTGACTGTCAATACTCTTGAGGGTTCTACCATTCACTGTATATTCCCTACATGCATTAGACCTTCCAAAATGCATTGCCTCACATTTGTCCGGGATAAACTCCATCTGCCATCTCTCCGCCCAAGTCTCCAAACAATCTAAATCCTGCTGTATCCTCTGACAGCCCTCATCGCTATCTGCAATTCCACCAACCTGTGTGTCGCCTGCAAACTTACCAATCAGACCAGTTACATTTTCCTCCAAATCATTTATATATACTACGAACAGCAAAGGTCCCAGCACTGATCCCTGCGGAACACCACTTGTCACAGCCCTCCAAATAGAAAAGCACCCTTCCATTGCTACTCTCTGCCTTCTATGACCTAGCCAGTTCTGTATCCATCTTGCCAGCTCACCCCTGATCCTGTGTGACTTCACCTTTTGTACCAGTCTACCATGAGGGACCTTGTCAAAGGCCTTACTGAAATCCAAATAGACAACATCCACTGCCCTATCTGCAATCATCTTTGTGACCTCTTCGAAAAATCCGATCAAGTTAGTGAGACACGACCTCCCCTTCACAAAACTATGCTGCCTCTCGCTAATACGTCCATTTGCATCCAAATGGGAGTAGACCCTATCTCGAAGAATTCTCTCCAGTAATTTCCCTACCACTGATGTAAGGCTCACCGGCCTGTAGTTCCCTGGATTATCCTTGCTACCCTTCTTAAACAAAGGAACAACATTGGCTATTCTCCAGTCCTCCGGGACATCACCTGAGGACAGTGAGGATCCAAAGATTTCTTTCAGGGCCTCAGTAATTTCCTCTCTGGACTCCTTCAGTATTCTGGGGTAGATCCCATCAGGCCCTGGGGACTTATCTACCTTAATATTTTCCAAGACGCCCAACACCTCGTCTTTTTCGATCTCAATGTGACCCAGGCTATCTACACACTCTTCTCCAGACTCAACATCCACCAATTCCTTCTCTTTGGTGAATACTGATGCAAAGTATTCATTTAGTACCTCATTTTAGTACCTCGCCCATTTCCTCTGGCTCCACACATAGATTCCCTTGCCAATCCTTCAGTGGGTCAACCCTTTCCCTGGCTACCCTCTTGCTTTTTATGTACGTGTAGAAAGCCTTGGGATTTTCCTTAACCCTATTTGCCAATGACTTTTCGTGGCCCCTTCTAGTCCTCCTGACTCCTTGCTGAAGTTCCTTTCTACTTTCCTTATATTCCACACAGGCTTCATCTGTTCCCAGCCTTCTAGCCCTGACAAATGCTTCCTTTTTCTTTTTGACAAGGCCTACAATATCTCTCATTATCCAAGGTTCCTGAAATTTGCCGTATTTATCCTTCTTCCGCACAGGAACATGCCGGTCCTGAATTCCTTTCAACTGACATTTGAAAGCCTCCCACATGTCAGATGTTAATTTACCCTCAAACATCCGCCCCCAATCTAGGTTCTTCAGTTCCCGCCGAATATTCTTATAATTAGCCTTCCACCAATTTAGCACATTCACCCTCGGACCATTCTTATCCTTGTCCACCAGCACTTTAAAACTTACTGAATTGTGGTCACTGTTCCCGAAATGCTCCCCTACTGAAACTTCTACCACCTGGCCGGGCTCATTCCCCAATACCAGGTCCAGTACAGCCCCTTCCCTAGTTGGACTATCTATATATTGTTTTAAGAAGCCCTCCTGGATGTTCCTTACAAACCCTGCCCCGTCTAAGCCCCTAACGCTAAGTGAGTCCCAGTCAATATTGGGGAAATTGAAGTCTCCCATCACAACAACCCTGTTGTTTTTACTTGTTTCCAAAATCTGTCTACCTATCTGCTCCTCTATCTCCCGCTGGCTGTCGGGAGGCCTGTAGTAAACCCCCAATCCTGATCTCTACACATATAGCCTCGCTGCCCTCTGACGTGTCCTCCCGTAGTACAGCTGTGATATACTCCCTAACCAGTAGCGTAACTCCGCCACCCCTATTACATCCCCCTCAATCCAACCTGAAACATCTAAATCCTGGAACGTTTAGCTGCCAATCCAGTCCTTCTCTTAACCAGGTCTCTGTAATGGCAACAACATCATAGTTCCAAGTACTAATCCTTCTGCCTTACCCGTAATGCTTCTTGCATTAAAACATATGCACTTCAGGCCATCAGACTCGCTGTTTTCAGCAACTCCCTGTCTGCTCTTCCTCAGAGCCATACTGGCCCTATTCCCTACTTCTCCCGCAATGCTTTCACCTTCTGACTTATTGCTCCGGTACCCACCCCCCTGCCTACTAGTTTAAACCCTCCCGCGTGATACTAGCAAACCTTGCGGCCAGGATATTTATGCCTCTCCAGTTTAGATGCAACCCATCCTTCTTATACAGGTCACACCAGCCCCGGAAGAGCTCCCAGTGGTCCAGATAACGGAAACCCTCCCTCCTACACCAGCTGTTTAGCCACGTATTTAGCTGCTCTATCTTCCTATTTCTAGCCTCATTGGCACGTGGCACAGGGAGTAATCCCGAGATTACAACCCTAGAGGTCCTGTCTTTTAACTTTCTGCCTAGCTCCCTGAACTCCTGCTGCAGGACCTCATGCCCCTACCTGCCGATGTTGTTAGTACCAATATGTATAACGACCTCTGCCTGTTTGCCCTCCACCTTCAGGATGCCTGCTACTCGTTCTGAGACATCCTGGACCCTGGCACCATGGAGGCAACATACCATCCTGGAGTCTCTATCACATCCACAGAAGCGCCTATCTGTGCCCCTGACTATAGAGTCCCCTATGACTATTGCTCTTTAAACCTCCCTGCTGAACATCAGAGCCAGCCGTGGTGCCACTGCTCTGGCTGCTGCTGTTTTCCCCTGATAGGCTATCACCCCCGACAGTATCCAAAGGGGTATACCTGTTCGAGAGGGGGACAACCACAGGGGATTCCTGCACTGACTGCCTGCCCCTTCTGGTGGTCACCCATTTCTCTGCCTGCACCTTGGGTATGCCCACATTTATTTAACTGATATCAATGACGCTTTTCGCCACCTGCATGCTCCTAAGTGCATCCAACTGCTGCTCCAACCGAACCATGCGGTCTGTGAGGAACTCTAGTTGGGTGCACTTTCTGCAGATGAAGCCATCCGGGACGCTGGAAGCCTCCCGGGCCTGCCACATCTCACAGAGCACTGCACCCCTCTAATTGACATTGCACTAATTATTTAGTAAATTAAATTTTAAAATTAAAATAAACTTTAGTGTTAATTATATGTTTCCTAGCACTAGATTTCTATTATAAATGTGAAAGCTAAATACAGTACTCTCCGATCTCTGGCTTAGGTACCTTTCTAAATTATAATTAAGTAATTATGTTTAATTAGTTTAACAATGTTCAATTTTTAAATTTAGTGTAGATTCCCAACCAGCCAATCAGGTCACAGCTTTACTGTGATGTCACTTCAGTTTTCCCCCCACACAATTTTGAAAAGGTAATAAAAATAAAAATCACTAACCTTCCCAGGATGCTCTCTGGTTCTCTCCCTGCAGATTAAAAGTTACAGGCCAGAAGAAAGAGAACAAACCGGTAGGGAAAAAGCACCTTCTCCAACTCTGCACCGAATTACCTCACTGCACCAAATTACCAAGTTCCAATTCCCACTCTGGATGTGTCTCACTCACACAGGCTGTCTCTCCTTGACTTGCGCAAAGCTTACTAAGTACGCTCTCTGTCTGTCTTTTATACAGCCCTCAGCTAACCAGGGTGACTCACACTACTTAAGCTTCAAAGAGAAGAATACAATGTACACCCTTGTGCCACTAAACAGGCCTCAGGTGACTGACAGATAACTGCCTCTCAGCAATTAGGGTGGGGTCAGCTTCAGCCAATCAGACACTAAGCTACTGAAAAACAGCAGAATTAGACTTACCACCTACCTTTCCTGATTACCTCACTGCACCAAATTACCAAGTTCCAATTCACTTTAACCATATTTCCGTTTAACTTTAGTGATATGTGGTAGTCCCAAAACAGTGTTAGGTAGGGAATCTAGTGATATTGAAGGAAAGGTGATGTGTGTCCAAATCAGGATGGTGTGTGATTTGGAAGGGAATAAGATTGCTGTTCTTGCCCTTCTTGTTCTGGTAGATAGGTTGCAAGGGTTGCAAAACAAACAAGAACACTAATTTGATCAGATTCCGTGGAGTGTCTGACTCCCAGAACAGTCTTACCAGATGAAATCCAGGTCGTCATAGTGACCAATGTGATATAAAATAGTTACTTTAGAGATACTAGTTAATGTAATGTAGAAATAAGCCACTTTGATTCTGGCAGTTAGGGACAAAGGGGTTTGAGACCGCATGGAAAAAGCAGGAAGAGGTGTGTCTATGAGAGTGATGCTGCATTGATAGGGGCCAGAGAAAGGGATTGGAAGTGAGCCAATCAGAATAGATCAAACAGGTCAGGAGGGACATAGGCTGACCTATGTCCGTCGAGTATGTGAAACATGATACCATTTGAATTGATTTTACAGAGATCCCTTTGTCTTTTAGTTCAGTCGTTTTTCTGGAGCTTAAGAGGCTGGAGGTCTCTTACGTTTCTGTAAGATGATTTAAGCTTGCAAGCTAAATAAATAACTTCTTTTTACGTGCGAATCCATCGCAACTTTTATTGAGGCCAGACTGACAGAGAAAGAAATTTGGGGATCAACAATAGATTACAATAATAGATACAGTACTTTAAGCTCAAGGTCAAGACATCCATAAGTCACATGTACTCTTATCAGTTCAAATCTCACGCCAAATAACACAATCCTCGATTCACGTTCCACCAGATCTTGGACATCAGCAACACACATTCCTAGAGTGTGCCAGTTTCCAATAATACACTTAAGTGTCAAGAGTTCCAGACTCAACGATGTTTCACTAATGCAAATCCTAGATGGTCTTGAACCACAACAGCACACTCATTAGTTCAAACTTTATTGCGTTCTGGAGCCAACAATCTACGTGCCAAATCAAACTCCATTGGGTCCCAGAACTAAAAACTAAGCTGACTATTTCAAATCTTAGGGTACTGAAACCCTAGTAATACATTTATTTCATCAAATTTTGGAGAGCACCTGACTCTGATAATACACTCCTTAGTTCAAGCCCCAAAGGATTTCAGCCCTGACAATGCACTCACTAATTCAAACTCAAAGTGAAACTCAACTGCTTATTGAATCAAACTCAGCCCTCAGCCAATGTCACAAGCGGACCAAAATGTTTTTGCCTGAAACAAGTACTTAATTAATAATGTGCTGTACATAAACAACATTAGACAATGATGCACTCCACAATCAAATCTTGCCCTGAAGGAATTGATGGACAACAGAATAAAAATGCCAAATCTATCCTAAAGCTACTTACAGAGTCTCGAACAGGGTATAGAGCTGGAGAGTTCCACAGTACAGCTTCTCAATCTGTAACCAAATCAATCTAATGTTCAGAAACTGCAGGATCGCCCAATTAATGCAACAAGTGAGGTTTATATATACTTGCTCCAAAGGAACTGGAACAACCAACATTAAGAACAAGACTTCACTATTCTAAATTACAAGACTGAAACCATATAAACACACAGGTTCACTGCTTGCTTAGTTTAAAATAGAAGTATTTCAACTCAAACCAACAAAATTGCTAACAGCTTCCAGGCATGTGAACTTAAAATAAATGCTCAACAGGAACTTTAAAAAGTAAGCTTTAAATTAGCAAGAGATCAAATAGTTATAAGTGGCTGGTTTGTATTTTTCTTGAATAGTTCACATTCAGAGATTCCAGACTTTTCACTGCTCACCCTTTCACATCAAAATGCTCTCTTGTCCGCCACTGCGCAACCCACCCCGTACCCTGCCAGCTACCTCCCCCACACCAGCTTCCCAAGTATGTAAAGATACTGGTGCTGCAAGTAGTGCACGGACCAGAAAGGCGCCATGTTCAATTGCCAGTCAGTGTTGAGTCAAATAATCCCAGCCAGGTTTCTGGGGCATTATAGTTGTGTTGTTGAGCTGCTGACAATCTAGTCTTGCATGTAAAGAACGATAAATTGGGTGAGATTCTAGAAGACATCAGATGTCAGTACCTCAAACCAGAAGTCAGCAAGTATCGTCATAAGAAAAGAAAACTGAGTAAAGCGAACACATGAAAATAATTTCTTCAAAGTATGCAAGAGGTTTAAAAAAAAAATATTTAAAAAATATAGTAAAAGTGAAAAATGCTATTTTGCAACAGCCTCCTGGCCCCTTTGGCAGTCTCAAACTAAACTCTGGCTTGGATGAATCAAAGTTTGAAGTTTATTTTTACTTAATTTTAAGTCCTAATAAACACAAGTTTAGTCTGCCAGGAAATGTTCTATGGGATGGGATAAAAATATACAATTCCTGAATCCTTCTATTTGCAAAAGAAATTTCAATCATTCATCGAGCCAGAGTCTAAAGGTAAATTAAAATAAATATAGTGTGTCAAATGACTAGGAGTGATAGGGCACAGAACATGATGAACCACAAGAAATAAACTCAGTTTGTCGTCTCGGCTCCAACACTAAATTATAGCTTTTTCTTTATACACCCTACCCACTCCTACTGCTTATAATTATATATATTATCAGGGCTGGACGAGGGGTTCCGCAAAAGGTAAAATGCAGAAATATTTTATTGTAGACCAGGGTTTTTCAAAGTGTGGGTGGTTGTAGGGAGGGTTGTTGAGCAATTGGTCGCGCCATTACCGCGGTGGTCCCAATCGCAGGAGAAGCATCCAATGGCTGCTACCAGCTTTTAAATTGAGAATGGTGGCTGCTGAAACCTTTAAAATGAAAAAGAAATGAAGCTGTGTGCAGTCTTCCGGCCAGAAGCAGCCTCAATGTACGTGCTTTTGGTGCCAAATCATGGAGCAGAGCTACTTCCATTTTCTAGATGCTGGCAAGCAAAGCAAGAGGACTGTGAAGATGGATCGTTTTCATAAAAGCAAGATGGCCAGAGACTCAAATAGGCAGTGTAGCTTTTGGGCAGGATCCCACAACTAAATCTGGAGAGAGCTGCTCAGGAGAGTCCAGGGCAGGACAGAACTGTGTTAGCTCTGTATAGAGCTCCAGGGCCTCTGGTTAACAGCCTACAAAGAAGAAACTTAATTTGGGAACAAAGCAGTATGAAGATTTCTTGAGGGAGGTTTTTTTCAATTGGGCAAATAAGGTTGCAACCCTATGTGTGCTATGTACAGGGAAGTACTGGCAAATGAGAGAAGTTTCAGATTTTGTAGAGTGAAGTGGTGGGTGAAAAATTCCTAAGAGGTTGAAACCTCAAAGTCAACTATACAGCTGACTCCAAATTAAAAGACAAGCTCTCTACCTGACCTGATACCAGGTTAAAAACATGGCAAAAGCTCATGAGGCTGTCAGCATTCTGGACTAACATATCCCAGGGGTATCAGTGCTGAGTAAAACAAGCAGTTTATTGCTATTGCCCTTCACAACATACGTGCGAGGTTGGATTTTGTGCGTTCATAAAGATGAAGACAGCACAAAGGAACTGGCTGAAGTCAACACCTGTGCATTCCCATCTCCGCTTTTGAACCTGATTCAAGTGAGATTGTGAGGATAAAGCCCTTTTACATTAAAGATAAGCGAACGTGGCGTGGGTCGCGGAGGTCGCTCAGCCTACAAAAGAGGGTCCCAAGAAAAAATGTTTGGAAAAAACTGATTTAGACTGAAGGTGGAAAAGAAATTGGAACAGCATCAGTCGGATACAATTATCATGCAATTCATATCAGGGCACCATTTGTAAAGGGGGGGGAGGGGAGTGAGGGAGGAAAACAAGAATATTAACACCAGATATTATTACGACAGATACTTTACGTGATTATTGCCAAAAAATAAGACCTGCTGTTGAAATCTTTGCCCTTGCACTCACCAGAACATATTGGCAAGAATGTCAAATCTCAAAGGGAACAATTTATTCTGCATCAGTGTGCTGCTTGGTTGCCAGATGGACTTTGACTGGTGTAGGGATTGCCATGGAGAGTGGACCACAGAACAGGATTCTACCAAGATTTTGTTTAAATTCAGGCAATAACACCTCACTCTGAACGAAATGTCCGGAGCCATTCAACTGACCTTCTGTGGATCCATCTCTCAAATCCCACAGATTGAACATAGAACATAGAAAATACAGCACAAAACAGGCCCTTCGGCCCACGATGTTGTGCCGAACCTTAATCTATGATTAATCTCGGACAATCATTGAATTTACAGTGCAGAATGAGGCCATTCGGCCCTTTGAGTCTGCACCGGCTCTTGGAAAGAGCACCCTACCCAAACTCAACACCTCCACCCAACACCAAGGGCAATTTGGACATTAAGGGCAATTTATCATTGGCCAATTCACCTAACCCGCACATCTTTGGACTGTGGGAGGAAACCGGAGCACCCGGAGGAAACCCACGCAGACACGGGGAGGATGTGCAGACTCCGCACAGACAGTGACCCAAGCCGGAATCGAACCTGGGACCCTGGAGCTGTGAAGCAATTGTGCTATCCACAATGCTACCGTGCTGCCCTTGAGAACAAATAAATCTACACTATATCATTTTACCTTAATCCATGTACCTATCCAATAGCTGCTTGAAGGTCCCTAATGTTCCCGACTCAACTACTTCCACAGGCAGTGCATTCCATGCCCCCATTACTCTCTGGGTAAAGAACCTACCTCTGATATCCCTCCTATATCTTCCACCTTTCACCTTAAATTTATGTCCCCTTGTAATGGTTTGTTCCACCCGGGGAAAAAGTCTCTGACTGTCTACTCTATCTATTCCCCTGATCATCTTATAAACCTCTATCAAGTCGCCCCTCATCCTTCTCCGTTCTAATGAGAAAAGGCCTAGCACCCTCAACCTTTCCTCGTAAGACCTACTCTCCATTCCAGGCAACATCCTGGTAAATCTTCTTTGCACCTTTTCCAAAGCTTCCACATCCTTCCTAAAATGAGGCGACCAAAACTGTACACAATACTCCAAATGTGGCCTTACCAAAGTTTTGTACAGCTGCATCATCACCTCACGGCTCTTAAATTCAATCCCTCTGTTAATGAACGCCAGCACACCATAGGCCTTCTTCACAGCTCTATCCACTTGAGTGGCAACTTTCAAAGATGTATGAACATAGACCCCAAGATCTCTCTGCGCCTCCACATTGCCAAGAACTCTACCGTTAACCCTGCATTCCGCATTCATATTTGCCCTTCCAAAATGGACAACCTCACACTTTTCAGGGTTAAACTCCATCTGCCACTTCTCAGCCCAGCTCTGCATTCTATCTATGTCTCTTTGCAGCCGACAACAGCCCTCCTTACTATCCACAACTCCACCAATCTTCGTATCGTCTGCAAATTTACTGACCCACCCTTCAACTCCCTCATCCAAGTCATTAATGAAAATCACAAACAGCAGAGGACCCAGAACTGATCCCTGCGGTACGCCACTGGTAACTGGGATCCAGGCTGAATATTTGCCATCCACCACCACTCTCTGACTTCTATCGGTTAGCCAGTTCGTTATCCAACTGGCCAAATTTCCCACTACCCCATGCCTCCTTACTTTCTGCATAAGCCTACCATGGGGAACTTTATCAAATGCCTTACTAAAATCCATGTACACTACATCCACTGCTTTACCTTCATCCACATGCTTGGTCACCTCCTCAAAGAATTCAATAAGATTTGTAAGGCAAGACCTACCCCTCACAAATCCGTGCTGACTATCCCTAATCAAGCAGTGTCTTTCCAGATGCTCAGAAATCCTATCCTTCAGTACCCTTTCCATTACTTTGCCTACCACCGAAGTAGGACTAACTGGCCTATAATTCCCAGGGTTATTCCCTAGTCCCTTTTTTGAACAGCGGCACGACATTCGCCACTCTCCAATCCCCTGGTACCACCCCTGTTGACAGTGAGGACGAAAAGATCATTGCCAACGGCTCTGCAATTTCATCTCTTGCTTCCCATAGAATCCTTGGATATATCCCGTCAGGCCCGGGGGACTTGTCTATCCTCAAGTTCTCCAAAATGCCCAACACATCTTCCTTCCTAACAAGTATTTCCTCAAGCTTACCAATTTGTTTCACACTGTCCTCTCCAACAATATCGCCCCTCTCATTTGTAAATACAGAAGAAAATCTGTATTTTCTTGCCACAATTGCATGTGGCATTGGTGGTAGACCTGGGGGGGGGGGGGGGGGGGGGGGGGGGGGAGAAGAGTTGGTGTTAGATCTGTGGGGGAGGAGGGAGGGTGGTGTTAGACCTGGGGGGGGGGGTGGTTGGTGTCAGACCTGGGAGGGAGGGGGTGGTGTTAAACCTGGGGGGTGGTATTAAACCTGGAGGCGGGGGTTAGTTGGAGTCACACCTGGGGAGGAGGGAGGGTTGGTCTTAGACCTGGGGAGGAATTGGGGGGGGGGGTTGTGTTAGACTTCGGGGGGGAAGGGGGGATTTTGGTGTTAGACCTGGGAAGGGGGGGGGGAAATGAGAGTTGGTGCAGACATGGGGGAGGGAGAGGGGGTTGGAGTAGACCTGGAGGGGGGGGGGGGGGGGGAGGGTGTAGACATGGGGGGAGGGTGTAAACTTGGGGGGGGGGTGTAAACCGGAGGGGGGGGGTGTAAACCGGAGGGGGGGGGTGTAGACTTGGGGGGGGGGTGTAGACTTGGAGGGGGGGTGTAGACTTGGAGGGGGGGTGTAGACTTGGAGGGGGGGTGTAGACTTGGAGGGGGGGGTGTAGACTTGGAGGGGGGGTGTAGACTTGGAGGGGGGGTGTAGACTTGGAGGGGGGGTGTAGACTTGGAGGGGGGGTGTAGACTTGGAGGGGGGGTGTAGACTTGGAGGGGGTGTAGACTTGGAGGGGGGGTGTAGACTTGGAGGGGGGGGGTGTAGGCTTGGAGGGGGGGTGTAGGCTTGGAGGGGGGTGTAGGCTTGGAGGGGGGGTGTAGGCTTGGAGGGGTGGTGTAGACTTGGGGGGGGAAGACTTGGGAGGGGAAGACTTGGGTGGGGGGAAGACTTGGGGGGGGAGAAGACTTGGGGGGGGGAGAAGACTTGGGGGGGGGAGAAGACTTGGGGGGGGGGAGAAGACTTGGGGGGGGGAGACGACTTGGGGGGGGGGAGAAGACTTGGGGGGGGGGGAGAAGACTTGGGGGGGAAGACTTGGGGGGGGAAGACTTGGGGGGGGAAGACTTGGGGGGGGAAAGACTTGGGGGGGGAAGACTTGGGGGGGGAAGACTTGGGGGGGGAAGACTTGGGGGGGAAGACTTGGGGGGGAAGACTTGGGGGGGGGAAGACTTGGGGGGGGGGGGAAGACTTGGGGGGGGGGGGAAGACTTGGGGGGGGGGAAGACTTGGGGGGGGGGAAGACTTGGGGGGGGGGAAGACTTGGGGGGGGGGGTAGACCTGGGGGGGGGGGTAGACCTGGGGGGGGGGGTAGACCTGGGGGGGGGGGGTAGACCTGGGGGGGGGGTAGACCTGGGGGGGGGGGGGTAGACCTGGGGGGGGGGGTAGACCTGGGGGGGGGGGGTAGACCTGGGGGGGGGGTAGACCTGGGGGGGGGGGGTAGACCTGGGGGGGGGGGTAGACCTGGGGGGGGGGGGGTAGACCTGGGGGGGGGGGGGTAGACCTGGGGGGGGGGGGGGTAGACCTGGGAGGGGGGGTAGACCTGGGAGGGGGGGTAGACCTGGGGGGGGGGTAGACCTGGGGGGGGGGGGTAGACCTGGGGGGGGGGGGGTAGACCTGGGGGGGGGGGTAGACCTGGGGGGGGGGTAGACCTGGGGGGGGGGGTAGACCTGGGGGGGGGGGGTAGACCTGGGGGGGGGGGTAGACCTGGGGGGGGGGGGTAGACCTGGGGGGGGGGGGTAGACCTGGGGGGGGGGGTAGACCTGGGGGGGGGGGTAGACCTGGGGGGGGGGGTAGACCTGGGGGGGGGTAGACCTGGGGGGGGGGGTAGACCTGGGGGGGGGGGGTAGACCTGGGGGGGGGGGGTAGACCTGGGGGGGGGGGGTAGACCTGGGGGGGGGGGGGTAGACCTGGGGGGGGGGGGTAGACCTGGGGGGGGGGGGGTAGACCTGGGGGGGGGGGGTAGACCTGGGGGGGGGGTAGACCTGGGGGGGGGGGTAGACCTGGGGGGGGGTAGACCTGGGGGGGGGGGTAGACCTGGGGGGGGGGGTAGACCTGGGGGGGGGGGTAAGACCTGGGGGGGGGGGGGGTAAGACCTGGGGGGGGGGGTAAGACCTGGGGGGGGGGGTAAGACCTGGGGGGGGGGGTAAGACCTGGGGGGGGGGGGGGTAAGACCTGGGGGGGGGGGGGGGTAAGACCTGGGGGGGGGGGTAAGACCTGGGGGGGGTAAGACCTGGGGGGGGGGGGGAGACCTGGGGGGGGGGGGGGAGACCTGGGGGGGGGGGGGGAGACCTGGGGGGGGGGCTAAGACCTGGTGGGGGGGATGGGGGTAAGACTTGGGGGGGGGGGGAGATAGACCTGGGGGGGGGGGGGGTCAAGACGCAGGAAGTGGAGGGGGGGACGGGGGACTCATGTGGGGATTTTATCTGGGTCTTTGCAATAGTTACCCAAAAGTTAAAAGTGGTTTTAATTATTCAAAGTTTCCAGTAATTATTGGTTTAAACATCGCAGGTTTGGAGTTACGAATGCTTCCCAGTGCAGGACAACTATCTCGGGGAGATTTGCACTGTTGGGAACCTCTTTAGGGAATCGCTCCAGTCCAACACGAGCGAGTTTACGGCCTTTTAATTCAGATTTGAAGGGATTTGGACCACACAAAAGTCCACAGGACGGCAAGGAAAAGTGAACCCCGAGCTGCTGCAGTTGCCCCAGACAGCCTGCCATCGAGAAAGGCCATCCCGTCACTGTTGCCACGAGTTCCCCACACTTACTCCGTGCCCGCCTCCCGCACCTCCATCGCATCGCCCGAACACCAATGTCCCCCAATCACAGAGCGGCGCCACCAAAACAAAACTACAACATCCGGCAGGCACCGCGAGAGGGGGCGGGAAAGAGGGTGTGCGGCATAGGGGGAGGGGCCAGAGAGGGGGAGGAGCAGAGACTGTGAGGGGAAGGGACTGTGAGGCGAGGGGGAGGGGAGGGCGAGGGGAGGAGCAAAGAGGGGGAGGGGAACGACAGAGAGGGAGGGGAGGGGCAGAGACGGGAGGGGAGGGGCAGCAGGTGGGTGGGGAGGGGGAGGGGGGGAATGTGTGGTGAGCCACTTATGGCTGATGTATATATTATTGTATTTACTCACTGTTACTGTTGTTCTGTTGATGTTGTTGTTGGCTCCGCATGTGGTTCCGTCCCTCTGAGAAGGTATATAACCCATCGTACCGGGACAGCCTCTCAGTGCGGGAGGAGCTACTGGTGGGCACATTCTAGCTGATTAAAACCACAGTTCTTGCTAACTACCGTTTCGACTGGATTGATTGGTATCAATTTAATCAGCTAGTTTTTTTACGATGGTCGCCGCCGAGGTCTCCCCTGAAATTATACAGCATCTCCTCAACGCCCGGGTGAGCCACAGGACTTTCCAACTCATCAGAGACGCGGCTTCACACAGGGAGGCAGTGGAGCTGCTCAAACGACAGTTCGTGAGGCCGGTGAACGAGGTACTCGCTCGACACCTCCTGACCACGCGGCGTCAGCGCCAGGGTGAGTAACTGGCTGAATATGTGCGTGAACTGAGAGTACTCGTCCGCAGTTGTAACTGCAGGCCTGTCACAGCGGTCGAGCACGCGGAGCTGATGGCTGGGCCACCTATGTGGCAGGTGTCCGGTCCAGCTACATCCGGCAGCGGCTTCTAGAAAAGGGGGCCCTCGACCTCGAGGAGACTGTGAAGCTGGCTACCTCGCTGGAAGTGGCCTTCCAGAGCCTGAATGCCTTCCCATCTGACCACGCAGCATCCTCGGGGACGTCGGAGGCGCAGCCATCACCCGATCCAGGCGTGCCTCATTCCTGCGCCGCGCGGCAGCCGTCCAGCTCCGGAGGACCATGCTGTTATTTCTGCGGTCAGGGCCAGCATCCCAGGCAGCGTTGCCCGGCTCGCAACTCCACATGTAACGAGTGTGGCAAGAAGGGGCACTGCGCTAAGGTATGCCTAGCTAAGCCTAAAAATCAAAATCAAAAACCAAAAGCCTGTCAAGCCTGGTCTGAGACTCACAGACCCGGCAGCGTGGCATCGTGCCTGCCCGGAACGCACTCTGCTGATGCGTCACCTGCTGCGTGCGACCTGTGGGGACAGCCATCTTGGCCGACGTCGTCGACTCCGCCCGCCTCATGCGATCCATGGGGGCCGCCACGTTGTCTGACATCATTGACGTTGAACGCCGCGTGCGATCCATGGGGGCTGCCATTTTGTCCGACTTCGTCGACGCCGCCATTTTGCGACCAGCACGACACTCATCACCATCAACTCAGCTCCATTCAACTTGACCAGTCCCGGCCTTGCCATCTTCAAAGCTCGATGATGTCCATGAGCCTCAATGGGCAGGAGACGTCCTCCTGCCTCTTCGACTCCGGGAGCACGGATAGCTTCGTCCACCCGGACATGGTAAGGCACTGTCCCGTCTCACAAGTCACATCCCTAGCTTCCGGATCACACTCATTGCAGATCCGGGGGTACTGCACTGCCAACCTGGCAATACAGGGCGTCGAATACGCCAATTTCAAACTCTGCATCCTCCCCCATCTCTGCGCCCTTCTACTAGGTTTAGACTTTCAGTGCAACCTCTGTAGTCTAACCCTGAAGTTCGGGGGACCCCTGCCCCCTCTCACCGTCTGTAGCTTCGCGACCCTGAAGGTCGCCCCTCCCTCACTCTTTGCGAACCTCACCCCAGACTGTAAGCCCGTCGCCACCCGGAGCAGACGGTACAGTGCTCATGACAAGGCCTTCATCAGGTCAGAGGTCCAGCGACTCCTGAGGGAAGGGATCATTGAGGCCAGTAATAGCCCCTGGAGAGCTCAAGTGGTGGTTGTCAGGACCGGGGAGAAACACCAGATGGTCATCGACTACAGTCAGAAGATCAACCGGTACACGCAGCTCGATGCTTACCCTCTCCCACGCATATCTGACATGGTCAATCAGATTGCGCAGTATCGAGTCTTCTCTACGGTGGACTTGAAGTCCGCGTAGCACCAGCTCCCCATCCGGCGGGAGGACAGCCAATACACTGCCTCTGAGGCAGATGACCGTCTCTTCCATTTCCTCAGGGTCCCCTTCGGCGTCACCAACGGGTTTCGGTCTTCCAATGAACGATGGACCAAATGGTCGACCAGTACGTGCTGCGGGCTACGTTCCCGTACTTGGATAATGTTACCATCTGCGGCCATGACCTGCAGGACCCCGACACCAACCTTCAAAAATTCCTCCGCACCGCCCGACTCTTTAATTTGACATATAATAAGGAGAAATGCGTTTTCCGCACAACCCGGCTAGCCATCCTCGGCTATGTCCTAGGGCCTGACTCCGAACGCATGCGCCCCCTCCTGCAACTCCCCCTCCCCCACTGCCTCAAGGCCCTGAAAAGGTGCTTGGGGTTCTTCTCCTACTATGCCCAGTGGGTCCCCAACTACGCGGACAAAGCCGCCCACTCATTAAGCGCACCACTTCTCCCCTGACGGCTGAGGCCCACCTGGCGTTCAACCGCATCAGATCCGAAATTGCCAAGGCCACGATGCACGCCGTGGACGAATCTATCCCGTTCCAGGTGGAAAGTGATGCGGCTGACTTTGCCCTGGCAGCCACTCTTAACCAGGCAGGGAGGCCTGTCGCCTTTTTTTCCCGTACCCTCCATGTCTCCAAAATTCGACACTCCTCTGTTGAAAAGGAGGCGCAAGCCATTGTGGAAGCTGTGCGGCACTGGAGGCATTACCTGGCCGGCAGGAGATTCACTCTCCTCACAGACCAACGGTCGGTTGCCTTCATGTTCAACAACACGCAGCAGGGCAAAATTAAGAACAACAAGATTTTGCGGTGGAGGATCGAGGTCTCCACCTATAACTACGACATCTTGTATCGTCCTGGGATTGAGAGGGGAGAGGTGGATGGGGAGGGGCGGGGGAAAGAGGGAGTGTGGAGAGGAGGAGGAGGGGCGGAGAGGGGGTGTGGCAGAGAGAGGGGGTGTGGCAGAGAGAGGGGGAGTGGGAGTGGCAGAGAGAGGGGGAGGGGAGGGGGAGTGGCAGAGAGAGGGGGAGGGGAGGGGAGGGGAGGGGGAGTGGCAGAGAAAGGAGGAGGAGGGGAGGGGAGGGGGAGTGGCAGAGAGAGGAGGAGGAGGAGGGGAGGGGGAGTGGCAGAGAGCGGAGGAGGAGGGGAGGGGAGGGGGAGTGACAGAGAGAGGGGGAGTGGCAGAGAGAGGGGGAGTGGCAGAGAGAGGGGGAAGGGCAGAGAGAGTGGGAAGGGCAGAGAGAGGTAGGGGAGGGAAGGGGAGGAGAGGGGAGGAGGGAAGGCGAGGAGGAGGGGAGGGGAGTGGATGGGAGGAGGACATAAAGCTGGAGAGGATAAAGTTTGCCTTGAGAGGGTCTGCGCAGGGGTTCTACAGGCGGTGGCAACCGTTCCTAGACTATCTCGCGGAGCGTTAGAGGAAGGTCGGTCAGCAACAGCAGCAACCTAGGGGGGGGTGGGAATGGGGGATTGCCTGGGAGGGTGGATGAGCAAGAGATAACATGAAGGGTTGGGGAAACTGGCACGTGCGGGAGAGAGCCAGTGTACAAAGCTATGTAAACATATCATTTTGCCATGTATATATCTTGCTCTGTGCGATTTCTTGTTATTTTGTTACGGGGGGGGGGGGGGTAATTGCTTGTAAGGGAGAAAAATTGTGTTAAAAACTTTAATAAATATATATATATTTTTTAAAGTGGATGGGAGGAGGGGGGAAGGGGGGAGGAGGGGAGGGAAGGAGAGGGGGAGGGGATGGAAGGAGAGGGGAAGCGGAGTGAAGGAGGGGTGGGGAGGGGAGGAGAGGGGGAGGGGAGGGAAGGGAAGGAGAGGGGGAGGGGCTGGGTGGGAGAAGGGGAGGGGCAGGGTTGGAGAGGAGGAGGGGAGGAGAGGGGGGAGGAGAGGGGGAGGGGCAGGGTGGGAGAGGGGGAGGGGCAGGGTGGGAGAGGGGAGGGGCAGGGTGGGAGAGGGGAGGGGCAGGGTGGGAGAGGAGAGGGGAGGGGCAGGGTGGGAGAGGGGGAGGGGAGGGTGGGAGAGGGGGAGGGAAGGAGAGGGATAGGGGGAGGGACTGGGTGGGAGAGGGGGAGGGGCAGGGTTGGAGAGGAGGAGGGAAGGAGAGGGACAGGGTGGGAGAGGGGGAGGGGAGGGGCAGGTGGGAGAGGGGGAGGGGCGGGGGGAGGGAGAGGGGCAGGGGAGGGCAGAGAAGGAGAGGGAGTGGCAGAGAGGGGCAGAGGCAGAGAGGGGGATGCAGAGTGACGGAGAGGGGAAGGGGCATAGAGGGGGAGAGGCGGTGAGGGGAAGCGGCATAGAGGGGGTAGGGCAGAGAGGGCGAGTGGCAGGAGGAGGAGGGGCAGAGAGGAGGTATTACAATTAAATAAGGGTAACTACAAAGACATGAGGGAGGAGCTGGCCAGAGTTGATTGGAAGGGGAGGGGAGCCTATCAGGGAAGACAGTGGAACAGCAATGACAGTTGTTTTGGGGGGTTATTCGGCAGGCACAACAGAAATGTATCCCAAGGAGGAGGAAACATGCTAAGGAGAGGATGAGACATCCATGGCTGACGAGGGATGTCAAGGACAGCATAAAAGAAAAAGCATACAAAATGGCAAGGATCAGTGGGAGGCCAGAGGATTGGGAAGCCTATAAAGCGAGCAGAGGATGACTAAAAAAAGCAATAAGGAGGGAGAAGCTAGTGCAAGCTAGCTAGTAATATAAAGGAAGATAGGAAGAGTTTTTTTTCAATATATACAAGGTAAGAGAGAGGCAAAAATAGACATTGGACCACTAGAAAATGTGTCTGGAGAAGTATTAATAGGAAACGAGGAAATGGCAGAGAAACTGAATAGTTACTTTGCATCAGTCTTCACGGTGGAAGACACCAGTGGGATGCCAGAGCTCCAGGAGAATCAGGGGGCAGAGATGAGTGTGCAGTGACCATCACTAAGGAGAAGATTCTGGGGAAACTGAAAGGCCTGAAGGTGGATAAATCACCTGGACCGGATGGACTACACCCCAGGGACCTAAAAGAGATAGCTGAGGAGATTGTGGAGGCATTGGTGGTGATCTTTCAGGAATCACTGGAGCCAGGAATGGTCCCAGAGGTCTGGAAAGTGGCGAATGTAGCACCGCTGTTTAAAAAGAGAGTGTGGTAACCACCACTGGTAACATACTACATGTATTACGATACTGCCACTGTATTACAGGTACCACAGTTAATCCCAGCCTGCTGGCACCTCCCAGCAGGCGACGTATAAAAGTGTATGCTCTCTTGCGCTGCTCCCATTCTGGTTGCAGCTGCAGGAGGCACAACATCTTGTGCAATAAAGCCTCAATAGTTTCACCATCTTCGTCTTGTGGTTATTGATGGTGCATCAATTTATTGCACAAGATTTTAAAAAGATGAAACATCCTAATCAAGCCTGATTGCTTGGAGCTGAACCCTCACGCAGCCGATGCCACAGCCACCTTCGAGCACTGGCTAGCCTGCTTTGACGGATACCTCGGAGCAGCCACTGAAGAACTCTCAGACTCACAGAAGCTCCAGGTCTTCTACTCAATGGTGAGCCCACAAGTTTTTCCCCTCATCCGGGACGTGCCCACCTACACAGAAGCAATGGCGCTACTAAAGGGACAGTACATTAAGTCTGTGAATCAAGTGTACGCCCGGCACCTCCTGGCCACGAGACGGCAACTCCCGGGGGAGACTCAGGATGATTTTTTGCGGGCTCTACGGATTTTTGGTGGGAACTGTAACTGCCAGGCAGTTTCGGCAATCCAACACACCGAACTACTAATCAGAGATGCTTATGTCACGGGCATTAAGTCTACTTACGTTCGCTAGTGGCTATTGGAGGGGGGTATACTCGACCTTGCAAAGACTGTGCAGCTTGCTAATTCCCTGGAAGTGGTCTCCCGTAACCTGGAGGCCTACATCTCCGACCGTGCGGCACCCTCGTGGGCATCGTGGGCCGCACCCGCTGCCGACTCGACCACACCGCAAGCCTGCGCCGCGCGGCAGCCGACCAACTCCGGAGGGCCCAAATGTTATTTTTGTGGCCAGAGCAAACATCCCAGGCAGCGGATGCCCGGCGCGGAGCGCGACCTGCAACGGGTGCGGGAAGAAGGGCCACTTCGTTTCCGTCTGCCAGGCCGGTCGATCGCCGCTGTTTCCAGCCCAGCATCACTACACCCCCACGTGTGATCCAGGGGCACCGCCATCTTCTCCACCACAAGCCAGGTGCGGCCCCCGTGGGCGCTGCCATCTTTGATGCCGTTCGCCATGTGCACCCCGTGGGTGCCGCCATCTTCGGCACCATCTTGGACCTTGCCTCAGGACCCCTGCTCGCCTGGCCGTTCGCAGCCTGCCGGTATTCCCGCCACCGCTGATCAGCCCGGGACCTCCCAACATCTTCCGCAGCTTGCCTCTATCACCCTTGACCAGCCTCGGCCCCGCAACTTCGCGACCGCTACGACGACGGTAAAGATCAAAGGACACGAGACGACCTGCCTCTTTGACTTTTTGAAAACCTCACCCCGGACTGTAAGCCCGTCGCCACTAGGAGCAGACGGTACAGTGCCCAGGACAGGACCGTTATCAAGTCAGAGGTCCAACGGCTTCTGTGGGAGGGGATCATTGAGGCCATCATCAGCCCCTGGAGAGCTCAAGTGGTGGTAGTGAAGATTGGGGAGAAAAACCGGATTGTCATTGACTGCAGTCGGACCATCAACCGGTGCAGCTCGACGTGTACCCCCCTCCCGCGCTATCTAACATGGTCAATCAGATTGCGCAGTATCGAGTCTTCTCGACAGTTGACTTGAAGTCTGCCTACCACCAGCTCCCCATCCGCCCGGAGGACCGCCAATACGCTGCGTTCGAAACAGATGGCCGCCTCTATCATTTCCTTAGAGTTCCCTTCGGCGTCACCAATGGGGTCTTGGTCTTCCAGCGAGAGATGGACCGAATGGTTGACCAGCACGGGCTGCAGGCCACCTTCCCGTACCTAGATAACGTCACCATCTGCGGCTACGATCAGCAGGACCATGACGCAATCCTCCAAAAATTCCTCCATACAGCCAAACTACTTTACCTCACCTACAATAAGGAGAAATGCGTGTTCCGCACCAACCGCTTAGCCATCCTTGGCTACGTAGTGGAAAATGGAGTCCTGGGGCCCGACCCCGACTGCATGCGGCCCTTCCTGGAACTCCCCCTCCCCCACTGCCCCAATGCCCTGAAACAATGCCTGGGGTTTTTCTCATATTACGCCCAGTGGGTCCCTAATAATGCGGACAAGGCCCGCTCACTCATCAAGTCCACAGTTTTCCCCCTGACGGCTGAAGCCCACCGGGCCTTCAACCACATCAAGGCGGACATCGCCAAGGCCACAATGCATGCAGTCGACAAGATCCCCTTTCAGGTGGAGAGCGATGCATCGGACGTAGCTCTGGCCGCTACCCTCAACCAGGCGGGCAGAACCGTTGCTTTCTTTTCCCGCACCCTCCATGCCTCCGAAATGCGGCACTTCTCTGTCGAAAAGGAGGCCCAAGCCATTGTGGAAGCTGTGCGACATTGGAGGCATTACCTGGCCGGCAGGAGATCACTCTCCTCACTGACCTACGGTCGGTTGCCTTCATGTTTAACAATTCGCAGCGGGGCAAGATCAAAAATGACAAGATCTTGAGGTGGAGGATCGAGCTCTCCGCCTACAACTATGAGATCTTGTATCGCTCGGGGAAGCTCAATGAGACCCCAGATGCCCTATCCCGTGGCACATGTGCCAGCGCACCGGTGGACCGACTCCGGGCTCTCCACAATGACCCCTGCCACCCGGGGGTCACCCGGTTCTTCCATTTTATCAAGGCCCGCAACCTGCCCTATTCCATCGAGGAGGTCAGGACCGTGACCAGGGACTGCCGTGACCGACTGCAGAGTGCAAGCCGCACTTCTACCGGCCAGATAGAGCGCATCTGGTAAAGGCCGCCCGCCCCTTTGAGCGAATCAGCATGGACAAAGCACCCCTCCCCTCCACTGACCACAACGTGTACTTCCTCAATGTAATTGATGAGTACTCCTGTTTCCCTTTCGCCATCCCATGCCCCGACATGACTTCTGCCATGGTAATCAAAGCCCTCCACAGCATCTTCACTCTGTTCGGTTTCCCCACCTACATCCACAACGATTGGGGATCCTCCTTCATGAGTGATGAGCTGCGTCAGTTCCTGCTCAGCAAGGGCATCGCCTCTAGCAGGACGACCAGCTACAACCCCTGGGGAAACGGGCAGGTGGAGAGGGAGAACGGGACGGTCTGGAAGGCCGTCCAGCTGGCCCCCCAGTCTAGGAATCTCCCGGTATCCCACTGGCAGGAGGTCCTCCCCGACGCGCTCCACTCCATCCGGTCGCTCCTGTGCACCGTGACTAATGAGACCTCTCACGAACGTGTGTTTGCCTTCCCTAGGAAGTCCACCTCTGGGGTCTCGCTCCCAATATGGCTGACAGTTCCTCGACCCATCCTCCTCCGGAAGCATGTGCGGAGCCATAAATCGGATCCCTTGGTTGAGAAAGTCCACCTCCTCCAGGCGAACCCACAGTACACCTACGTGGCACACCCCAATGGGCGACAGGACACAGTCTCCCTCCGGGACCTGGGTCCCCACCCACAACCCACAACCTGATACCGCTGCTCCCCCCTCCAGTTGCCTCGTTCACCCCTGCGCCGCCCACCCTCCCACCAGCGAACCTCACCGCAGCCCCCACCCCAGCAGGATCCGTCCCCTCACTGGATCCACTACGGGGTCACGAAGGATAGGACAGCACGCTCCCGGAGTCGCAGGTGACCACGTCGGCGCCCACATCACCACCAGGACTGAGGCGATCGCAGCGGAGGGTCAAAGCCCCCGACAGACTCAATCTGTAATGTTGTTCTTCACCCCCGCGGAATTATTTTTTTAAACAGGGGGTGAATGTGGTAAACACCACTGGTAACACACTACATGTATTACGGTACTGCCACTGTATTACAGGTACCACAGTAAATCCCAGCCTGCTGGCTCCTCCCAGCAGGCGATGTATAAAAGTGTATGCTCTCCTGCGCTGCTCCCATTCTGGTTCCAGCTGCACAACATCTTGTGCAATAAAGCCTCAATAGTTTCACCATCTTCGTCTTGTTGTTATTGATGGTGCATCAGGGAGTGAGGCAGAAGATGGGAAATTATAGACCGGTTAGCCTGACTTTGGTCATTGGTAAGATTTTAGAGTCCATTATTAAAGATGAGATTGTGGAGTACTTGGAAATGCATGATAAAATAGGACTGAGTCAGCACGGCTTCGTCAAGGGGAGGTCATGTCTGGCAAATCTGTTAGAGTTCTTTGAGGAAGTAACAAGGAAGTTAGACGAAGTGGACGAGATTTATTTAGATTTCCAAAAGGCCTTTGACAAGGTGCCGCACAGGAGACTGTCAAATAAGTTAAGATCCCATGGTGTTAAGGGAAAGATCCTGGCATGGATAGAAGATTGGCTAACTGGCAGAAGGCAGAGAGGGGATAAAGGGGTCCTTTTTAGGATGGCAGCCAGTGACTAGTGGTGTGCCTCAGGGGTCTGTGCTGGGACCACAACTTTTCACAATGTCCATTAATGATCTGGAAGAAGGAACTGAAGGCACTGTTGCTCAGTTTGCAGATGATATAAAGATCTGTAGAGGGACAGGTAGTATTGAGGAAGCAGGCAGGCTGTAGTCGGCGCTACCGTCTGCATAGAATGAGACTCTGTGCTCTCTGCCTCTTCTTTGGATTCCCTTCCAGCCTCCCGCCTTTCTCTGGGCGATCGCCAGCGGTTCAATTGCCAGGGCGAACAAGAGCGGGGGCAAAGGGCATCCCTGCCTGGTGCCTCTGTGCAGCTGAAAGTATTCAGAGCTGGTTCTGTTGCTCCATATGCTTGCATTGGGGGCGTTGCACAGGGGTTTCACCCATGAGGTGAACCCTGTCCCCAGCCCAAACCGCTCAATACCTCAATGAGGTATATTCCGCTCGACTCTGCCAAAGGCATTTTCTGCGTTCAGGGTGACCTCTGGTGTTCTCTCCCCGGATGGGGTCATTATCACGTTCAGCAGCCGCCTGATGTTCGCAGATAGTTGTCTACCCTTAACAAACCCCGTGTGGTCTTCTACAACCACCTCTGGTATGCAGTTCTCCAGTCTCTTGCGAGTATTTTCGCGTCCACATTGAGTAGCAAAATGGGTCTATATGATCCGCACTCCGCTGGGTCTGTGTCTTTTTTGTGTATCAGCGATATGATGGCCTGCATTAGCGGCGGAGGCAGGGCACACCTGGTATTGAGTCTGCAAACATCTCCCACAGGTGCGGGGTCAGAGCTGTTGAAAATGTTTTGGAAAAGTTCTTTGGGAACCCATCAGGTCATAGAATCATAGAATTTACAGTGCAGAAGGAGGCCATTCGGCCCATCGAGTCTGCACCGGCTCTTGGAAAGAGCACCCCACCCAAGGTCAACACCTCCACCCTATCCCCATAACCCAGCAACCCGACCCAACACTAAGGGCAATTTTGGACACTAAGGGCAATTTATCATGGCCAATCCACCTAACCTGCACATCTTTGGACTGTGGGAGGAAACCGGAGCACCCGGAGGAAACCCACGCACACACGGGGAGGATGTGCAGACTCCGCACAGACAGTGACCCAAGCCGGAATCGAACCTGGGACCCTGGAGCTGTGAAGCAATTGTGCTATCCACAATGCTACCATGCTGCCCCAGTCCTGGCGCCTTCCCCGCCTGCATGGAGTCGATGCTCTCCATGACCTCTCCCAGTCCTAGTGGTGCTTCCAGCTCCCTCTGTCTATCGTCCTCCATGACTGGCATGTCCAGTCCATCAAGGAACTATTTCATCCCCGAGTCCCCATCAGAGGATTCGGAAGTGTACAGTCCCCAGTAGAAGGCCTCAAATGCTTTGTTGACGTTTTTTGGTTCGGCTGCTTCTGCTGTGATTTAGCTGGGCTATTTTCTCGTGGCTGCCTGCCTTCTCAGCTGGTGAGAAACAGGTGGCTAGCCTTGTCTCCATGCTCATAGTAGGTCCCCTGTGTCTGGAGGAGCTGGTCCATTGCCTTCCTGGTGGATAGTAGGTTAAAGCCCATTTGTAGCTTTTCATTCTCTGCCAGCATCTCTAAGGTCGGGGCCTCTGAGTGCCGTCTGTCGACCTCCAGAATGGAGTCGATCAGTTGTTGCCAGCCGCCCTCTGTCCTTATCTCTGCGAGCCTTGCAGGTCATGATTTCTCCCCGAATCAAAGCCTTCAGTGCCTCCCAGAACGTGGAAGGTGAGACTTCCCCGTTTTGGTCGTTCGTAACATACTCGCCTACGGCCTGTGATATTTTCTGTCAGAAGACTTTACCGGCCAAAAGTGTCCAAACCCCATGGGGCATGTTGGGCATGGCTCACCTCCAACCTCACATCCGTGTGGTGTGGAGCGTGGACGGAGATCACAATCACGGAGTTCTCTGTTCCTTCTATTTCTGGAAGACCCGATTCCCCCACTACAAAGAAGTCGATGCAGGTGTAGACCCTGTGTACTGGTGAGAAAATAATAATAATCTTTATTGTCACAACGGGAATTTGTCCTCCCTTGGGTGCATGAATATCCATGGATCCACTACCCCCATCTGCTCCATAAACATTCCCCTTTCCCTGGTCATGCCTGTCGTTTTCCCCATTCTTGGGTTTGATCTGTTCATCAGTGGGTTCTGTACACAATTAAAGTCTCCCCCCCCACCCCATGATTAGTCTGTGGGTGTCTAAGTCGGGGATTTCCGCCATGGTCTTTATAAATTCCGTGTCACCCTTGTTGGGAGCATACACGGTACGAGGACTGCCAGTGCCCAGTCTAGGACACCGCTGATCATGACGTACCGTCCCTCTGGGTCTGTAACCCTCTTTGTAGCCGTAAACACTGTCCTCTTGCTTAGCAAAGTAGCGCCTCCCCATCTTTCGTCCCGCAGCAGGAAGGGTAGATCTGCCCCACGCAGCCTTTCTTTATCCGCAGTCGGTCTTTCTCCCTCAGGTGCGTCTCTTGGAGGAAGATTATATCAGCTTTCATCCCCTTCAGGTGTGCGATGGTTCTGGATCTTTTCACTGGGCTGTTAAGTTCCCTGGTTCCAGGTGACTATCCTAATGGGGGGGGGGGGGGAATCTGTCCCCACCCCCCTTCCTGCGTGATCAACCATACTTACCTGGTGGGTGCGCCACTGAACTCCAGGGTTTCCCTTTGTTAGGGACCCATCCAAAATGGCCACGGTCACTGTTCTCACCATGAGGCCGGGCCCCTGCGCTCAGTGGTTTCCATTTGTCCAGGGGCTACCCAACATGGCGGCCGACTATGGTGAAGTGGTGATAAAAAACTGAAGATCTGAAGTGCGAACATTTGAAAGACACAGGGCGCGATTCTCTGACCCCCCAAAAATGGCCCCGGCGTGAATCGCGCTGCCCGCCTCGGAGAATGGCGGGGACCAGCGCGACGCTATGGGTAAATTAAAACACCTATTTAACGCCGACAACCAGTTCTGATGGTTGACGGCGGACAGCGCGAAGGTAGGACACGGCGCAGGGTGGCCGCAGGAGAAATGACGGTGCGACCGCAGTCGGTGGAGCGGGGTGTGTGTGTGTGTGTGTGTGGAGGGGGAGGTGTGTGTGGAGGTGGGGGGGTGTGTGTGCGGAGGGGGAAGGTGTGTGGAGGGGGGTGTGTGTGGAGGTGGGGGGGTGTGTGTGCGGAGGGGGAAGGTGTGTGGAGGGGGGTGTGTGTGTGGAGGGGGGTGTGTGGGGGTGTATGGATGGAGGGTGTGTGTGTGGAGGGGTGTGTGTGTGGAGGGGTGTGTGTGTGGAGGGGTGTGTGTGTGGAGGGGTGTGTGTGTGGAGGGGGTGTGTGTGGAGTGTGTGTGTGTGGAGGGGGAGTGTGTGTGGAAGGAAGGGGTGTGTGTGGAGGGAGGGTGTGTGTGTGGGGAGGGGGGTGGGGCTGTGTGAGTGTGGAGGGGGGAAGAGGTGGGGAGGGGATGGCGAGTGCCGGGGAGGGGAGGGCGAGTGCAGGGAGGAGGGAGAAGGCGAGTGCCAGGAAGGGGGGAGAGGGCGAATGCCGGGAGGGGAGGGCGAGTGCCGGGGAGGGGAGGGCGAGTGCCGGGGGAGGGAGGGCGAATGCCAGGGAGGGGGAAGAGGGCGAGTGCCGGGGAGGGGAGGGCGAGTGCCGGGGGAGGGAGGGCGAATGCCAGGGAGGGGGAAGAGGGCGAGTGCCGGGGAAGGAAGAGAGGGTGAGTGCCGGGGAGTGGGGAGAGGGCGAGTGCCGGGGAGGGGGGAGAGGGCGCGTGCCGGGGAGGGGGGAGAGGGCGAGTGCCGGGGAGGTGAGCGCGAGCCCCGGGGAGGGGAGGGCGAGTGGCGGGGAGGGGGGAGAGGGCAAGTGCCGGGGAGGGGAGGGCGAGCGCCGGGGAGGGGAGGGGGAGTGCCGAGGAGGGGGGAGAGGGCGAAGCCGGGGTGGGGAGGAGAAGTGCCGGGGTTGGGGGGGGGTGGAGGGGGGGGGGGGGGGTTGGGGAGGTTGTCCGCCTAGCCAGTTGCCAGGTTCCAACAGTCGCGACCATGCAGCCCATGGCACCTGGCTGCGGGGGGGGGGGGGGCGGTACGGGCAATGATGACACGTCGCCGTTCCCCCCCTACCCCCTGCAGGCCGTTATGTTTGGTGATCACCCAGCGATGTTGGCCGCCGTGGCGGAAGCCGCACTTCTACATGTTGCCCTGGGGGAGCAGGAGGATGAGCGTGCCAGGGAGGCGGCGTGATCAACCATACTTACCTGGTGGGTGCGCCACTGAACTCCAGGGTTTCCCTTTGTTAGGGACCCATCCAAAATGGCCACGGTCACTGTTCTCACCATGAGGCCGGGCCCCTGCGCTCAGTGGTTTCCATTTGTCCAGGGGCTACCCAACATGGCGGCCGACTATGGTGAAGTGGTGATAAAAAACTGAAGATCTGAAGTGCGAACATTTGAAAGACACAGGGCGCGATTCTCTGACCCCCCAAAAATGGCCCCGGCGTGAATCGCGCTGCCCGCCTCGGAGAATGGCGGGGACCAGCGCGACGCTATGGGTAAATTAAAACACCTATTTAACGCCGACAACCAGTTCTGATGGTTGACGGCGGACAGCGCGAAGGTAGGACACGGCGCGGGGTGGCCGCAGGAGAAATGACGGTGCGACCGCAGTCGGTGGAGCGGGGTGTGTGTGTGTGTGTGTGTGGAGGGGGAGGTGTGTGTGGAGGTGGGGGGGTGTGTGTGCGGAGGGGGAAGGTGTGTGGAGGGGGGTGTGTGTGGAGGTGGGGGGGTGTGTGTGCGGAGGGGGAAGGTGTGTGGAGGGGTGTGTGTGTGTGGAGGGGGGTGTGTGGGGGTGTATGGATGGAGGGTGTGTGTGTGGAGGGGTGTGTGTGTGGAGGGGTGTGTGTGTGGAGGGGGTGTGTGTGTGGAGTGTGTGTGTGTGGAGGGGGAGTGTGTGTGGAGGGAAGGGGTGTGTGTGGAGGGAGGGTGTGTGTGTGGGGAGGGGGGTGGGGCTGTGTGAGTGTGGAGGGGGGAAGAGGTGGGGAGGGGATGGCGAGTGCCGGGGAGGGGAGGGCGAGTGCAGGGAGGAGGGAGAAGGCGAGTGCCAGGAAGGGGGGAGAGGGCGAATGCCGGGAGGGGAGGGCGAGTGCCGGGGAGGGGAGGGCGAGTGCCGGGGGAGGGAGGGCGAATGCCAGGGAGGGGGAAGAGGGCGAGTGCCGGGGAGGGGAGGGCGAGTGCCGGGGGAGGGAGGGCGAATGCCAGGGAGGGGGAAGAGGGCGAGTGCCGGGGAAGGAAGAGAGGGTGAGTGCCGGGGAGTGGGGAGAGGGCGAGTGCCGGGGAGGGGGGAGAGGGCGCGTGCCGGGGAGGGGGGAGAGGGCAAGTGCCGGGGAGGTGAGCGCGAGCCCCGGGGAGGGGAGGGCGAGTGGCGGGGAGGGGGGAGAGGGCAAGTGCCGGGGAGGGGAGGGCGAGCGCCGGGGAGGGGAGGGGGAGTGCCGAGGAGGGGGGAGAGGGCGAAGCCGGGGTGGGGAGGAGAAGTGCCGGGGTTGGGGGGGGGTGGAGGGGGGGGGGGGTTGGGGAGGTTGTCCGCCTAGCCAGTTGCCAGGTTCCAACAGTCGCGACCATGCAGCCCATGGCACCTGGCTGCGGGGGGGGGGGGGGGCGGTACGGGCAATGATGACACGTCGCCGTTCCCCCCCTACCCCCTGCAGGCCGTTATGTTTGGTGATCACCCAGCGATGTTGGCCGCCGTGGCGGAAGCCGCACTTCTCCATGTTGCCCTGGGGGAGCAGGAGGATGAGCGTGCCAGGGAGGCGGCGGAGGCTGCTGCAGAGGAGCGTGCTGCAGAGGGGCAGGTGGCAGCCGCCCGCCCGACAGGACGAGGAGGAGGAGGGGCTCGGGGAGGGGGAGGAGGAGGAGGAGGAGGTTGTGGTGGTGCCACGGCGACGGAGATGCCCGATGAGGCCCCCTGTGTAAATTAAAACACCTATTTAAAGGCGTCAACCAGTTCTGATGGTTGACGGCAGCGCGGAGGTAGGTCACGGCGCGGGGTGGCTGTAGCACCATCGATCACACACGAGGCGGGACGTAGAGAACTTCAATCGAGGCTTTATTGAGCAGACTTGTTCCCCAGCAGCTCAGTTACAGAATGCAGCTGATGGGAAAAAGCGAGTTCTTATACCCCGCCTATCTGGGTGGAGCCCAGTAGGTGGCAGATCCAATCAGGACCCAGCATCAGTCCTCCAATAGCTCCTCGGCATCATGGTGTACCATATTACACCTGATACGTACCACCACATTCACCCCTTGTTAAAAAAGAATCTGGCGGGGTGGTGGGTGGTATGGTGGTAGGGGTTTGCAGGGTCGGTGCCTTAACCACTTAACTATATACAACCATGCCGCTTTTACTGGGCCATTGAATTATTTACATCTTAACCCGATTCGCAGCATTAACTATTTACAACAATACCGCTTTACTGGGCCACTGAATTATTTACATCTTAAGCCGATTCGATGAGGCGAGATGGTGCCCTGGTCGCCCTTTCCGATCGTCTCAGCCAGGGTGGTGGTGGGTCGGGTCCGGTCGACTCTGGGAGCATTGCGCTGTCCATCCCTGATTCCTTACTCCTGGGCAGGCCTGGGAGGAGAACCGATCCCCCCGGGAAGGGGGTGGCTGTGGGGTGCACCGGTGGGAGTGAGGGGGTGGTGATTGGTGTTGGGGGGGTGTGGGGAGCTCCGGCGGGTGCCAGGTCCCGCAGAGAGACCGTGTCCTGTCGGCCATCTGGGTACGCCACGTAGGCGTACTGCGGGTTTGCGTGGAGGAGATGTACCTTTTCCACCAGTGGGTCTGATTTGTGCGGCCGCACATGTTTCCGGAGCAGGATGGGTCCCGGGGCTGCCAGCCAGGTCGGTAGTGACGTTCCAGAGGCGGACTTCCTAGGGAAGACAAGGAGGCGCTCGTGAGGCGTTTGGTTATTGGTGGTGCACAGCAGGGACCGGATGGAGTGAAGGGCATCCGGGAGGACTTCCTGCCAGCGGGAACTTGGGAGACTCATAGACCGTAGGACCAGTAGGACGGTCTTCCAGACCGCTCCGTTCTCCCTCTCTACCTGCCCGTTCCCCCGGGGGTTGTAGCTGGTCGTCCTGCTCGAGGCTATGCCCTTGCTGAGCAGGAATTGACGCAGCTCGTCACTCATGAAGGAGGACCCCCTATCGCTATGGATGTAGGTGGGGAAACCGAACAAGGTAAAGATGGTGCAGAGGGCTTTAATGACTGTGGCCGCGGTCATGTCGGGGCAGGGGATGGCGAAAGGGAAACGGGAGTATTCGTCAACGACGTTAAGAAAGTACGTGTTGCGATCGGTGGAGGGAAGGGGGCCTTTGAAATCCAAACTGAGACATTCAAAGGGACGGGAAGCCTTTATCAGGTGCGCTCTATCTGGCCTGAAAAAATGGGGTTTGCATTCTGCGCAGATTTGGCCGTTCCTGGTGACTGTTCAGACCTCCTCGACGGAGTACGGGAGGTTGCGGGCCTTTATGAAGTGGTAGAAACGAGTGACCCCCGGGTGGCAGAGGTCCTCGTGGAGGGCTTGGAGACGGACCACTTGTGCGTTGGCACATGTGCCGCGAGATAGGGCATCGGACGGCTCGTTCAGCATTCCGGGACGGTACAAGATCTCATAGTTGTAGGTGGAGAGTTCGATCCTCCACCGCAGGATCTTGTCGTTTTTTATCTTGCCCCGCTGTGCATTATCGAACATGAAGGCTACCGACCGTTGGTCAGTGAGGAGAGAGAATCTCCTACCGGCCAGGTAATGCCTCCAATGTCGCACAGCTTCCACTATGGCTTGGGCCTCCTTTCTACTGAGGAGTGGCGAATTTCTGAAGCGTGGAGGGTCCGGGCGAAAAAGGCCATGGGCCTGCGGCTTGGTTGAGAGTGGCCGCCAGAGCTACGTCGGATGCGTCGCTCTCGACCTGGAAGGGGAGGGACTCGTCGATGGCACGCATCGTGGCCTTTGCGATATCCGCTTTGATGCGGCTGAAGGCCTGGCGGGCCTCTGTCGACAGGGGAAAAGTAGTGGACTGGATCAGTGGGCGGGCCTTGTCTGCGTATTGGGGAACCCACTGGGCGTAATAAGAAAAGAAGCCCAGGCACGTTTCAGGGCTTTGGCACAATGGGGGAGAGGGAACTCCATGAGGGGGCGCATGCATTCAGGGTCGGGGCCTATCACTTCATTACGCACTACGTAGCCCAAGATGGCTAGACAGTCGGTGCTAAACACGCATTTTTCCTCGTTGTAGGTGAAGTTGAGGGCGTTAGCTGTCTGGAGGAATTTTTGGAGGTTGGCATCGTGGTCCTGCTGGTCGTGGCCGCAGATGGTGACGTTGTCGAGGTAGGGGAACGTGACCCGTAAATCGTGCTGGTCAACCATTTGGTCCATCTCCCGTTGGAAGACCGAGACTCCGTTTGTGACGCCGAATGGAACCCTTAAAAAGTGGTATAGCTGCCCGTCTGCTTTGAAAGCAGTGTACTTGCGGTCACCGGGGCGAATGGGGAGCTGGTGGTAGACAGACTTAAGGTCCACGGTGGAGAAGACCTTGTACTGTGCAATCCGATTGACCATGTCGGATATATGGGGAAGAGGGTACGCATCTAGCTGCGTGTACCTGTTGATGGTCTGACTATAGTCTACAACCATCCTCTGCTTCTCCCCGGTCTTCACAACTACCACCTGGGCTCTCCAGGGACTATTGCTGGCCTGGATTATGCCTTCCTTCAGCAGCCGCTGGACTTCGGACCTGCTAAAAGTCCGGTCCTGGCTGCTGTATCGTCTGCTCCTAGTGGCGACGGGCTTGCAATCCGGGGTGAGGTTCGCAAACAAGGAAGGCGGTTCAACCTTGAGGGTCGCGAGGCCGCATATAGTCAGTGGGGGTATAGGGCCGCCACATTTGAATGTTAAGCTCTGGAGGTTGCATTGGAAATCCAACCCCAGGAGGGTGGGAGCGCAGAGGTGGGGGTGGACATACAGCCGGTAATTTTTGAACTCTCTCCCCTGCACCGTTAGCTTTGCGATGCAGAACCCTTTGATTTCAAAGGAGTGGGACCCCGCCGGCAAGAACATTTTTTGGGTGCTTGGACGAATTACAAGGGTACAGCGTCTTACCGTGTCCGGATGAATAAAACTCTCCGTGCTCCCCGAGTCGATCAAACACGGCGTCTCGTGCCCGTTCACCAGCACCTTCGTCGTTGTTGTCTGGAGCGTCCGGGGCTGCGACTGGTCCAGGGTCACCGATGCCAAACGTGGTTGGTGCCTCTGGTTGTTGTCTTCAGGCAGCATGGAGCCGTCCACGCTGGGGTCCTTGCCTGTCAGCCAAGATGGCGGCGTCCATGGATCGCACACGGTCGGGGTGGACAAAATGGCCGCTCCCATGGGTCGTACGCGACCGGGGGTGGACAAAATGGCCGCTCCTATGGATCGCACGCGGCCCGCGGGTAGGAAGATGGCGGCGCCCGTTGGCCGCATGCGGGTCGCTGGGGGGGGTTGAGTCCGTGGTCCCGTTTCTTCCCCGGATATAGCGGCGACCCCACGGGACTGGCACACCGCTGCATAGTGCTCCTTTTTGCCGCAGCTTTTACAGGTGGCCGAGCGGGCCGGGCAGCGCTGGCGGGGGTGTTTCGGCTGCCCGCAAAAATAGCAGCGGGGCCCCCCCGGGTGGTCTGGGATTCTGGCCGCACGCTTGCGGGGGGGGGGGTGGGGGGGCTGGGGGGTCGGTCGCAGCGGGGGTCCACGGAGCCGAAGGGACTGTAGTGCGGTCGCGGGCATAGACGTGGCCGTTTTGGGAGGCCACGTCGAGGGAGGCCGCAAGGGCCCGTGCCTCTGTGAGTCCGAGAGAGTCTTTCTCTAAAAGTCTCTGGCGAATTTGCGATGATGCCAAACCTGCTACATACGCGTCTCTGATCAGGAGCACCGTGTGTTCATTCGGCGTCACCGCTAGGCAGTTGCAATTTCTTCCCAGAATCGTTAGAGCATTGTAGAATTCGTCTACCGAATCCCCGGGGATTTGTCGTCTCGTCGCGAGCTGATAGCGTGCATAGACCTGGTTGACGGGCCGAATGTAGGTCTCTTTCAGCAAGTTGATCGCCGCTGGGAAATCTTCCGCGTCCTCGATGAGCGAGTAGATTTCGGGACTCACCCTGGAATGCAGGACCTGCATCTTCTGGTCTTCTGTTGGTCTGCCGGGGGCCGTTCGGAGGTACCCCTCAAAGCACACCAGCCAGTGCTTAAACGCCGATGTTGCGTTAGCTGCTTGGGGGCCGATTCGCAGGCACTCCGGGGCGATCCGGAGCTCCATATTCCTGTTTCAGTCTGCTCAATAAATTGTAGCACCATCAATCACACACGAGGCGAGAAGTAGAGAACTTCAATCGAGGCTTTATTGAGCAGACTTGTTCCCCAGCAGCTCAGTTACAGAATGCAGCTGCTGGGAGAAACCGGGTTCTTATACCCCGCCTATCTGGGTGGAGTCCAGTAGGCGGCAGATCCAATCAGGACCCAGCATCAGTCCTCCACTAGCTCCTCGGCATTATGGTGTACCGTATTACCCCTAATACATACCACCACAGTGGCCGCAGGAGAAATGACGCTCGGCCGTAGTCGCTGGGGAGGGGTGTGTTTGTGGAGGGGGGGGGAAGTGTGTGGAGGGGGTTGTGGAGGGAGGGTGTGTGGAGGGGGGTGTATGTGTGGATGGGGTTGTGTGTGGATGGGGCTGTGTGTGGAGAGAAGGTGTGTGGAAGGTGAGGGTGTGTGTGTGGAGGGGTGTGTGTGTGGAGGGGTGTGTGTGTGGAGGGGTGTGTGTGGAGGGGGGTGGACTGTGTGAGTGTGGGGGGGGAGGGGGGGAGAGGTGGGGAGAGGAGGGCGAGTGCCGGGGAGGGGAGGGCGAGTGCAGGGAGAGGGGAGAAGGCGAGTGCCGGGGAGGGGTGAGAGGGCGAGTGCCGGGGAGGGGGGAGAGGAAGAGTGCCGGGGAGGGGGAGAGAGGGCGAGTGCCGGGAGGGGGGCGAGAGCCGGGGAGGGGGGAGAGGGCGAGTGCCGGGGAGGGGGGAGAGGGCGAGTGCCGGGAGGGGGGAGGGGGGCGAGAGCCGGGGAGGGGGGAGAGGTCGAGTGCCGGGGAGGGGGGAGAGGGCGAGTGCCGGGGAGGGGGGGAGCGGGCGAGTGCCGGGGAATGGGGAGAGTGCAAGTGCTGGGGAGGGGGGAGGGGGCGAGTGCCGGGAGGGGAGGGTGAGTGCCAGGGAGGGGGAGGAGGGCGACTGCCGGGGAGGGGGGAGAGGGCGAGTGCCGGGGAGGTAGAGGGCGAATGCCAGGGAGGTAGAGTGCGAGTGCCGGGGAGGGGAAGAGGGCGAGTGCCGGGGAGACGGGAGAGGGCGAGTGCCGGGGAGGGGAGGGCGAGTACCGGGGAGGGGAAGGCGAATGCCGGGGAGGGGGAGAGGGCGAGTGCCGGGGAAGGGGAGAGGGCGAGTGCCGGGGAGGGGGAGATGGCGAGTGCCGGGGAGGGGGAGAGGGCGAGTGCCGGGGAGGGGAGGGCGAGTGCCGGGGAGGGGGGAGAGGGCGAGTGCCGGGGAGGGGGGAGGGGGCGAGTGCCGGGAGGGGTGGGTGAGTGCCAGGGACGGGAGCGCGAGTGCCAGGGAGGGAGAAGAGGGCGAGTGCTGAGGAGGGGGGAGGGGGAGAGGGCGAGTGCTGAGGAGGGGAGGGCGAGTGCCGGGGGGGGGTAGAGGGCGAGTGCCGGGGAGATGGACGAGGGCCTGTGCCGGGGAGATGGGAGAGGACGAGTGCCGGTGAGGGGAGGGCGAGTGCCGGGGAGGGGAGGGCGAGTGCCGGGCAGGGGGGAGAGGGCGAGTGCCGGGGAAGGGGGAGAGGGCGAGTGCCCGGGAGGGGTGGGCGAGCGCCGGGGAGGGAGGGCGAGTGCCAGAGAGGGGGAAGAGGGCGAGTGCCGGGGAGGGGAGAGAACGCCAGGGAGGGGAAGACGAGTGCCAGGGAGGGGGGAGAGGGTGAGTGCCGGAGAGGGGGGAGAGGGTGAGTGCCGGGGAGGGGGAGGGGGGCGAGTGCCGGGGAGGGGGGAGAGGGCGCGTGCCGGGGAGGGGGGAGAGGGTGACTGCCGGAGAGGGGGGAGAGGGTGAGTGCCGGGGAGGGGGAGGGGGCGAGTGCCGGGGAGGGGGGAGAGGGCGCGTGCCGGGGAGGGGGGAGAGGTCGAGTGCCGGGGAGGGGAGCACGAGCGCCGATGAGGGGAGGGCGAGTGCCGGGGAGGGGGGATAGGGAGAGTGCCGGGGAGGGGGGAAGGGTGAGTGCCGGGGAGGGGGGAGAGGGCGAGTGCTGGGGAGGGGGCAGGGGGAGAGGGCGAGTGCCGGGGAGGGGGCAGGGGGGAGAGGGCGAGTGCCGGGGAGGGGGGAGAGGGCGAGTGCTGGGGAGGGGGCAGGGGGGAGAGGGCGAGTGCCGGGGAGGGGAGCGCGAGCGCCGGGGAGGGGAGGGTGAATGCCGGGGAGGGGGGAGAGGGCGAGTGCCGGAGACGGGGGAGAGGGCGAGTGCCGGGGAGGGGAGAGTGAGCACCGGGGAGGGGAGGGCGAATGCCGGGGAGGGGGGAGAGGGCGAGTGCCAGGGAGGGGGGAGTGGGAGAGTGCCGGGGAGGGGGGGGGGGGAGGGCGAGTGCCGGGGAGGGGGGAGTGGGAGAGTGCCGGGGAGGGGGGGGGGAGGGCGAGTGCCGGGGAGGGGGGAGAGGGCGAGTGCCGGGGAGGGGGGAGTGGGAGAGTGCCGGGGAGGGGGGGGGGGGAGGGCGAGTGCCGGGGAGGGGGGGGGCGAGTGCCGGGGTGGGGGGAGAGGGCGAGTGCCGGGGTCGGGGGAGAGGCCGAGTGCCGGAACGGGGGGAGAGGGCGAGTGCCGGAGACGGGGGAGAGGGGAGAGGGCGAATGCCGGGGAGGGGGGAGAGGGCGAGCGCCGGGGAGAGGGGAGAGGGCGAGTGCCGGAGACGGGGGAGAGGGCGAGTGCCGGGGAGGGGGGAGAGGGCGAGTGCCGTGGAGGGGGGAGAGGGCGAGTGCCAGGGAGGGAGGAGAGGGCGAGTGCCGGGGAGAGGGGAGAGGGCGAGTGCCGGAGACGGGGGAGAGGGCGAGTGCCGGGGAGGGGAGGGGAGGGCGAGCGGTGGGGAGGGGAGGAGGAGTGCTGGGTAGGGGGAGAGGGCGAGTGCTAGGGAGGGAGGAGAGGGCGAGTGCCTGGGAGGGGGGAGAGGACGAGTGCCAGGGAGGGAGGAGAGGGCGAGTGCCGGGGAGGGGAGAGAGGGCGAGTGCCGGGGAGGTGAGGGGAGTGCCGGGGAGGGGGGAGAGGGCGAGTGCCGGGGAGGGGAGTGCGAGCGCTGGGGAGGGGAGGGCGAGTGCCGGGGAGGGGGGAGAGGGCGAGTGCCGGGGAGGGGAGGGGAGTGGAGGGCGTGTGCCGGGGAGGGGGGAGAGGGCGAGTGCCGCGGAGGGGAGGGGAGTGCCGGGTAGGGGGAAGAGGGCGAATGCCAGGGAGGGAGGAGAGGGCGAGTGCCTGGGAGGGGGGAGAGGGTGAGTGCCAGGGAGGGAGGAGAGGGCGAGTGCCGGGGAGGGGGGAGAGGGCGAGTGCCGGGGAGGGAGGAGAGGGCGAGTGCCGGGGAGGGGAGGGGGAGTGCCGGGGAGGGGAGGGGAGGGCGAGCGCTGGGGAGGGGGAAGAGGGCGAGTGCCGGGGAGACGGGAGAGGGCGAGTGCCGGGGAGGGGGGAGAGGGCGAGTGCCGGGAGGGGGGAGGGGGGCGAGAGCCGGGGAGGGGGGAGAGGGCGAGTGCCGGGGAGGGGGGAGAGGGCGAGTGCCGGGGAGGGGGGGAGCGGGCGAGTGCCGGGGAATGGGGAGAGTGCAAGTGCCGGGGAGGGGGGAGGGGGCGAGTGCCGGGAGGGGAGGGTGAGTGCCAGGGAGGGGGAAGAGGGCGACTGCCGGGGAGGGGGGAGAGGGCGAGTGCCGGGGAGGTAGAGGGCGAATGCCGGGGAGGTAGAGTGCGAGTGCCGGGGAGGGGAGGGCGAGTGCCAGGGAGGGGGAAGAGGGCGAGTGCCGGGGAGACGGGAGAGGGCGAGTGCCGGGGAGGGGAAGGCGAATGCCGGGGAGGGGGAGAGGGCGAGTGCCGGGGAAGGGGAGAGGGCGAGTGCCGGGGAGGGGGAGATGGCGAGTGCCGGGGAGGGGAGGGCGAGTGCCGGGGAGGGGGGAGAGGGCGAGTGCCGGGGAGGGGGGCGAGGGCGAGTGCCGTGGAGGGGGGAGGGGGCGAGTGCCGGGAGGGGTGGGTGAGTGCCAGGGACGGGAGCGCGAGTGCCAGGGAGGGAGAAGAGGGCGAGTGCTGAGGAGGGGGGAGGGGGAGAGGGCGAGTGCTGAGGAGGGGAGGGCGAGTGCCGGGGGGGGGGGGGGTAGAGGGCGAGTGCCGGGGAGATGGACGAGGGCGAGTGCCGGTGAGGGGAGGGCGAGTGCCGGGGAGGGGAGGGCGAGTGCCGGGCAGGGGGGAGAGGGCGAGTGCCGGGGAAGGGGGAGAGGGCGAGTGCCCGGGAGGGGTGGACGAGCGCCGGGGAGGGAGGGCGAGTGCCAGAGAGGGGGAAGAGGGCGAGTGCCGGGGAGGGGAGAGAACGCCGGGGAGGGGAGGACGAGTGCCAGGGAGGGGGGAGAGGGTGAGTGCCGGAGAGGGGGGAGCGGTCGAGTGCCGGGGAGGGGGGAGAGGGCGCGTGCCGGGGAGGGGGGAGAGGGTGAGTGCCGGAGAGGGGGGAGAGGGTGAGTGCCGGGGAGGGGGAGGGGGTGAGTGCCGGGGAGGGGGGAGAGGGCGCGTGCCGGGGAGGGGGGAGAGGGCGAGTGCCGGGGAGGGGAGCACGAGCGCCGATGAGGGGAGGGCGAGTGCCGGGGAGGGGGGAGAGGGAGAGTGCCGGGGAGGGGGGAAGGGCGAGTGCCGGGGAGGGGGGAGAGGGCGAGTGCTGGGGAGGGGGCAGGGGGAGAGGGCGAGTGCCGGGGAGGGGGCAGGGGGGAGAGGGCGAGTGCCGGGGAGGGGGGAGAGGGCGAGTGCTGGGGAGGGGGCAGGGGGGAGAGGGCGAGTGCCGGGGAGGGGAGCGCGAGCGCCGGGGAGGGCAGGGCGAATGCCGGGGAGGGGGGAGAGGGCGAGTGCCGGAGACGGGGGAGAGGGCGAGTGCCGGGGAGGGGAGAGTGAGCACCGGGGAGGGGAGGGCGAATGCCGGGGAGGGGGGAGAGGGCGAGTGCCGGGGAGGGGGGAGTGGGAGAGTGCCGGGGAGGGGGGGGAGGGCGAGTGCCGGGGAGGGGAGGGCGAGTGCCGGGGTGGTGGGAGAGGGCGAGTGCCGGGGGAGGGGGAGAGGCCGAGTGCCGGAACGGGGGAGAGGGCGAGTGCCGGGGAGGGGGGAGAGGGCGAGCGCCGGAGAGGGGGGAGAGGGCGAATGCCGGGGAGGGGGGAGAGGGCGAGCGCCGGGGAGAGGTGAGAGGGCGAGCGCCGGAGACGGGGGAGAGGGCGAGTGCCGGTGAGGGGGGAGAGGGCGAGTGCCGTGGAGGGGGGAGAGGGCGAGTGCCAGGGAGGGAGGAGAGGGCGAGTGCCGGGGAGAGGGGAGAGGGCGAGTGCCGGAGACGGGGGAGAGGGCGAGTGCCGGAGACGGGGGAGAGGGCGAGCGCCAGGGAGGGGAGGGCGAGTGCCGGGGAGGGGGGAGAGGGCGAGTGCCGGGGAGGGGAGGGGAGGGGAGGGCGAGCGGTGGGGAGGGGAGGGGAGGAGGAGTGCTGGGTAGGGGGAGAGGGCGAGTGCTAGGGAGGGAGGAGAGGGCGAGTGCCTGGGAGGGGGGAGAGGGCAAGTGCCAGGGAGGGAGGAGAGGGCGAGTGCCGGGGAGGGGGGAGAGGGCGAGTGCCGGGGAGGGGAGTGCCGGGTAGGGGGGAGAGGGCGAATGCCAGGGAGGGAGGAGAGGGCGAGTGCCTGGGAGGGGGGAGAGGGTGAGTGCCAGGGAGGGAGGAGAGGGCGAGTGCCGGGGAGGGGGGAGAGGGCGAGTGCCGGGGAGGGAGGAGAGGGCGAGTGCCGGGGAGGGGAGGGGGAGTGCCGGGGAGGGGGGAGAGGGCGAGTGCCTGGGAGGGGGAGAGGGCGAGTGCCTGGGAGGGGGGAGAGGGCGAGTGCCAGGGAGGGAGAGGGCGAGTGCCGGGGAGGGGGGAGAGGGCGAGTGCCGGGGAGGGGAGGGGAGGGGAGTGCCGGGGAGGGAGGAGAGGGCGAGTGCCGGGGAGGGGGGAGAGGGCGAGTGCCGGGGAGGGGAGTGCCGGGTAGGGGGGAGAGGGCGAATGCCAGGGAGGGAGGAGAGGGCGAGTGCCTGGGAGGGGGGAGAGGGTGAGTGCCAGGGAGGGAGGAGAGGGCGAGTGCCGGGGAGGGGGGAGAGGGCGAGTGCCGGGGAGGGAGGAGAGGGCGAGTGCCGGGGAGGGGAGGGGGAGTGCCGGGGAGGGGGGAGAGGGCGAGTGCCTGGGAGGGGGAGAGGGCGAGTGCCTGGGAGGGGGGAGAGGGCGAGTGCCAGGGAGGGAGAGGGCGAGTGCCGGGGAGGGGGGAGAGGGCGAGTGCCGGGGAGGGGAGGGGAGGGGAGTGCCGGGGAGGGGGGAGAGGGCGATTGCCGGGGAGGGGAGGGGAGTGCGAGCGCTGGGGAGGGGAGGGCGAGTGCCGGGGAGGGGGGAGAGGGCGAGTGCCGGGGAGGGGAGTGGAGGGTGTGTGCCGGGGAGGGGGGAGAGAGCGAGTGCCGGGGAGGGGAGGGGAGTGCCGGGTAGGGGGGAGAGGGCGAATGCCAGGGAGGGAGGAGAGGGCGAGTGCCTGGGAGGGGGGAGAGGGTGAGTGCCAGGGAGGGAGGAGAGGGCGAGTGCCGGGAAGGGGGGAGAGGGCGAGTGCCGGGGAGGGAGGAGAGGGCGAGTGCCGGGGAGGGGAGGGGGAGTGCCGGGGAGGGGAGGGCGAGCGCTGGGGAGGGGAGGGTGAGTGCCGGGGAGGGGAGGGGAGGGCGAATGCCGGGGAGGGGGGAGTGGCCGAGTGCCAGGGAGGGAGGAGAGGGCGAGTGCCGGGGAGAGGGGAGAGGGTGAGTGCCGGGGAGGGGGAGGGGGCAAGTGCCGGGGAGGGGGGAGAGGGCGCGTGCCGGGGAGGGGGGAGAGGGTGAGAGCCGGAGAGGGGGGAGAGGGTGAGTGCCGGGGAGGGGGAGGGGGCGAGTGCCGGGGAGGGGGGAGAGGGCGAGTGCCGGGGAGGGGAGGGGGAGTGCCGGGGAGGGGGGAGAGGGCGAGTGCCTGGGAGGGGGGAGAGGGCGAGTGCCAGGGAGGGAGGAGAGGGCGAGTGCCGGGGAGGGGGGAGAGGGCGAGTGCCGGGGAGGGGAGGGGAGGGGAGTGCCGGGGAGGGGGGAGAGGGCGATTGCCGGGGAGGGGAGGGGAGTGCGAGCGCTGGGGAGGGGAGGGCGAGTGCCGGGGAGGGGGGAGAGGACGTGTGCCGGGGAGGGGAGTGGAGGGCGTGTGCCGGGGAGGGGGGAGAGGGCGAGTGCCGGGGAGGGGAGGGGAGTGCCGTGTAGGGGGGAGAGGGCGAATGCCAGGGAGGGAGGAGGGGGCGAGTGCTGCGGAGGGGGGAGGGGGAGAGGGCGAGTGCTGAGGAGGGGAGGGCGAGTGCCGGGGGGGGTGGGTAGAGGGCGAGTGCCGGGGAGATGGACGAGGGCGAGTGCCGGTGAGGGGAGGGCGAGTGCCGGGGAGGGGAGGGCGAGTGCCGGGCAGGGGGGAGAGGGCGAGTGCCGGGGAAGGGGGAGAGGGCGAGTGCCCGGGAGGGGTGGACGAGCGCCGGGGAGGGAGGGCGAGTGCCAGAGAGGGGGAAGAGGGCGAGTGCCGGGGAGGGGAGAGAACGCCGGGGAGGGGAGGACGAGTGCCAGGGAGGGGGGAGAGGGTGAGTGCCGGAGAGGGGGGAGCGGTCGAGTGCCGGGGAGGGGGGAGAGGGCGCGTGCCGGGGAGGGGGGAGAGGGTGAGTGCCGGAGAGGGGGGAGAGGGTGAGTGCCGGGGAGGGGGAGGGGGTGAGTGCCGGGGAGGGGGGAGAGGGCGCGTGCCGGGGAGGGGGGAGAGGGCGAGTGCCGGGGAGGGGAGCACGAGCGCCGATGAGGGGAGGGCGAGTGCCGGGGAGGGGGGAGAGGGAGAGTGCCGGGGAGGGGGGAAGGGCGAGTGCCGGGGAGGGGGGAGAGGGCGAGTGCTGGGGAGGGGGCAGGGGGAGAGGGCGAGTGCCGGGGAGGGGGCAGGGGGGAGAGGGCGAGTGCCGGGGAGGGGGGAGAGGGCGAGTGCTGGGGAGGGGGCAGGGGGGAGAGGGCGAGTGCCGGGGAGGGGAGCGCGAGCGCCGGGGAGGGCAGGGCGAATGCCGGGGAGGGGGGAGAGGGCGAGTGCCGGAGACGGGGGAGAGGGCGAGTGCCGGGGAGGGGAGAGTGAGCACCGGGGAGGGGAGGGCGAATGCCGGGGAGGGGGGAGAGGGCGAGTGCCGGGGAGGGGGGAGTGGGAGAGTGCCGGGGAGGGGGGGGAGGGCGAGTGCCGGGGAGGGGAGGGCGAGTGCCGGGGTGGTGGGAGAGGGCGAGTGCCGGGGGAGGGGGAGAGGCCGAGTGCCGGAACGGGGGAGAGGGCGAGTGCCGGGGAGGGGGGAGAGGGCGAGCGCCGGAGAGGGGGGAGAGGGCGAATGCCGGGGAGGGGGGAGAGGGCGAGCGCCGGGGAGAGGTGAGAGGGCGAGCGCCGGAGACGGGGGAGAGGGCGAGTGCCGGTGAGGGGGGAGAGGGCGAGTGCCGTGGAGGGGGGAGAGGGCGAGTGCCAGGGAGGGAGGAGAGGGCGAGTGCCGGGGAGAGGGGAGAGGGCGAGTGCCGGAGACGGGGGAGAGGGCGAGTGCCGGAGACGGGGGAGAGGGCGAGCGCCGGGGAGGGGAGGGCGAGTGCCGGGGAGGGGGGAGAGGGCGAGTGCCGGGGAGGGGAGGGGAGGGGAGGGCGAGCGGTGGGGAGGGGAGGGGAGGAGGAGTGCTGGGTAGGGGGAGAGGGCGAGTGCTAGGGAGGGAGGAGAGGGCGAGTGCCTGGGAGGGGGGAGAGGGCAAGTGCCAGGGAGGGAGGAGAGGGCGAGTGCCGGGGAGGGGGGAGAGGGCGAGTGCCGGGGAGGGGAGTGCCGGGTAGGGGGGAGAGGGCGAATGCCAGGGAGGGAGGAGAGGGCGAGTGCCTGGGAGGGGGGAGAGGGTGAGTGCCAGGGAGGGAGGAGAGGGCGAGTGCCGGGGAGGGGGGAGAGGGCGAGTGCCGGGGAGGGAGGAGAGGGCGAGTGCCGGGGAGGGGAGGGGGAGTGCCGGGGAGGGGGGAGAGGGCGAGTGCCTGGGAGGGGGAGAGGGCGAGTGCCTGGGAGGGGGGAGAGGGCGAGTGCCAGGGAGGGGGGAGAGGGGCGAGTGCCGGGGAGGGGAGGGGAGTGGAGGGCGTGTGCCGGGGAGGGGGGAGAGGGCGAGTGCCGGGGAGGGGAGGGGAGTGCCGGGTAGGGGGAAGAGGGCGAATGCCAGGGAGGGAGGGCAGGGCGAATGCCGGGGAGGGGGGAGAGGGCGAGTGCCGGAGACGGGGGAGAGGGCGAGTGCCGGGGAGGGGAGAGTGAGCACCGGGGAGGGGAGGGCGAATGCCGGGGAGGGGGGAGAGGGCGAGTGCCGGGGAGGGGGGAGTGGGAGAGTGCCGGGGAGGGGGGGGAGGGCGAGTGCCGGGGAGGGGAGGGCGAGTGCCGGGGTGGTGGGAGAGGGCGAGTGCCGGGGGAGGGGGAGAGGCCGAGTGCCGGAACGGGGGAGAGGGCGAGTGCCGGAACGGGGGAGAGGGCGAGTGCCGGGGAGGGGGGAGAGGGCGAGCGCCGGAGAGGGGGGAGAGGGCGAATGCCGGGGAGGGGGGAGAGGGCGAGCGCCGGGGAGAGGTGAGAGGGCGAGCGCCGGAGACGGGGGAGAGGGCGAGTGCCGGTGAGGGGGGAGAGGGCGAGTGCCGTGGAGGGGGGAGAGGGCGAGTGCCAGGGAGGGAGGAGAGGGCGAGTGCCGGGGAGAGGGGAGAGGGCGAGTGCCGGAGACGGGGGAGAGGGCGAGTGCCGGAGACGGGGGAGAGGGCGAGCGCCGGGGAGGGGAGGGCGAGTGCCGGGGAGGGGGGAGAGGGCGAGTGCCGGGGAGGGGAGGGGAGGGGAGGGCGAGCGGTGGGGAGGGGAGGGGAGGAGGAGTGCTGGGTAGGGGGAGAGGGCGAGTGCTAGGGAGGGAGGAGAGGGCGAGTGCCTGGGAGGGGGGAGAGGGCAAGTGCCAGGGAGGGAGGAGAGGGCGAGTGCCGGGGAGGGGGGAGAGGGCGAGTGCCGGGGAGGGGAGTGCCGGGTAGGGGGGAGAGGGCGAATGCCAGGGAGGGAGGAGAGGGCGAGTGCCTGGGAGGGGGGAGAGGGTGAGTGCCAGGGAGGGAGGAGAGGGCGAGTGCCGGGGAGGGGGGAGAGGGCGAGTGCCGGGGAGGGAGGAGAGGGCGAGTGCCGGGGAGGGGAGGGGGAGTGCCGGGGAGGGGGGAGAGGGCGAGTGCCTGGGAGGGGGAGAGGGCGAGTGCCTGGGAGGGGGGAGAGGGCGAGTGCCAGGGAGGGAGAGGGCGAGTGCCGGGGAGGGGGGAGAGGGCGAGTGCCGGGGAGGGGAGGGGAGGGGAGTGCCGGGGAGGGAGGAGAGGGCGAGTGCCGGGGAGGGGGGAGAGGGCGAGTGCCGGGGAGGGGAGTGCCGGGTAGGGGGGAGAGGGCGAATGCCAGGGAGGGAGGAGAGGGCGAGTGCCTGGGAGGGGGGAGAGGGTGAGTGCCAGGGAGGGAGGGAGAGGGCGAGTGCCGGGGAGGGGGGAAGAGGGCGAGTGCCGGGGAGGGAGAGAGGGCGAGTGCCGGGGAGGGGAGGGGGAGTGCCGGGGAGGGGGGAGAGGGCGAGTGCCTGGGAGGGGGAGAGGGCGAGTGCCTGGAGGGGGGAGAGGGCGAGTGCCAGGGAGGGAGAGGGCGAGTGCCGGGGAGGGGGGAGGAGGGCGAGTGCCGGGGAGGGGAGGGGAGGGGAGTGCCGGGGAGGGGGGAGAGGGCGATTGCCGGGGAGGGGAGGGGAGTGCGAGCGCTGGGGAGGGAGGGCGAGTGCCGGGGAGGGGGGAGAGGGCGAGTGCCGGGGAGGGGAGTGGAGGGCGTGTGCCGGGGAGGGGGGAGAGGGCGAGTGCCGGGGAGGGGAGGGGAGTGCCGGGTAGGGGGAGAGGGCGAATGCCAGGGAGGGAGGAGAGGGCGAGTGCCTGGGAGGGGGGAGAGGGTGAGTGCCAGGGAGGGAGGAGAGGGCGAGTGCCGGGGAGGGGGGAGAGGGCGAGTGCCGGGAGGGAGGAGAGGGCGAGTGCCGGGAGGGGAGGGGGAGTGCCGGGGAGGGGAGGGCGAGCGCTGGGGAGGGGAGGGTGAGTGCCGGGGAGGGGAGGGGAGGGGCGAATGCCGGGGAGGGGGGAGTGGCCGAGTGCCAGGGAGGGAGGAGAGGGCGAGTGCCGGGGAGAGGGGAGAGGGTGAGTGCCGGGGAGGGGGAGGGGGCAAGTGCCGGGGAGGGGGGAGAGGGCGCGTGCCGGGGAGGGGGGAGAGGGTGAGAGCCGGAGAGGGGGGAGAGGGTGAGTGCCGGGGAGGGGGAGGGGGCGAGTGCCGGGGAGGGGGGAGAGGGCGAGTGCCGGGGAGGGGAGGGGGAGTGCCGGGGAGGGGGGAGAGGGCGAGTGCCTGGGAGGGGGGAGAGGGCGAGTGCCAGGGAGGGAGGAGAGGGCGAGTGCCGGGGAGGGGGGAGAGGGCGAGTGCCGGGGAGGGGAGGGGAGGGGGAGTGCCGGGGAGGGGGGAGAGGGCGATTGCCGGGGAGGGGAGGGGAGTGCGAGCGCTGGGGAGGGGAGGGCGAGTGCCGGGGAGGGGGGAGAGGGCGTGTGCCGGGGAGGGGAGTGGAGGGCGTGTGCCGGGGGAGGGGGGGAGAGGGCGAGTGCCGGGGAGGGGAGGGGAGTGCCGTGTAGGGGGGAGAGGGCGAATGCCAGGGAGGAGGAGAGGGCGAGTGCCTGGGAGGGGGGAGAGGGTGAGTGCCAGGGAGGGAGGAGAGGGCGAGTGCCGGGGAGGGGGGAGAGGGCGAGTGCCGGGGAGGGAGGAGAGGGCGAGTGCCGGGGAGGGAGGGGGAGTGCCGGGGAGGGGAGGGAGGGCGAGCGCTGGGGAGGGGAGGGGGAGTTCCGGGGAGGGGAGGGGAGGGCGAATGCCGGGGAGGGGGGAGTGGCCGAGTGCCAGGGAGGGAGGAGAGGGCGAGTGCCGGGGAGAGGGGAGAGGGTGACTGCCGGGGGAGGGGGAGGGGGCAAGTGCCGGGGAGGGGGGAGAGGGCGCGTGCCGGGGAGGGGGGAGAGGGTGAGTGCCGGAGAGGGGGGAGAGGGTGAGTGCCGGGGAGGGGAGGGGGCGAGTGCCGGGGAGGGGGGGAGAGGGCGCGTACCAGGGAGGGGGGAGAGGGCGAGTGCCGGGGAGGGGAGCACGAGCGCCGATGAGGGGAGGGCGAGTGCCGGGAGGGGGGAGAGGGAGAGTGCCGGGGAGGGGGGAGAGGGCGAATGCCGGGGTGGGGGGAAAGGCGAGTGCCGGGGAGGGGGGAGGAGGGCGAGTGCTGGGGAGGGGGCAGGGGGAGAGGGGCGAGTGCCGGGGAGGGGGCAGGGGGGAGAGGGCGAGTGCCGGGGAGGGGGGAGAGGGCGACTGCTGGGGAGGGGGCAGGGGGGAGAGGGCGAGTGCCGGGGAGGGGAGCGCGAGCACCGGGGAGGGGAGGGCGAATGCCGGGAGGGGGGAGAGGGGCGAGTGCCGGAGACGGGGGAGAGGGCGAGTGCCGGGGAGGGGAGAGTGAGCACCGGGGGGGGGAGTGCGAATGCCGGGGAGGGGGGAGAGGGCGTGTGCTGGGGAGGGGGGAGTGGGAGAGTGGGGGGGAGGGCGAGTGCCGGGGAGGGGAGGGCGAGTGCCGGGGTGGGGGGGAGAGGCGAGTGCCGGAGAGGGGGGAGAGGGCGAGTGCCGGGGAGGGGAGAGTGGGAGAGTGGGGGGGAGGGCGAGTGCCGGGGAGGGGAGGGGCGAGTGCCGGGGTGGGGGGGAGAGGGCGAGTGCCGGAGAGGGGGGAGAGGCCGCGTGCCGGAACGGGGGAGAGGGCGAGTGCTGGAGACGGGGGAGAGGGCGAGTGCCGGGGAGGGGGGAGAGGATGAGCGCCGGGGAGAGGGGAGAGGGGCGAGTGCCGGAGACGGGGGAAGAGGGCGAGTGCCGGGGAGGGGGGGAGAGGCGGAGTGCCGTGGAGGGGGGAGAGGGCGAGTGCCAGGGAGGGAGGAGAGGGCGAGTGCCGGGGAGAGGGCGAGTGACGGAGACGGGGGAGAGGGCGAGTGCCGGAGACGGGGGATGAGGGCGAGCGCCGGGGGGGGGGAGGGCCGAGGAGGGCGAGTGCCGGGAGGGAGAGGGCGAGTGCCGGGGAGGGAGGGGAGGGCGAGCGGTGGGGAGGGGAGTAGGAGTACTGGGTAGGGGGAGAGGGCGAGTGCCAGGGAGGGAGGAGAGGGCGAGTGCCTGGGAGGGGGGAAGAGGGCGAGTGCCAGGGAGGGAGGAGAGGGCGAGTGCCGGGGAGGGGGGACAGGGCGAGTGCCGGGGAGGGGAGGGGAGTGCCGGGGAGGGGGGAGAGGGCGAGTGCCGGGGAGGGGAGGGGAGGTGCGAGCGCTGCGGAGGGGAGGGCGAGTGCCGGGGAGGGGGGAGAGGGCGAGTGCCGGGGAGGGGAAGGAGGGGAGTGGAGGGCGAGTGCCAGAGAGGGGGGAGAGGGCGAGTGCCCGGGGGAGGAGGGGAGTGCCGGGTAGGGGGGAGAGGGCGAGTGCAGGGAGGGAGGAGAGGGCGTGTGCCTGGGAGGGGGGAGAGGGTGAGTGCCAGGGAGGGAGGAGAGGGCGAGTGCCGGGGAGGGAGGAGAGGGCGAGTGCCGGGGAGAGGGGAGAGGGCGAGTGCCGGAGACGGGGGAGAGGGCGTGTGCCGGGGAGGGGAGGGGAGGGCGAGCGGTGGGGAGGGGAGGAGGAGTGCTGGGTAGGGGGAGAGGGCGAGTGCTAGGGAGGGAGGAGAGGGCGAGTGCCTGGGAGGGGGGAGAGGACGAGTGCCAGGGAGGGAGGAGAGGGCGAGTGCCGGGGAGGGGAGAGAGGGCGAGTGCCGGGGAGGTGAGGGGAGTGCCGGGGAGGGGGGAGAGGGCGAGTGCCGGGGAGGGGAGTGCGAGCGCTGGGGAGGGGAGGGCGAGTGCCGGGGAGGGGGGAGAGGGCGAGTGCCGGGGAGGGGAGGGGAGTGGAGGGCGTGTGCCGGGGAGGGGGGAGAGGGCGAGTGCCGGGGAGGGGAGGGGAGTGCCGGGTAGGGGGAAGAGGGCGAATGCCAGGGAGGGAGGAGAGGGCGAGTGCCTGGGAGGGGGGAGAGGGTGAGTGCCAGGGAGGGAGGAGAGGGCGAGTGCCGGGGAGGGGGGAGAGGGCGAGTGCCGGGGAGGGAGGAGAGGGCGAGTGCCGGGGAGGGGAGGGGGAGTGCCGGGGAGGGAGGGGAGGGGCGAGCGCTGGGGAGGGGGAAGAGGGCGAGTGCCGGGGAGACGGGAGAGGGCGAGTGCCGGGGAGGGGGGGAGAGGGCGAGTGCCGGGAGGGGGGAGGGGGGCGAGAGCCGGGGAGGGGGGAGAGGGCGAGTGCCGGGGAGGGGGAGAGGGGCGAGTGCCGGGGAGGGGGGGGAGCGGGCGAGTGCCGGGGAATGGGGAGAGTGCAAGTGCCGGGGAGGGGGGAGGGGGCGAGTGCCGGGAGGGGAGGGTGAGTGCCAGGGAGGGGGAAGAGGGCGACTGCCGGGAGGGGGGGAGAGGGCGAGTGCCGGGGAGGTCGAGGGCGAATGCCGGGGAGGTAGAGTGCGAGTGCCGGGGAGGGGAGGGCGAGTGCCAGGGAGGGGGAAGAGGCGGAGTGCCGGGGAGACGGGAGAGGGCGAGTGCCGGGGAGGGGAGGGCGAGTACCGGGGAGGGGAAGGCGAATGCCGGGGAGGGGAGAGGGCGAGTGCCGGGGAAGGGGAGAGGGCGAGTGCCGGGGAGGGGGAGATGGCGAGTGCCGGGGAGGGGGAGAGGGCGAGTGCCGGGAGGGGAGGGCGAGTGCCGGGGAGGGGGGAGAGGGCGAGTGCCGGGGAGGGGGGCGAGGGCGAGTGCCGTGGAGGGGGGAGGGGCGAGTGCCGGGAGGGGTGGGTGAGTGCCAGGGACGGAGCGCGAGTGCCAGGGAGGGAGAAGAGGGCGAGTGCTGAGGAGGGGGGAGGGGGAGAGGGCGAGTGCTGAGGAGGGGAGGGCGAGTGCCGGGGGGGGGGGGTAGAGGGCGAGTGCCGGGGAGATGGACGAGGGCGAGTGCCGGTGAGGGGAGGGCGAGTGCCGGGGAGGGGGAGGGCGAGTGCCGGGCAGGGGGGAGAGGGCGAGTGCCGGGGAAGGGGGAGAGGGCGAGTGCCCGGGAGGGGTGGGCGAGCGCCGGGGAGGGAGGGCGAGTGCCAGAGAGGGGGAAGAGGGCGAGTGCCGGGGAGGGGAGAGAACGCCGGGGAGGGGAGGACGAGTGCCAGGGAGGGGGGAGAGGGTGAGTGCCGGAGAGGGGGGAGCGGTCGAGTGCCGGGGAGGGGGGAGAGGGCGCGTGCCGGGGAGGGGGGAGAGGGTGAGTGCCGGAGAGGGGGGGAGAGGGTGAGTGCCGGGGAGGGGGAGGGGGTGAGTGCGGGGAGGGGGGAGAGGGCGCGTGCCGGGGAGGGGGAGAGGGCGAGTGCCGGGGAGGGGAGCACGAGCGCCGATGAGGGGAGGGCGTGTGCCGGGGAGGGGGGAGAGGGAGAGTGCCGGGGAGGGGGAAGGGCGAGTGCCGGGGAGGGGGGAGAGGGCGAGTGCCGGGGAGGGGGCAGGGGGGAGAGGGCGAGTGCCGGGGAGGGGGGAGAGGGCGAGTGCTGGGGAGGGGGCAGGGGGGAGAGGGCGAGTGCCGGGGAGGGGAGCGCGAGCGCCGGGGAGGGCAGGGCGAATGCCGGGGAGGGGGGAGAGGGCGAGTGCCGGAGACGGGGGAGAGGGCGAGTGCCGGGGAGGGGAGAGTGAGCACCGGGGAGGGGAGGGCGAATGCCGGGGAGGGGGGAGAGGCGAGTGCCGGGGAGGGGGGAGTGGGAGAGTGCCGGAGAGGGGGGGGAGGGCGAGTGCCGGGGAGGGGAGGGCGAGTGCCGGGGTGGTGGGAGAGGGCGAGTGCCGGGGTCGGGGGAGAGGCCGAGTGCCGGAACGGGGGAGAGGGCGAGTGCCGGGGAGGGGGGAGAGGGCGAGCGCCGGAGAGGGGGGAGAGGGCGAATGCCGGGGAGGGGGGAGAGGGCGAGCGCCGGGGAGAGGTGAGAGGGCGAGTGCCGGAGACGGGGGAGAGGGCGAGTGCCGGGGAGGGGGAGAGGGCGAGTGCCGTGGAGGGGGGAGAGGGCGAGTGCCAGGGAGGGAGGAGAGGGCGAGTGCCGGGGAGAGGGGAGAGGGCGAGTGCCGGAGACGGGGGAGAGGGCGAGTGCCGGAGACAGGGGAGAGGGCGAGCGCCGGGGAGGGGAGGGCGAGTGCCGGAGGGGGGAGAGGGCGAGTGCCGGGGAGGGGAGGGGAGGGCGAGCGGTGGGGAGGGGAGGAGGAGTGCTGGGTAGGGGGAGAGGGCGAGTGCTAGGGAGGGAGGATAGGGCGAGTGCCTGGGAGGGGGGAGAGGGCGAGTGCCAGGGAGGGAGGAGAGGGCGAGTGCCGGGGAGGGGGGAGAGGGCGAGTGCCGGGGAGGGGAGTGCCGGGTAGGGGGGAGAGGGCGAATGCCAGGGAGGGAGGAGAGGGCGAGTGCCTGGGAGGGGGGAGAGGGTGAGTGCCAGGGAGGGAGGAGAGGGCGAGTGCCGGGGAGGGGGGAGAGGGCGAGTGCCGGGGAGGGAGGAGAGGGCGAGTGCCGGGGTGGGGAGGGGGAGTGCCGGGGAGGGGGGAGAGGGCGAGTGCCTGGGAGGGGGAGAGGGCGAGTGCCTGGGAGGGGGGAGAGGGCGAGTGCCAGGGGAGGGAGAGGGCGAGTGCCGGGGAGGGGGGAGAGGGCGAGTGCCGGGGAGGGGAGGGAGGGGAGTGCGGGGAGGGGGGAGAGGGCGATTGCCGGGGAGGGGAGGGGAGTGCGAGCGCTGGGGAGGGGGGAGAGGGCGAGTGCCGGAGACGGGGGAGAGGGCGAGTGCCGGGGAGGGGAGAGTGAGCACCGGGGAGGGGAGGGCGAATGCCGGGGAGGGGGAGAGGGCGAAGTGCCGGGGAGGGGGGAGTGGGAGAGTGCCGGAGAGGGGGGGGAGGGCGAGTGCCGGGGAGGGGAGGGCGAGTGCCGGGGTGGTGGGAGAGGGCGAGTGCCGGGGTCGGGGGAGAGGCCGAGTGCCGGAACGGGGGAGAGGGCGAGTGCCGGGGAGGGGGGAGAGGGCGAGCGCCGGAGAGGGGGGAGAGGGCGAATGCCGGGGAGGGGGGAGAGGGCGAGCGCCGGGGAGAGGTGAGAGGGCGAGTGCCGGAGACGGGGGAGAGGGCGAGTGCCGGGGAGGGGGGAGAGGGCGAGTGCCGTGGAGGGGGGAGAGGGCGAGTGCCAGGGAGGGAGGAGAGGGCGAGTGCGGGGAGAGGGGAGAGGGCGAGTGCCGGAGACGGGGGAGAGGGCGAGTGCCGGAGACAGGGGAGAGGGCGAGCGCCGGGGAGGGAGGGCGAGTGCCGGGGAGGGGGGAGAGGGCGAGTGCCGGGAGGGGAGGGGAGGGCGAGCGGTGGGGAGGGGAGGAGGAGTGCTGGGTAGGGGGAGGAGGGGCGAGTGCTAGGGAGGGAGGATAGGGCGAGTGCCTGGGAGGGGGGAGAGGGCGAGTGCCAGGGAGGGAGGAGAGGGCGAGTGCGGGGAGGGGGGAGAGGGCGAGTGCCGGGGAGGGGAGTGCCGGGTAGGGGGGAGAGGGCGAATGCCAGGGAGGGAGGAGAGGGCGAGTGCCTGGGAGGGGGGAGAGGGTGAGTGCCAGGGAGGGAGGAGAGGGCGAGTGCCGGGGAGGGGGGAGAGGGCGAGTGCCGGGGGAGGGAGGAGAGGGCGAGTGCCGGGGTGGGGAGGGGGAGTGCCGGGGAGGGGGGAGAGGGCGAGTGCCTGGGAGGGGGAGGAGGGCGAGTGCCTGGGAGGGGGGAGAGGGCGAGTGCCAGGGAGGGAGAGGGCGAGTGCCGGGGAGGGGGGAGAGGGCGAGTGCCGGGGAGGGGAGGGGAGGGGAGTGCCGGGGAGGGGGGAGAGGGGCGATTGCCGGGGAGGGGAGGGGAGTGCGAGCGCTGGGGAGGGGAGGGCGAGTGCCGGGAGGGGGGAGAGGGCGAGTGCCGTGGAGGGGAGTGGAGGGCGTGTGCCGGGGAGGGGGGAGAGGGCGAGTGCCGGGGAGGGGAGGGGAGTGCCGGGTAGGGGGGAGAGGGCGAATGCCAGGGAGGGAGGAGAGGGCGAGTGCCTGGAGGGGGGAGAGGGTGAGTGCCAGGGAGGGAGGAGAGGGCGAGTGCCGGGGAGGGGGGAGAGGGCGAGTGCCGGAGACGGGGGAGAGGGCGAGTGCCGGGGAGGGGGGGAGAGGGCGAGTGCCGTGGAGGGGGGAGAGGGCGAGTGCCAGGGAGGGAGGAGAGGGCGAGTGCCGGGGAGAGGGGAGAGGGCGAGTGCCGGAGACGGGGGAGAGGGCGAGTGCCGGAGACAGGGGAGAGGGCGAGCGCCGGGGAGGGGAGGGCGAGTGCCGGGGAGGGGGGAGAGGGCGAGTGCCGGGGAGGGAGGGGAGGGCGAGCGGTGGGGAGGGGAGGAGGAGTGCTGGGTAGGGGGAGAGGGCGAGTGCTAGGGAGGGAGGAATAGGGCGAGTGCCTGGGAGGGGGGAGAGGGCGAGTGCCAGGGAGGGAGGAGAGGGCGAGTGCCGGGGAGGGGGGAGAGGGCGAGTGCCGGGGAGGGGAGTGCCGGGTAGGGGGGAGAGGGCGAATGCCAGGGAGGGAGGAGAGGGCGAGTGCCTGGGAGGGGGGAGAGGGTGAGTGCCAGGGAGGGAGGAAGAGGGCGAGTGCCGGGGAGGGGGGGAGAGGGCGAGTGCCGGGGAGGGAGGAGAGGGCGAGTGCCGGGGTGGGGAGGGGGAGTGCCGGGGAGGGGGGAGAGGGCGAGTGCCTGGGAGGGGGAGAGGGCGAGTGCCTGGGAGGGGGGGAGGGAGAGAGAGTGCCAGGGAGGGAGAGGGCGAGTGCCGGGGAGGGGGGAGAGGGCGAGTGCCGGGGAGGGGAGGGGGAGGGGAGTGCCGGGGAGGGGGGAGAGGGCGATTGCCGGGGAGGGGAGGGGAGTGCGAGCGCTGGGGAGGGGAGGGCGAGTGCCGGGGAGGGGGGGAGAGGGCGAGTGCCGTGGAGGGGAGTGGAGGGCGTGTGCCGGGGAGGGGGGAGAGGGGCGAGTGCCGGGGAGGGGAGGGGAGTGCCGGGTAGGGGGGAGAGGGCGAATGCCAGGGAGGGAGGAGAGGGCGAGTGCCTGGGAGGGGGGAGAGGGTGAGTGCCAGGGAGGGAGGAGAGGGCGAGTGCCGGGGAGGGGGGGAGAGGGCGAGTGCCGGGGAGGGAGGAGAGGGCGAGTGCCGGGGAGGGGAGGGGGAAGTGCCGGGGAGGGGAGGGCGAGCGCTGGGGAGGGGAGGGTGAGTGCCGGGGAAGGGAGGGGAGGGCGAATGCCGGGGAGGGGGGAGTGGCCGAGTGCCAGGGAGGGAGGAGAGGGCGAGTGCCGGGGAGAGGGGAGAGGGTGAGTGCCGGGGAGGGGGAGGGGGCAAGTGCCGGGGAGGGGGGAGAGGGGCGCGTGCCGGGGAGGGGGGAGAGGGTGAGTGCCGGAGAGGGGGGAGAGGGTGAGTGCCGGGGAGGGGGAGGGGGCGAGTGCCGGGGAGGGGGGAGAGGGCGAGTGCCGGGAGGGGAGGGGGAGTGCCGGGGAGGGGGGAGAGGGCGAGTGCCTGGGAGGGGGGAGAGGGCGAGTGCCAGGGAGGGAGGAGAGGGCGAGTGCCGGGGAGGGGGGAGAGGGCGAGTGCCGGGGAGGGGAGGGGAGGGGAGTGCCGGGAGGGGGGAGAGGGCGATTGCCGGGG